>NW_005841961.1:1096424-1101120 GCF_000455745.1 Alligator sinensis | reverse complement strand
ACAGCCACTGGCGGTAATATTTGAACACTCGTGGCGCACAGGCCAGGTCCTAGAGGACTGGAAAAGGGCCATTGTGGTCCCTATTTTCAAGGAGAGGAAGGAGGACCCAGGCAACTATAGGCCAGTCAGTCTCACCTCCATCCTTGGCAAAGTCTTTGAAAAAATTATCAAGGATCACATTTGCGAGAGCCCAGCAGGACAAATTATGCTGAGGGGAAACCAGCACAGGTTCGTAGCAGGCAGATCATGCCTGACTAAACTAGTCTCTTTTTATGACCAGGTTACGAAACGCCTGGACACAGAAGTAGGGGTGGATGTTGTATACTTAGACTTCAGGAAGGCCTTCAATACGGTATCCCACCCCATACTGGTGAACAAGTTAAGAGGCTGTGACTTGGATGACTACACAGTCCGGTGCGTGGTGAATTGGCTAGAGGGTCGCACCCCGAGAGTCGTGGTAGATGGGTCGGTTTCAACCTGGAAGGGTGTGGGCAGTGGAGTCCCGCAGGGCTCGGTCCTTGGACCGATACTCTTTAATGTCTTCATCAGTGACTTGGACGAGGGAGGGAAGCGTACTCTGTCTTCACAGTTAGGGGGGCCAAGGGCCCCAAGGTCTGGAACGGGATCCCAAGGGAGGCGGTGCTCTCCCCTACCCTGGGGGTCTTCAAGAGGAGGTTGGATATGCATCTAGCTGGGGTCATCTAGACCCAGAACTCTTTCCTGCCTATGCAGGGGGGTCGGACTCGATGATCTATTGAGGTCCCTTCCGACCCTAGCATCTATGAATCTATGAAATTCATCTGTGGAGCAGAGGCAGGCTGCCCATTGTGAGATGGGGCTCTGCACCCTGCTGCCTTTGCCCTAGGAGCCACATGATGCCATGTTTTGCCTCCCACGGCCAGGCAGGTAGGGGAGGCACATCGCAGTCAGCATATGAATTCTGGGGCAAAGGCAGCAGGATGCAGAGCACCAGTCCACAGCAGCCTGCCTCTGTCCTGAGCACAAATCTGGGGGCATGTACCCCCATGCCTCCCCCAGGGGTGTGTGCAGTGATGGGGAGCCACGTTCCTGGATGAACCACCCATGACTCTGTCCCTTTGTAAGGAGTGACCTAGAAACCACTACTCAGAGACGAAGCAGAAGAGAATGTTATGTGACGAATGCCCATCTGCGATGATAGGTAGGAGACAGTCCTAGATAAAGGGGGCTTGAAAACAAAAGCAAGAAGCAAAGTACTGGGTTAAAGGGCTCATTAAAATACTAAAAATCATGCCCCTAGGTGGGGAAAAAGTATGCTAATGAAACATACATGTATGTAAATGAGATACATGGCTAAAACACAGGTATAGAGACATGCTCAGTAAAGAACTCCTTGCGTCACTCCTTTATAACCAATCAGCAAACAAGGATGCTTATGAAGGCTCAAAAACTCCTGTATAAAAGATGCTTAGAAATAGTAATCTGCTGTGCTTGTTACCTGAAATTATTCCGCTCACACCTTTTATTGCTAGCAATAAACCTTCTTTGTACTTTCACCCCTGGTATCTTTATTGGCCTTTGCATACCGGGCACGATCCCAGACTTGAGCTGGGGCTCAACACCTTGATCTGCCCTAGTCCCAGGGCCCTATTCACTTCAGACCCTGCCCCACCTCTGCCCCATTTCTTCCCTCATCATGGAGACCTTGATCTGTCGCCCCACCCCTTGCCTCCTCCATGCCCCTTCCACCCCACAGACTTACCTGCAGGCCACTGCTCTACATGCCACAAGGCTGCATTCTTGGCTGCACGCATGCTCCAGCTGCTCTTGTGCATCTGTGTCTGTGAGCCCCCCCCCATCCCCCCTCCCTGCAGCTGCCCATACCCTGTGCCCGAGCTGCCCTATGGCTCCTCTACACTGCCACCACTGCCCTCCTGGGTGGCTCAGAAGTAGCAATGATGGTGGCAGAGCAGAGCCCAGGCATGGGCTCCAAAGCCATGTGCATGATTAATGTGTTAAAAAAATAATGCAAGAATCAATTAACATGTCAACTGTGTACATCAACTACTATTAATTGACAGGCCTAGTTTCTACAAGTACATCTCCAACAATGGGAAAATCAGGGAAAGTGTGGGTCCCTTACTGAATTGGGGAGGCAACCTAATGAAGAAAAGGCTGAAGTACTCAATGCCTTCTTTACCTCAGTCTTCACAGGTTAAGTCAGCTCCCAGACTACTGCACCTGGCAGCACAGTTTGGGGAGAAGGTGAGTAGTCAGTGGCAAAAGAACAGGCTGTGTACTATTTACAAAAGCTAGACATGTACGAGTCCATGGGACTGGATGCAATGCACCCGTGGGTGCTGAGGGAGTTGGCCAATACAATTGCAGAGCCACTGGCCATTATCTTTGAAACCTCGTGGCAATTGGGAGAGGTCCCGAATGATTGGAAAAGGGTGAATACAGTGCCCACCTTTAAGAAAGGGAAGAAGGAGAATCTGGGGAACTACAGGTTGGTCAACCTTACCTCAGTCCCTGTAAAAGTCATAGAGCAGATCCTCAAGGAATCCATTTAAGACCTGGAGAAGAAGAAAGTGATTAGGAAAAGTCAGCATGAATTCACCAACCTGACCAGCTTGATTGCCTACCATGAAGAGATGACTGGCTTTGAGGATGCAGGGAGAGCAGTGTATATGATATACCTTGACTTTAGCAAGACTTTTGATACGAACTCCCATAACATTCTCACAAGCAAGCTAAGGAAGTCCAGGTTGGATGAATGGACTGTAAGGTGGATAGAAAATTGGCTGGATCGTTAGACTCAAAGGGTAGTAATTAATGGCTCAATGTCTAATTGGCAGCCAGCATTATGTGGAGTTCCCCAGGGGTCAGCCCTGAGGCCAGTTTTGCGCAATATCTTCATCAACAAAATTCTGGAAGATGGAACAGAGTGCGCACACAGCCAATTTGCAGATGACACCAAACTGAGGGGAGCAGTAGATACACTGGAGGGCAGGTCTAAGACCTAGATGTATTGGCGGATTGGTCCAAAAGAAATCTTATGAGGTTCAATAAGGACAAGTGCAAAGTCCTGCACTTAGGATGGAACAATCCTATGCACTGGTACAGGCTGGGGAGCAACTGGCTAAGCAGCAGCTCTGCAGAAAAGGGCCTGGGCATTACAATGGACAAGCTGAATATGAGCCAACAGTGTGCACTTGTTGCAAAGAAGGCTAATAGCATATTAAGCTGCATCAGTAGGATTGTTGCCAACAGATCAAGAAAAGAGATTCTTCTGCTCTTTTCGGCACTGGTGAGGCTACATCTGGAGTACTGTGTCCAGTTTTGGGCCCTCCACTACAGGAAGGATGAAGCGTAATTCAAGAGAGTGCAGCGTAAGGAAACCAAAATTATTAGGGAGCTAGGCACATGGCCTCCGAGGAGAGGCTGGGCTTATTTAGTCTGGAGAAGGGAGGATTGAGGGGGGATTTAATACCAAGTTGCAGCAAGGGAAGTTCAGGATAGATATTAGGAACAACCTTCAAACTAGAAGAGTAGTAAACCACTAAAACAAGTTACTCAGAGAACTTGTGGAACCTCCATACTTGGAGCTTTTTAAGACCCAGCTGGACAAAGCCATAGCTGGAAAGATATAGTTGGGGATGGTCCTGCTTTGAGCAGGGCATTGGACTAGATGACCTCCTGAAGTACCATCCAACCCTAATTTTCTATGATTCTTTGGTGTGGTCATTGCCCCCTAGTGTTTGCTCCACAGAGAGACTTGTAAAGGATGCAAGTACTCCCAGGTAATCTTTAATTCAAATCATAGAGGTTTGTATTATAACTGAAGGAATAGTTATCTAGTGCCTTCTTCCTATATGTACTGGGTTTATCTAGTAGTAGTTGTTCTGGGCACATCACTCAAGAACAATGATAAGGCATTTACTTCAGCCCTCCACCCTAACAGCTTTTCTTTTAAAAAGGCAAAGAAGAACTAAGTGAAAAAATGTTCTTTCAACACCATGCTCCACCTCTGGATTTCTTTGCACAGGTGTTCACAGCACAACTGTAGTGGTATCACTGTGGTTCCACTGCACTGGAGGGAAAAAAGCACAGAGGGCATGTCCACACATGCAAGCATGTGTGCTTGCAGCAGCTCAAATAGAAGTGGTGTAAATTTGAGCTGGGGCTTTTTGCCTCAGTGCACATGCCCACACATGCACTTTGTTGTGGGACAAATTGTGCCACTTGGGGCAAAATAACCCTGCCTGGCTCCTCCCGGATCTGCAGCCAGGGGGAGCTAGAGTCCAGGGCCAGCACCTGTGCTGCCCCAGCAGTATGAAAAGCTGCCCTGTCCTGGCCCCAGCAGTATAAAAAGCTCCCCTGTCAAGTAGCTCAGGGCTGCCTGCTCTCAGGAGCTTCAGGGTCCCAGCCAATTGGCACCTGGGGACACTACCCCTTGTGCCAGCTGGACTGCTGCAGCAGCCCTGAGAGTTCCCTGCACCCTCTACCCAGTGCACCAGTCTGGCAATGGGGGCTGCTGCCTGGCTGTGACCTGCTGCACACCTGCCAGACCCAGACAGGGACTGCACAGCCAGTAGAGGCATATGCCCCTCTGGGCCAGCTGCCAGTGGGCTATGGCTGCAGGGTTGGCCTTTGTGTGGCAATAATGCCATGTGTACCCCTGCCTTGCCATCTGGGCAGCTATTTCCTTGAAGAT
>NW_005841961.1:1092563-1095910 GCF_000455745.1 Alligator sinensis | reverse complement strand
CTCTACTTACCTTAGAAGTAGGGGCTAGGGGAGCTCCGGGGCCTCCTAGCAGAGTCCTACCCCCCAGGCAGCACAGAGCAGCGGAGGGAAGGAGGGCTTGGGCTGGGGCCACTGAGGTTGTCCCTCTGTCCCGCACTGTGCGGGCAGGGCCCCAGTGAGCCAGAGGCAGCTCCAACTGCCAGTAAGTGCCAGGGTTTTTTTCTGTTTTGTTTTGTTTTAAACTGTTGGGATGCTGGGAAAGGTGGAGCCAGGCAGGGCAAGGATTGGGGGAGGTCGGGGGGGCAGATGGTGGGAGGGGCCGGGCAGAAAAGGGACAGTGGGGCTTGGGGGGCAGGCAGGGGGTGGGGATGGGCAGGGCAGGGCCAGCAGGGGTCCCCCCCATAGTCCACTCCCCCCTCCTCCAACCCTCCCGACCCCTTACTTACCGGCACTGGAGACCTGGTGCTGAAACAGCTGCTTCAGCACCAGGGCGAGGGGCCAACCACAAAGACACTGGCAGCCAAAGCATCTCTGTGTAGGACCCAGCCTCTGGTTGCCTCAGGTCACAGTCTGGGACTGTGCCCTGCCCTGCTTTTTTTAACTTAATTTTTTTTAAACCCTTGGATATCCAGGGGTATAATTTTCTCCCTGCGCTGCAAGTTTGCAGCGCGGGGAACATTTTTTCATTCCTGCACGTGTCTCTTGCCCCATCTCAAAGAGGTTTGAGATGGGGCAAGAGGCACGCATGTGCTTGTCTGGATACACCCAGAAAGGCCAGACAGGAATCCTCTGTACAGCATGGAATGGCCCTTGGCTCTATCCCCGTGGGATTGGAGTGGAATGCAGCAGGTACAGATAATACAGCCCACAGCAACAGGCATATCTGATTGGTCTCCTTTTTCTGATGCAGTTTGTTAGAGGACATAATGGTCCATTAGTGAGACAATAGCCTTGAGAAACTTGGATTCAAGACCTTTTTCCTGTCACAGCCTTTGTGTTTGTAACCTTAGGCATCTCACTTAAAGCCAGACACAAAGTAACTTTGTGAGCCCCAGGCAGGTGACCCAGATCAATAGAGTTAGGCAACCAGGCTTCCTGTACAGTGACTAGGGAGACCAAGATACCTCCCAAAGATGAGTCTGAACATCAGCTTCTTCTCAAAGCTGAGGTCTCCGACTCCAGGACATAAGGGAGGTACTTCCATCATGTTGGGATCCAGGCTGCTCAGAGTGGAGGCAACTGTCAGAACCGTGATGCCTAAATGAGAGCAGCAGTGACCTCTGTATAAATCACAGTACTCTTCAAAACAGTAGAAATCAGGCTCAATAATCTAATAGTGAAAATACTTGTCCCCCTAGGGGTTCTCAAATCTCTATTTCCTGTAGAAGTGTGGCAACCACCAGACTGTGGCTAGGCAACTTCTCCTGTTGAACCTGGCTAACTGGAAAGCCTAGAGTCCAAGATTCATGGGAAAGGAAGGAAAGCAAGCAAGAGAGAGCATAAACCTGTAGCTTTGTGGTAGTGGCATACTTCTAGGATGAGGAAGCATTATGATCTGGACAGTGACTTCTTTAATATAAAATGCATAAACAGTGTTGGTAAGAACTGGAAACAAGGATTCCTCTATCCCAGGGATGGGCAAAATACGGCCCACATGCCAGATATGGACCGCCAGGCACTTTCATCTGGCCTGCAAAGCCCACCAACTAACCGTACTCCATACCACCCTTCTGCCCACCAGGATGAGAGCGAGGTGCCCAACATATTGTGCCTTGCTCCCAACCTTGTGGGTGAAGGGCCTGGCCTGCCAGCCCACAGCTTCCCACCAGAGCTGCTGCTGCCCTTGCTGCAACCACTGGGGGACCTGCTTGGCTTCCTCAGCATCTCACTCCTTGCTGCAATGGTCAGAGTCATGTGCCACTGAGCACCAGCACCTACACAGGGCACAAGCACCCCAAGCACCTCCACCTGCTGCTGCACCATGGAGGGAGAGTGGGGGGTCCCCACACCTGCCCACCCTCCCTCAAACCCCACAAACACCACACACCCACACCCTGTCCCCACAACCCCCATATACACCCCCCCAACATACCCATTTCCCCCCACACACAGCCACACCCCCTCATGAACTTGCTCCATACCCACAGTCCCACACCCCACCATACACGCCCCCCCAAATCCCACCATACATGCACACACCCAACCACACTCCCCCATACAAGACTAAGAATTTATTTTGAGTTATTATGCAATCACCTCTGTATACAGTAGACAAACACAAATCATGGCAAAAATAATTTTTGTAATAAAATGAAAATATGTTACAGTAGATATTTGACTTTTAGTGTATGATTTGGGTTTTTTTCTGTTTCTAAGATGGCAACCCCTCCTCCCAAAAGGAATATTTTGGTAGGCAAGGGGAGGGACTTCCAGTAGCAAAAGTCAGGGGTTAGGGTTGGGACTTCCAGTCTCAAGATGGCGACCAGGGGGTGGGACAACTGTCAAGGGGAGGGCCTACCCATGTGGCCACTGAAAACTCACCAAACCTTGTTAAGCAGCCTTCCACCTGAAATAATTGCCTGCCCCTGCCTGAGAGATAGATACAGGGACTAGGAATATAGACAATTCCTGAACAACTTCTTAAACGGTTCTCTTGTATTTTACTTATATAGAATACTTTAAGTTATTTCTCTTCCCTTAGCCTTCTTTGTCAAGGATATTGTCATGGACAAGGATCTTTCATTTCTTAAGAGTTCATTTGTTTTTGCTATTGTGATTCATTGCTGTTGGAGTGATAATGTAGTAAAAAATGGAAGACATTGACTTCAGCTGAGAAATGACACACGTCGCAGGGCACCTCAGTGCCTGCTCCTAGGGAGTAGAAACTGCCAGGGAGAGAGAGAGCCCTGGCAGAGCCTAACGAGCCCAGCTGAGGGTTGCCAGGGTAACGAGCACAGCTGCGGGTTGCCGGGGGAAGGAAGGAAAGCCAGCTGCCTGTAGGAGGCAGGGCCTGGCCCTTATAAAGCCCAGGGCTGAGGCCAGGCTGGCAGTTCTCTGCCAGCAGCGAGGATACGGAGAGGAGTCTAGTAGCAAGTACCACTGTCATATGGAGCAAGGTTGTTATAGCCAAAGGGCATGTGTCTAAGTTGTAGCCAGGAGGCTTGTGGTTATGTTTGGCTCTGTTGTTACACCGGAGGCTTGGGTGAGGCTGTAGGGGTTGGAGGAGGCCTCATAGGGACCCCAGAGATGTGGGGGCCCTGAGCGCAACCAGTGGGTTGCGGGCGGGGAACAGAGACCCCAGATTGTATGCAGGGTACGTAGACCCTAGCCCCAGAGAGGGGCAGCTTTGAGATGCCCCAGAGGGGGCA
>NW_005841961.1:1078983-1092002 GCF_000455745.1 Alligator sinensis | reverse complement strand
CCCAACCTTATATTTACCAGCAAGACGTGGCGGGCGAGAATAAGAGGGTGTCTTGGGCCGGCCTTGACACAGAGCGAGGGACCTCGAGGAGATCACGGCCCTCCTATAGGACCCCGCCGTGACAACACAGTATAAGCATTATTGTTCCAAAACAAAAAATGTTTTTCAAAATTTTCCATGAGATAACAGCAGTTCAACCATTACCGCTCAAAAGATCTTTTTCATCCATATGTTGCCCACAGTACAACAATATTTTCAGTACAACAGAAGAGGAAAGAAGACCTGTAAATCACACAAAGTTATTTCATCAGGATCCTAAAGAGCCATCTCTCCTCCTAAAGGCAAATGGAGTAGTCAGACACCAGTGATTTGCATTCCTCATGTTTCATCTCAAAAATAAATTAAAAAACAATCTCTCAAACCAAAATATTTCCTTGGGGTATTTCTGTCATAGCACACTGCCAAACAATTCTCTTATTTGAAGAATTTTTCTGACTGCCCAAAACACCCTGGAACAAATGTCAGTGGGTTCCAAAAGTAAGATATACTGCATTATTGAACACTTTTACTTGACTATGCAGCGTACCAGTACCTACTTATTCTCAAGGAAAATTCTTTCCCAAACTATCACTCTCAAATTCATTGGGCAGATGTGTGAAAAAAGTAAATCACCATGAAAAGGAGAGCAAATAAAATACACAGCAGGATTAAAATACAATTAATAGGACCCAAAGAGTAGGAGTGAAAGTGAGCGATGATTTGAATCATGGTATTTATCAGAGAACGAAACATGCCAGCCTTTTGAAGTTATTGCATTTTTCTTACAGTGGCATCTGGCTCCTTGGCAAACTCTGTAGGCAGCAAGGCAAGTAGCTGTAAAGTCGCTGTAGTTTTGTGGCATGGTTAGACGATTGAAACTGATAGGGATGCACAAGCTTCTTTGTCTAGGTCTTCCTGAAGGCTACATTCATTTAGTGTTGTTTCTGTTACAAATCCAGTACAACAAGTTTGCCCTGCTTCAATTTACCTAGAAAATAAATCTTTCAAAAGACTGTATATTCAGTTTGAGCCACTCATCTCATTTATAAACAGTAGGTTATTATTTTCAGTTTAAGTGTTCAAAGTAACCATGCAGGAATCTTGCTGAACAGATTTGCTGCTCCTGTATTTTCGGGATCATAGCTACACATTTTAATAAGAAACATATACTTTTTTTGGCTTTTACCCCTTTTAGGACTGAAGAACTATCACAATTGAGAGAAAATGACCTGGACTCCATTTCTTCAATTACATCATCATTACTTGATAGCTTCTAATCACCTCATACCTGTAACAAGTATTTAAGTCATTTAAAATAATCTGGTAGCCTAGGTTTCCCTCTGCACAGAATTTGGATGCTAATATTTTCTTATATTGCTGATGATACTGAAGGAAAGATACTATGTTGAATAAGGCCAATTCATTGTATCCCTACGACCTCTTTGCACTAGACAGGTAAACTGCTCAAAAAGAACAAAGGGAATTCATTTAACTGAGCAGTCCACGGGCATAGTAGAAGTCACCAGAGAGTATAGAACTGGCATGGCTAAGTTCTACTCCTCCTGCCTCATTGCATCTGGAATAGGCCTGGCCTCAAAAGAGATGGGGCTATTTTAGACACTAGGTAGTTTGGAAGTTATAGGAGAGTTGTGCATAGAAAGAATCTTGGAAGACTGATTCAGATTAAATTAAATGAAAGGATTAAAAAACAGACCTGTAATGAAAGAACAAACAGTTGCAAAGAACAAACTTGGAGATATTAAAAGTGAGTTAAGTCTCGTGGACTTCAGTTTAAGGACTTCAATATGATGGAGGCATGGAATTTCTCCAAGATGCAAAAATTATATCTCAAGCATGGAAAAAGAAACATAGAGGAAGTACTCCAGACCCAATTAAATGAACAACCTCTTCATGCAAAATTATGCCAAACTAGCTCTGTGTTTGCTAATTATGGAACCAGAAGAAACGTAGCCACATTGCCATTATGTTGCCTGGGTTGAGCCTCTTAGAAGAACTAATTAATCTGAGGACACTACAGCACTAATGTGACAATATTATTCTAGTTCTGGAACTAGTGCATATAAGCCATATAACATATGCTGTCTTGTGCCTTAAAGACATACCCTAAAAACAAACAAAGAGCCTACAAAGACTGAAAAACAAAAAGGACTGATGAGGAAAGAAAGCTGTATCTTAACATTCAGCAAATCTCAAAAGATAAACTGAGTTAGACCTTGCAAATAAAAGTAAAACAAATAGCACAAGATTCTTTAGCCATATAAATAAAAAGGCAACATGGGAAGAAGTGAGGTTGCAATCAAAATTAAAGATAATCTATTTATGGCCTCAAAGCTAAACAAATACTTTGCTTCAGTTTTCAATAAGGATTAATGATGTTGAATATGAGTCCAAAGCTAATGAGAATGAGGGTACGGCATTGTAAATAACCACATCTGAAGTGGAAGCAAGACTTAAAGTACTCAAGTCAGCAAGAATGAACTCTGAATGAACTAGTGCATGTAATCATACCTCTGGTAGCAAGGATTTTTAATGAACCACATCCAGAACAGCAACATAGGCTTGGGATATTTTTTAAAAATGCTAGTCTGACCTCAATAGCATACAAGAAACAAATTCCAAAAGGAAAAAATAAAGACATGGAAGACGGACACAAATGCCATCTGAAGCTTGCCCTTGGAGAGTGGTACACCTTGAATCAAAGGCTTCTGTGAGTGATAAGGGAGTCTTTCCTATACAGAGAGATCTGTCCTGGGTAGCTGGTGAAGCCAAGGTTTCCTGCCTGCCAGTCTAGACCCTATCCCATCCAAAAGTTGGATGGAGGCTGATGGGCTGGAAGGAAGGCTTCCAACACTGTGACAAGGAGCAATAAACTGGCGTTGCCTTACTCCTAGTCTTCCTGGAGACAGGACCAAACAGGATCCCAGTGCATCTGGGATCAGCAGATGTAAGTGTATACCATCATAGAGGAGGATTCTTGCACAGGCAACTTCTATCACCATCAGGAGGACCTGCAAAAGAACTGGAGAAGTCCCTGTGTGAATATATGGGAGGTCCTTAAATGCCTTAATCCAGCCATGGTTTTTACCTTAATGGACACAGAGAGGCCTAATAGCTTTATTCTTTTTAAACACAAGAACTATTTTATCCTATTGAATAATGGTTCATACAACTACATTCTCAACAAAATTCTGAAATATATCCTATCCTAGTGCTGCATTCATAGTGGCATATATACATTTGATAGGCTATATGCTGAAAGCCAGGCAAGAAATCATAACTCAAAACAAATTTTCCAGAATGGCATCAGAAGCTGGCTTATGTGCAGCTTTTATAATCCTAGAACAACCACAGTGTGAAAAAAGTATGTAAATCTTTTTTCTTTTATTAGAGAACTTAATTTTATTTGTAAACTGCTTAATCAGGAATCTAGTAATGTAGTTGATTGATGAGTTTATGAAAAAATAGTGTTTTATTACAAGCAGACAGGGCAGATATGCCGCATTTAGAGCCATAGCCATGCCAGCATTGCAACAGAAGGAAAATGGCTTCTTTCCAGCTCTTATAGCCCTGGATGAGTTTTTAAATACTAAATAAATCGTTTCTCCTACACTGGTAAAACTTTTATTGTTTCAGAATCAGACTTTAAACTGGGACAGTTTTCAAATAGGAAAAATGTATTACAGAAGGAAAAACATTTGGAATTGATGACTTTTGAAACCATTTCACCTCATTTCTATAGGCAGGCATGTTATGTACCAGCTGCCATTGAAACTTTTTTTTTTTCATCAGTTACCACACAATAGTATTTGAGACATCCTACTATGTCCTACCTTTAGGAACTCTATATTAGCACATGCATATATAGTCAACAAATTACCATGAGCATATTAGAGTGTAAGTGTTGAATCTTAAGCCCCAGACCTGCAAAGACTGATAGGCTCATAGCAATTATTTCAGTAAGTATAATGGAAAAAAATAGCTCTTTTCAAGACAACACCAATATAGCAAAGATAAATGACAACTTCACAACATTCTAACTGCTGAAGCCCCTTCATGCAAATACAATATAGTTGATGGCTACTACACATTGGATACAGCACTGCAGAACAGTTATTCCATGCAGCTTCCTTGTCTAGTCAGTCCCTCTCCAAATGCCCATCAAAAGCATGTTTGTGTATTAATGATGTACTTAGAAACAATAAGTTCCATGTACAACTTCCTTTCTCCATCCCCAATGTACTGATGCACATATCAGTTAAAGAGTGGTAGTCCTCAATTTTCTAATCTAAGAAGCCTGCATCATGAGTAGCTTGATGTGTTGATTAGAGATTTAAAAATACCATTACCCATGGCTACCAATGTCAAGAGTGTAACTGGGATGGAAGAGAGGGGAAGGTGGTGCCCAGGGTAGTTGCCCTTATCACTGACTTGGAGGGAGGGTGCAAAAAGGAGGCGTGCGATTTCATCAAGTGTGCGATTTCATTTGCAAAAGGGAAGTCACTGCATCTACACTGTCCCAGGAACCTGGCCACACAGTCAAGCCCTTTGCATTCAGAGTGCTTCATTGAATTCTCCTGCCCTAAATAAGCAGCTCCCACAGGGGAGTTACTGAGTTAGATGATGAGCCTTCTGACAGGCATACATACACCTATTGTGAGATGTGTATCTCTGCACTGACACATCAGAGCCCTACAAGTGTGTAGAAGATAAATAGTACACCATGATAATAGTTAAGAACACACTGGGTGCATCTATATGTGCAATTAATACAAAGAAATAAACTCCATGCTCCCAGGCACCTGGGACAGCAGCACTCTAAGCTGGGGTGGGCCAGCCTCAGGCTGTCAGGGGCATGGGAGGTCACCCCTGGGCTCTGGGTGGCACTGGGGGCAGCCCCCACACTTTAGTACCCTCATGCCAAAGCCAGTCCGTGTCACCATCTACATGTGTGTTTCAGTGCAGTTAGGTACTCTGCCATAAGATAGTAGTGTCCCCTTGAGAAGGAGCCAGAATGGAGCCAGGAGGGGGCCCACCCCACACCCTGAACCTTCCATGTTGCAGCTCTGGCTCCAACTCTGACAGCAGAGAGGGCAGAACAGCAGTGACCAATAACAGGGCTGGCAGCACCTGGGTGCTGGCAGCATAGCATGTAGGGGCAGCAGCCAGGAGAAACAAGGTGCTGAGCAGAAGCAGGGAGGTATTGGAGGCAGTAAACCCTCTTGTCTCCTTTTTTGCCACAAAAGAGGGTGTTTAAAGGACTGCTTGACAAAAAGAAGGCAACATATCCACCCTCAGCAGCAAACCTCTGCCCACTGCTTGTGCACTGCCACCACTCAAGGTGCAGAACTGGTCAGTTTTGCCTCTGAATACTACTCTTGAGAGCTCTCTCAAGAGCCACTGCTGATTTTTGAGCTACATAATCAGTGCTAATGAGAGCAAGACAGAAGCCATGCACAGTAGTATCGACCCCACCAACACCACAGTGCTGAAGCACTGCCTGATACAATCAGGGCTCACTTGATATCTAGGTAGCCAGCTTTCCTAGTAGTAACTGGTGGGCTGGTGAGAGGGCTACTCACATATGGCTTGTACCTTGCATGGCTAGAGACAGACATTCAAAAAGCCTGAGTCTGAATTGATTCAATCTTTGCAGGATAGTCAAACCTGCCTTGGTTGAACCGGTTTACAAGTATACAGACATTCCTTCTGGACTGAAGAAATGCAGTTGCATGCCTGCAGTGGCTTAAGCTGGAAGCCAGGGGGTGCTAGAGCAGACCTTCCTTCCCTTGCACCATGCTGAGCTGAGGTGAGGCATGGCCAGGCCCTGGCAGGACCTTTAATTAGGGAATGATGTGAAGCTCCACCCTGCCCCAGGCTTTTCCCCACTTGCTCCTCAAATGGAGAAGTGTTGCCAGGCCCCAGCCCCCAGCTAGCACTCTGAGGCGAAAGGGCATGTGTGCAGTGCATGCATCTGTTGATCATAGTGAGAATCTCAAATCTCCCTCTCCCTGCAAATCTGAATGGGCTGCAGACTAGCAGAGAGCTGATAACACAGTGTATATCAGCCCATCAACAAAACAAGTTCCTCTCTTATTAGTTCAAGATCTTCTTAAACAGCTTTTTCCAAGGAAGGAACAGAGGGACATTACCAGCTGACCTGTTGATTAGCTCCAAAAAGCCCTAAGTGGACACTGTTCTGTCTGCCTGTCCTAGTGAAATGGGAGACACACACACACACACACACCTCTCAGCATTAGCTAGCATACTACATGCTTAGGATCAGCAGGACTGGGGTCTGTGCTGTGGGAGATGGGAGGCGGGGTGGGGGAATCTGTGCTTGAGCAGTGAGCTGCAAGGGGAGCAGCAACGGGGGGCGGGGCAGTAGGAAGCCAGGCAGACCCTGCTGTGGCTGCAGTCTCTGCTGGAGCTGTGACTAAGGAGCAGAGGGGCAGGACCAGCCCTGTTGTCTGGAGCAGAGAGCACAGCACAGCAAAGCACAGCTCAGCCCAGGGCTGCAAAGCATCTGGGATGCTAGGGGACTCTGGTTCAACTTAAACCAAGGAGGGGTCTGGGACAGACATTGCATAAACTGGTTTGACCCAAATCAGTTAAGTCTGATACTACATTCAACCAGGTTTATCTTAAACCAGTTTCAGCCATTTTAGTGCACATAAACCAGTTTCAAACTTATGTTGTGTTACAGGTTTAAACCAGTTTCTGATCACTTAAACTAGTTTATTGTAGTTTCTGTCCCTAGCCCATATGATTTGCTATGCTCCAACACAGAAGAGGCCTGAACAGAAAGAAGTATTCAGCAACATCAAGAATATCCTTTGCTTAATTCACAGTTAAGATATTTTCAGCCTAAGCAAACTAACCATCATCTCAGCTGATTCATTCATTTAAGGGCTGGGAACTGCCTGCATCACAAACAAGACAAGAATGAGATGATTCTACACATTGCAAATGCTAGCTGAAATGGAGAGAAAATACATATAGATATGAAAAGAGTCTCTAGGGATTACCCAGGCATGTGAACACTTTTATGATTGTATCAGAAGCCTCACTGTACCCATCATAATCAACCACAAACCACTGGTACCCATCTTTGAATTGAAACTTCTTGACACACTCTCACAATGTCTACAATGAACCAAGATTCATACAATGAGTTACTCCTTATGGATACTACCATACAACAGTAAGAACCTTATTGTGGGAGACACTGCCAAGAAGCCCTGTGACCGAAACAGGAGACTTAGAGCTGGCTGAAGAAATGGCTGAGCACATGCAACAGGTCATGACTTTATTACCAGTTACAAACCAGGAGTTGGCCAATACCTAGTCAACAAAGCAAGCTGACTAACCCTGTCATCAGCTCACCAGGTAGAGCCAGGAGTACTGACCATCTGTGTACCAAGTGAATTCTGATTGTATATCAGATTGGAAATACCAACATGAGATTGTACTGTAAAATGGATTGCTGATGAAGTAGTTTTGTCTAATATTCTCTGTGAGCATGCAGGTAGAAATATTTCACAAGCTATATGCCAGATATTTAGAGCCAGTCTTTGGTCAGGCCTTTCATCTTACCTGGAAGATATTATCCAGCACTGAACAATATCTGCAGTAGCAGAATAGCCAACATTAACCACTCATGCCACCGATCATTCCTGAACACCCGTAGAAACACATGTGAGCTGACCTGTTCCACCTGAATGGTCACTGGTTTCTTATAGATTCATAGATGCTAGGGTCGGAAGGGACCTCAACACATCCTCGAGTCCAACCCCCTGCCTAGGCAGGAAAGCCAGATGCCTATCCAGCCTTCTCTTGAAGACTTCCAAGGTAGGGGAGAGAACCACCTCTCTTGGAAGCCCATTCCAAATTTTGGCCACCCTTACCATGGAGAAGATTTTCCTGATATCTAGTCTAAATCTACTCTGTCAGTTTGTGACCACTGTTCCTTGTTACCCCAAGAGGCGTCGTGGTGAACAGAGCATCTCTGATCCCTTGCTGTGTTCCCCTAATGAATTTGTAGGCAGCCACAAGATCACCTCTCAGCCTTCTCTTGTGGAGGCTGAAGGGGTCCATGTCCCTCAGTCTCTCCTCATAGGGCTTGTCCTGTAAGCCCCTAACCATATGAGTGGCCATCCTCTGGACCCACTCAAATCTATTAATATCCTTCTTGAAGTACAGCACCCAAAACTGGACACAGTACTCCAACTGCGGTCTGACCAATGCCGCATAGAGGGGAAGTATCACCTCCTTGGATCTATTTGCCATGCATCTGCTGGTGCATGATAAAGTGCAATTAGCACTTGATAAAGTGCAATTCTTCTCATATCTGACTTGTATTCATACTGTTTCAAGCTAGATAAGAATATTTTTCTTTAAATGCTTTCATTAAATGCAGCAAGACACAGCATCCGAGAAGAGATGTACATTGATCAGGAGTTTAATCAACCCAGCATTCACAAGGTACAGGAAAAAACTATGGCATTAGCTATGTCACTTCAAGTCCTCACTTTCCACAGAGCAATGGGTCCATCAAGGCTGTGGTGAGGAAAGTGACAGCCCCTTTAAGGAAAATGTCACACAAGGCATTACTGGTGTTCCAATCCTAGTAAATGTTCTATATCTCAAACCACAAATCCCCAGTACTTCTTCTCTTCAAGAAAGACCAAGTAATCAGCTGGCACAACAAAAGAAAATTGTGACAGACATCAAAGGAGTAAAAGAATTTTGTAGACTCAAATAAGGTCAATCTGCCTCATCAAAATGTACGCTAATAGAAGAGTTGAGGAGTTGCATCCCACTCTGACATTATACAAAGAAACAAGATAATTCTATACCCATTATCACAAGCAATGGAAGAGACAATGCAGAACATAACAAAAGACTCCAGTGGTAAGTCAACACTGGCCTTCTTCTCCATCTCTGAGCCTCTGTTCTTCCTGTGGCAGTTCAACCAACAACACCATTGTGCTTCTCCTATCATGACTAAACCATAAGCAGCCGTTTAGTACAACCTGCCATGAGGCTGGCTCTCTAAAGGTGCATTTCATTTTTCCCTTTCAAATAGCATAATATGGCTTTAAAAGGGAGACATAAAGCAATCAAATCTATTGATGCACACGCTAGCTAATGTTTTCTAGGACTTGGTTTTCTAGTTATCATGTGAGGGGAGAGTTTTTGAAGTGTGCCACATCAGCAGCAGCATCTTGTGCTGACTGGAGATTAAACAAAATCATTACCCTTTCTCTCGTGTGGGAGTTGCTGTTATGCTGTTCAGTCTCAAGGAAAGCAGCTCCCTGTGGAGCAGGCATTGCACCACGCTCCACACAGGGTTTAGTGCATGTGTTAGCAGAAACAAAGCATATGTTAAATTGCCAAAGGAAAAGGCCAGGGTGAAGGAGGAGGAGGAGAAAAACCATACTTGTCCATGAAAACAAGCTCACCTCCAAGCCCTACTGAAGTCTATGACAAAGCCCCTACCGACTTCAATATAACCTGGATTTCACTCTAGTTTCAAGGTTGGGAGCTTCAAAAAGAGAGTTGGAGAGGTCCTCTCTTCCTGCCCCTCAAGCATTCACATGCCCCATAACACTCTATTCAGGTGATTGACTGCTTTCCAGGCATCTTCCTGGAAAGTGGGATATATGGGTTTGGAAAATCCTCAGTCAGAAAAGGCCATTGAACCTCAGTCTACTACATCCTACAAAAGTGCTTTAACCACCAGGCTACTGTGCAGTGCATAAGGTGCAAACCACCAGCTTCTCTGGTCCCATTTTAAAAGACAGCATCAGCCAATGCAGCTTTTTATGAAAAAACAAATTATGCTGGTACTGCAATCATACACAAATGCCTCAGGAAACTCCGAAGCAGGAATATCAGTTTATAGATCCCAACTGGACTTAGGCCTGAACTATGTGCTAAGTTGCTCAGCTCTGTCAAGACAGGAACTTTTGAGTAAGCACAAAGGCAGCACTTTAACGTAAAAAACTGCTGTACCTATAACATTTAGTTACCTGCAAGCTTAGGCAACAGCTGAGCAGGAATTTTGAGGATTATAACTTCAAATTTAGGGGCTTAAATTCTTCTGAAATAATTTTTTTTGATCTAGCCTAGAGTGATAGGACAACCTTAGACAGAGTCACAACTAAAAAACCAAGTCTCCAGTTTCCAGTCTAGTGCCCTATCCCTGTTAGTACTTTCGTTCCTTTGAGAACACTGAATTTCAGCTTTCCAGAATAGCTGCAAGTTACAACCTATTTTCTTCTTCCTATTTCTTGAGATAAAAGTGTTTTAACATTGTTGACACGAAAAGCCCTAACTTTGTCATCCCACCTTGAGCATTTTTTCCATGATAATTTGCTTTAAAAAGAGATTCAAAAGAACAGGCACCAGGGATTTATTACCCATAGTTCTCATTTTTATTCTTATTAGCAGTGCTTGACACATTTTGAGAGGTTCCTCCACTCTCAAATTGAGACACTTCAGTTCCCTCCTTATCAGAGCAGATACCTTTTTTACTTTAATATTCATTTTAAAATATTTTTTTTAAAATCATTTCTTTGAAATTCCCCACTTTCAACAACAAAAATTTAAAAGGTCATTTTTCAAAACTTGACATCAAAACCTGATTTTAATTTTTTATTGAAAAGTGAAAATTAAAAAAAAAAAAAAAAGAAAATATCAGGCATAGATCTCTCCATGCCTTACTGCCAGTCTCTGCCCATTACTCATTTTTCCTACTGAAAAAGTAGGAAAAAATACTTTATTTTTCCCTTCCAATTTGCTCACTTTTTTGCTTCACCTCTAATTCTTTTCAGTGAAAGCAGGCAGATCAGGGGATCCACATAACAAAACAAACCTTTAAGTCAATTTTTCTGTACAAAGGTAACATTTATTTCTTTTGATTTTTTTCTACAAAAAATGCTTTTCTTGTTTAACCAGCAATTACATCCTCACCTGTATTTAAGGGCTCTGGCCCATCTCATATTTGAACCTAAATTTCCCCAAAGTTATTTTGTGTCAGGTCCCTCTCCGCTTTTACTTACAACTCAATTTCCCTTCTTCCACTACACTGCAATTTAAGAACAACCCTCTGGTTACTGCCTTCAGCTTTCTCAAAATGATTCAATTTCCTCCTTACCAGTATGTGATGCTGCATGATCTCTGCAACTCACCTACATGGATCAGGGAGCAAGATGAAATAGAACTGTAGCAGAAAGCAGGGATGGCTAATTAGGAAATTCAATTATAAGCCACTGGTGCCAGGATCACATGTCATTTCAGATAAAGAATTCAGTGACAGGATTCTAGCTGATAAGAAGTCAGATGTAGAATAGGCCCTAAGAAAGAGTAAGATTTTATGTAGCTGGATAGGTCAAAGATTGTTATTGATTAGATTCAGCCTTGGGGAATTTATTAGGTGTATTGTGCCCAATATTACTATAAATGTTTATAACAAGATTTTAAGATTTTTAAAAGGGCACAGAGCAAGGAGTATTACGTTTCTACCATTTTTCAAGGGTAGAATGAGGTGCAGAGAAGCTATCTCCACTGCCTTTTTTCCAGAACTGTTAGCTACTTGGGCAGATTTATTTTATACAGCCTAGTCATTCAGTATTTGTGGCAGGGTAAATTTACACCTTACAGACTAACTAAATCTGAGATACTCACCCTTTCATAAATTAGCAGCTTATTTCAACAGATGTTGAGAAGGTATACATCAGATGCTATTTAATACCTTGCGTCCTGCCTTCTGCCTGACTTGAGACTAACAGCTAACTATGGGAACATCTACACATATAATTAATCTGAAGCAATAAACTCTGGAGCTTACTGGTCCCAGGTGCACTGTTTGAATGTGTGCCTGGGACTGCAGCACACTGAGCCAAGTCAGAACAGCCCCAGCTGACAGGGAGCCCTTGGGGGTCAGCCTGTCAACCCAGGGCTGCTCCCCCATAGCTCAACATGCTGCAGAGCAGATGGCTGGGACATCAGGGTGTGCCAGTACAGGCTAGCTAGCAGACAGACCCAGCACTGAAGCACCCTCATGCCCCAGCCAGCTGGGGCAGCATCTACAAGCGCACTGCTGCAGAGTAAAAAACTCCACAGCAGGGTAGTACTTGCATTTACTTTAGAATAATCGATTTACTCCAGCCTGATGGGGCACACACATAGACGCGCAATGTTTACTGCAGACCTAATTAGTCTCCTCAGCAGTAAACAACTCATAAACGCACGCCACATCTCTCTACTCAGTATGTGTGCAGGGAAGATCTAATCAATTCCAATTATTAGAACAACATTCTCACCAACAGAACTTGTTCTCAAATAATTTCAGACTATCAGTTTTTGCATCCTGTTTTTTGGTTTACAGGTGCTAGGAAGAAATCACTCCACACAGTTCACTTTGAAATTCAGATTCAAGCCCATAAGACTCACATTTCCCACAGGAAGTTTCTATCTACATGTTCAAGCCATTCCCTCCTCCTTCCCAACTTGAACTGTCATCAAAAAAAGAACCCAGAGGGGAACAACAAAGGAGCTTTTTTAAAATCCTCAGTCCATATTCACCAGACTATCTGAGCTCATCAGGACATTTGCCTTTACAAGTCAGACTTACAACATGGGCTATTTTGAGTTCTTTTTCACCTTGCCTCAAATGTTTTGCAAAATTCCAATGACTTAGAATCACAGAAAAAACTGGGTTGGAAGGGACCACATCTAGCTTAACCCTCTACTCAAGGCAGGAACATCCCTGTCTAAGCCAGCCCAGACAACTGTTTTACTAACCAGTTCTTAAGAACTTCCAATGAGATAGCCCACAGAGACTGTGGAATCTATCTCTTCCAACAATTAACCATTTTCATAGTGGGAAATTTCCCCCTAATATCCAAACTAAATTCCTTTATCTGTAATATAAGACAGTTGCCTCTTGTCTAATT
>NW_005841961.1:1076127-1078973 GCF_000455745.1 Alligator sinensis | reverse complement strand
ACAGACACAAACAACACTTTATCACCCTCCTCTTTACAGTATTCCATTTTTGTAGGGATGCAGTACTTTATGGTTGTCCTTATTGGATGTCACTGTTGTAGCCTGGGTATACCCAAGGGTATGTCCCGTCCCCAAATGGAAGGGGTGAGGGGTCACGTGGTAGTGCTGTGAGAGGGATCTGGTCATCTCTGTATCAGTTCCCTCTATTCTCTATATAGCCAGGCCAAAATGACTTAACTATTTACAGATTTATTAACATACATACATATATACACAAAATTATAGTTACAACCTTCCCTGATAAAAAATATGTACAATACAACTTTACATACAATGCTATCTTCAATAAGCAAAGGGAACAGTACAACCACCAGTGGCTTCAAACCCAATGCAGGGCAATAGTGAGTCCTGAAACAAATAAGCAAAAGCAAATACCAACAATCCACACCAGCCACAGGTGAGTAAATAAATCCTAGAACAGGTAAGTGCAGGTAAATACAACAACATCACAAAATAAACAACAGGTAACTATTTCTAAATTATAAAACCCATCAACCAGAAATCATTAAATAAGAGATATATACAAATGCTTATGCTCATAAAATAGTGAGCTCATAACAATTCAAATATAACAAAATTTAAGACACAGATTGACAAAATGTAAGGTGCTCTTACATCCCTTCAGAGTGCCAATGAGGAATGAAATACCTGGACTTCCTGTTCTTTGATGGGAGCCCTTGCTGCTATTCATCAGGGAGAGGTACAAGATCCCAGGTCCTCCTGCCTCTTGTGCGTTAGGTCAGGACCCTTGCCCTGCAGGGGCCCCTATTGGCTCCCTTCCTGTAGGTTCCCTCCCCTGTGGGAAACCCCTTTTCCCCTCAGTTCATGACTTCTGACATCACAGGGATGTCTCTGGCTCCAGCTGAGGTGGCTCTCCACTGCCTGGGTTCTCTCTCCCCTTGCAGCAACCCACTCATGACCCCGTGCACCAACTCGCGCACCGCAGGGTTCATCCTTCTGCTTGGATAGGTTGGAGGCCCAGGCCACTTTGTGCAGCACCGGGGCTTAATCAGCTCTTGGGTCCTCTTGCCTCACTCTGCCTGCGTCAGCTACCTGGCCGCATGCCAGGGAATGGGGCTTGAACCACCCAAAGTGGCTCCCAGAGCCCTGACCCAATCTGGGATCCTCTGTACAGTGATCTCTGCACCACTCCGTGACCCCCTTGCAGAGGTTTCAGATATGGACTGCCTCGAGCAGCCCCTAGGGTCTGAGCCCTGTGCACTGCTTTGTGCACTGATGGGGCAATGGTGTCAATCCCAGCGAGGGAGTCTTTGGGGCTCTTCTGGGCATTGCTCCACCTGCTAAGCAGCTCTTCTCTGCCCCTTCTTCCTGCTTCTCTGTCCCCCGACACATCTGCCAGGTGCTGGGCACGCAGCTCCTTTTATTCTCTTCGGAGGCTCCGCCCCCCCCGAAATTCTGCAGTACCAGCAGAGTGCAGTCTCGAACCACGGTCAAGACTTTTTTTTTTTTTAATTCTCTCACCCCAAGCAGGGGCGAGGCAAAACCCCTCCCAACAGTTTCCTGATTGGTGGATGGGCTCCACCAATCACAAAGAGGATTCTCCGAGCCCAAATGTGCCAGGCTGTATTGGTAAGCCTGCCACACTGTATTTAATTCAGACCGTATTTCAAAATCATCAAGTTCTGCTATCCTATCCATTTCAGTGATATAAGTGTAGATCCAGCTGAAGAGGATTCTGCCCCAGGCCTCAGCTGGAAGTGATGGGGGACTAGCCTGAGTTATCCTCAAGGGCTACGAAAAGAGGACCCCATCCACTGAAGTACTGGAATGGGAGAAAAATAGTTGGCATGGACTAATCATCCAAATATCTTATGCAAGGGTGACCTAGGGTCAAATGCAGTTTGGTACACTGTAAGCTGCTACATATGCAATCTGGTACACTATAAGAGAAAAACATTAATTTGATCCATTGTAAGTGGATACCATAGCTTCACAAAGAAGGAAGAATTGGTGGGGAATGTAGAAGTGGAAGCAACTTGGGCAGCAGTGACCATGAAATAATTGGGTTCAGGATTCTGAGGAAAGTGTGCGGGCTGGGAGCAATCCGAGGCCCTCGGGGGTTTTTCACGCGGCGGGCTGTGGCCAGCAGCCCAGACACGCCGGGTGGGGGAAGGCAGGTATACCATAGCTTCACAAAGAAGGAAGAATTGGTGGGGAATGTAGAAGTGGAAGCAACTTGGGCAGCAGTGACCATGAAATAATTGGGTTCAGGATTCTGAGGAAAGTGTGCGGGCTGGGAGCAATCCGAGGCCCTCGGGGGTTTTTCACGCGGCGGGCTGTGGCCAGCAGCCCAGACACGCCGGGTGGGGGAAGGCAGGTGGCACACTAGAATTAGGCACGGACGCTTAGTGGTTGATTTAAGATTATTTTACTTACACCGAAGATGGTCACGGTGCAGGCAGGAAAACTTGCTTGAGTTGCAGTTACAGACAGAAAAGAAGAGAGGCGGACTAGAGTTCCTTCCCGTGAACCTTCTAGCCCAATCCGGTTGAAGGCTCTAAACCGTGAGCCCGTCGTGTCAACCGAAGAAAGTAACTCGAAGCAAAGAGCTCTGGATACACTCACACGAAGTTTGCTAGGCTCCGTGGAACTTGCGCGCAGGGAAGGGTACGTCGAGGGATCAGGCGGCGACGGGGAGAGGCGAGAGGCTGATCAGACCCCTATAGCCAGCTCTAAGGTACACGCGCTGGGTCCGATAGGCTCCGCAGCGCGCCTAGAGTTCTCCTCAAGATGTTTACGGAGTCCCCCCTTGCAGGGTTCTCCTC
>NW_005841961.1:1071927-1075915 GCF_000455745.1 Alligator sinensis | reverse complement strand
CAAACAAAAATCACACCCTTGGGTTGTGACAGAAAGGAAGAAAGGAGAGCAGCAGAGTAAAAACCCTGGACTTCAGAAAAGCAGACTTCAATACACTCAGGGAACTGATGGCTGGGATACCCCTGGGAGGCCAGTCTGAGGGAGAAAGGAGTCCAGGAGAGCTGGCTGTACTTTAACGAACATTACCAAGGGCAGAGGAATTAACCATCCTGATGCACAGGAAGACTAGCAAATATGACAGAAGACCAGCCTGGCTTAGCAGGTAATTCCTAAGAAAGGATGCTCACAAGAAGTGGAAGCTTGGACAAATGACTAGGGAGGAGTATAAGAATCTTGCTCGGGCATGGAGGGAGGAATGAAATCTGGAAGGTCAAAGCACAACTGGAGTTGCACTAGCAAGGGACATGAAAGGTAACAAAGGTTTCTACAAGTATGTTAGCAATAAGAGAAAGATCTGAGAAATTGTGGGTCCCCTACTGAATGGGGGAGGCAACCTAGTGACAGCGAATGCAGAAAAGACTGAAGTACTCAATGCCTTTTCTACCTCAGCCTTCAGAGGCAAGGTCAGCTCCCAAGCTACTGCACCTGACAGCATAGTTTGGGGAGAAGGTGAGCAGTCAACTGTGGGAAAAGAACAGGTTATGGACTATTTAGAAAAACTGGATGTGTACACGTTCATGGGCCAGATGCTATACACCCCCTATACACATACTATACACCCCCTATACACATACTAGGGGGGTTGGTCAATGCAAGTACAGAGCTGCTGGCCATTATCTTTGAAAACTTGTGACAATCCTAAATGACTGAAAAAGGGCAAATATAGTGCTCATCTTCATGAAAGTGAAAGAGGAGGATCTGGGGAATTACAGACTTGTCAACCTCACCTCAGTCCCTGGAAAAATCATGAAGTAGGTCCTCAAGGAATCCATTTTTAAGCACCTGGGGGAGAAGAAGGTCATTAGGAACAGTCAGCATGGATTCACCAAGGACAAGTCATGCCTGACCGACCTGATTGTCTTCTATGACAAGATGACTGGCTTTGTGGATGCAGGGAGAGCAGTGGACAAGATACACCTTCACCTTAACAATGGTTTTTTTTTTTTCTTTTAACCATCTCCCACAACATTCTCACAAGCAAGCTAAGGAAGTCTAGTTTGAATGAATGGACTGCAAGATGGATAGAAATCTGGCTTGATCATGAGCCAGTAATCAATGGCTTGATGTCTAGTTGGTAGCCAGTATCAAGTGGAATGCCCCAGAGGTCAGTGAGTCCTGAGGCCAGTTTTATCCAATAGCTTCATCAACAAGCTGGAAGATGCTGAGGGTACATGACATCTCAAGTTTGTGGATGACACCAAGCTGGGGGGAGTAGTAAATATGCTGGAGAGCAGGGCTAGGATTCAGAGAGACCTAGACAAATTGGAGGATTGGAACAACAACAAAAAATCTCATGGTTCAATAAGGAGAAATGCAAAGTCCTGCATTTAAGACAGAACAATCCCATGCACCAGTATAGGCTGGGGACTGACTGGCTAAGCAGCAGCTCTGCAGAAAAGGACCTGGGGATTACAGTGGACAGTAAGCTGAACATGAGCCAACAGCATGCCCTTGTTGTGAAAACAGCATACTGGGTTGCATTAGTAGGAATGTTGCCAGCAAGGGAAGTGATTCTTCAACTCTATTCAACACCGGTGAGGCCACATCTGGATTACTGTGTCCAGTTCTGAGCCCCCACTACAGAAAGGATGTGGACAAACTTGAGAGAACCCAGCAGAGGGCAACAATCATGGTTAGCGGGCTCGGGCATATGGCTTCTGAGAGGCTGAGAAAACTGGGCTTATTAGTTTGGAGAAGAGAAGACTGAGGGCCTAGCAGCCTTTAACTAACTGATGGGTGGTTCCAAAGAGGATGGAGCTAGAATCTGTCCTCAGTGATGGCAAATGACAGAAGAAGGAGCAATGGTCTCAAGTTGAGCAAGGGAAGTTTAAGTTAGGTATTAAGAAAATCTCTGTCACTCAAAGGATAGTAAAGCACTGGAACAGGCTACCCAGAAAGGTTGTGGAATCTCCATCCTTTAGAGGTTTTTAAGACCCAGCTAGACAAAGGGTTGGCTGGGAAGATATAACTGGGGATGGTCCTGCTCTGAAAAAGGGGTTAGACTAGATGACCTCCTGACATCCCTTGCAGCCCTAATTTTCTATGATCTGAATCAAAGTGTGCCACCTACATGAACTCAACTGGGAGCTCAGGTAGGTAGCCTTCTCCCATGTAGTCCAGTGCATAGTATAAGACAGTGATGCTCAACATCTCTGGCCCTGTGGACCAAATTAATAGTGCAGGACCAGTCCATGGGCCAAATCCCATGCACAGAGTTTTTCCATGGGCCTGATCCAATGCAGGGTTGGCACATAAGGTTGGTCTGTGGATATGATGCGGTGAGCAAATAAGACCCCACGCACCAAATCGAGCTGCATCACAACACTGTACACCAGATCCAGCCACAGTACAACCCTACACACCAGATCCAGCTGCGGTGTGACCTTATGACAGCACAATCTAGTGTGCTGGCCATGTCATGTGGACTGTTAGGCTCCCCACAGGTGCAAAAAATCAGCAGTGGGGGAATGATAGCAGTGTTAATTGCCCTGGCTCTAGGAGCAATTAACACTGCTACTGCTCCCCTCCTGCCAAATTTCTGGACCTCTGGGGAACTGCACAGGCTGGATGACATGGCTCCATAAGCTAGACAGGAAAGGGAACACAACTAATATAGGTTTTTCAGTCTATGCCTTATCGCAGGGGCGGGCAATTATTTCAGGCAGAGGGCCGCTTATGCAGTTTTGGCAGGCTGTCGAGGGCCGCATGGGTAGCCCTGCCCCTTGACAGGTGCTCCTCCCCTTGACAGGTGCCCCATCCCCTGGTCACCATCTTGGGACCAATGTCCCAATGTCTTGGGACCAACATCCCAGGGTCAGCACCAGTGGGGCCCAAAGTGGGGCACAGGCTGGCAGGGGTCTGTGGAGCCAGGCTGGACTGCACCAGCAGGGAGAGGGGGGAGCTGTCCCGGCTCCATAGAGCCCCTGCTGGCTGGGACCCTGTACCCCTGCCACCCTGCTCTGGGCCCCGCCGGCACTGGACTTGGGACACTGGTGTGGGCCCCATGCTCCCACTGGCTCCTGCAACTACTCACTCCCAGTGCCTCCCAGCCCCGCAGTACAGGCCGGGGGCAGCACACAGCCTGGACCCACTGCTTGCCGGCAGGGAAGAAGCTGGAGTGGAGCATGGGGAAAAGTGGCCCCTCGCCCACACCATGGCTGGTGCTCCCAACTGCAAGCACTCACAGCCTACACGGGGCTCTCTGGAGCAGGCACAGGCACCCCCACGCAGGCTGCAAGCAGCTGCAGTGTGGGGCGCCGGCCATGGGGTGAACGAGGGGCCTTTTTTCCCCGCGCTTGGCACCAGCTTGTAACCCAGCACCGCTGCCAGCCTGGGCTCCACACTGGCTCCTGGCTCACCCATAGGGGCTGTGCAGCCCCCCCGCATGCTGCACCGGGCACTGTTGGCTGCTGCCCCCCACCTGGAGCTCATGCACTGGGCAGCCCAGAGGCAGCAGTGGCAAACACAGCAAGTGGGGGGCCGCAGCTGCTGTCACCGCACACAGCCCTGACGGGCAAGCGCAAGCCGGCGCAGGGCCCAGGCTGGCAGTGGGGGTGGGTTACAAGGTGGTGCTGAGTGCAGCGTGGGAAAAAGCAGCCCCTTCCTGCCTCGTGGCCGGCACCCCAAGCTGCAGCTGCTCGCAGCCCGCCTGGGGCTGCCTGGGCCTACTCTGAACAGCCCCACATGGGCTGCAAGTGACTGCAGCATGGGGCGCAGGCCACAAGGCAGGGGAGGTGCCACTTTTCTCCACGCCGGGAAGGAGCCCGGGGAAAAGCTGAGTGTGGGGAGGGGGAAAAGCAGCCCCTCACCCACCCCGTGGCCCGCACTA
>NW_005841961.1:1058650-1071797 GCF_000455745.1 Alligator sinensis | reverse complement strand
CCGCACCTTATGCTCAGCTTTTCCCCGGGATCTTTCCCTGCCCAGGGTCCTCCCCTGCCCTTCTCCCCCCCTTACCTGAGGTTCCATCGCGGGGCAGCAGCATGGTCCCAGGCCAGAAGCCCCTGCTGGGGTTTCTGGCTGGGGGGGGCGGGGCTGGGGGAGCCCTGCTGTTGTTGGACCCCGCTGGGCTTCCCCTGGGTCCTACTGCCCTTGGTTCCTGTCATTTTTGACAGGAACCAAGGGCAGATTAATATTAATTTTCTAAATTTTTTAGGGGCCCTGCAGGCCGGATAGAATGGCCACAAGGACCGGATCCAGCCTGCAGGCTGTATTTTGCCCACCCCTGCCTTATCACCTCTCCTTTGGAGGGATAGAAGCAAACAGACTACACTGGTGAATGGTACACAAAAAGGGAAAAGAGCCCTCTTGTACCCATGCTACTGTTTTTGATCATTTCACCAGAGCTACATTTTAGGTAGTGACACCCAAAAGATTATGTTTGTAAAGGATAAGAAATGAAGGGACATAAAACTATACAGTGTTGTAAAAAAGAAGTGGGATCATGAGGAACAGCACAGAGTAAGTCCCCTTATCTCTTTCTCTCAGCGGCTTATCCTGGGAGCTATTTTGCTCTCTTCCCAGTAAGCTGCAGACCAATACTAGGTAGCAGCAACAAACAGCCTGCCATGTTGCACCAATCCAATGACCCATCTCTCTCTGACTCATCCTTCTCACATTCTGTTCTTCAAAAATATGCCAATATCACCATTAGCAGGCAGGAGTAGGGATGAGTTTTGCTACCACACTCACCATGTAACAAATTCCTAATCATACCATTGTGCACTGGGCCATCCTAAGGATCTGGGGGAGGTTCAAAGAGATGACTCCTTAGAGAACAGATCCAAAGTAAACTCATTCATTTTATATAAAAGCATGTGAAAGAGAGGGAGGGAATTTTAGCCCCCTCCCTGATCCTACAGAAGTGATTCCCATCTGTTTGTTGCAGTCAGCTCCAGCAATTGGCTTCTATCAGTTTACACATAAGCCTGTTTTTGCAAGGAAAAAATACTAGAAAAGTCCTTTCTGACAAAAGAAAAGCTGACTTCGTGGACAGAAAGCACATCTGCACAAGTGGAATTTATGTCAGTTTTATAGGCTGATATAAATTACAACAGGATCCAGAGCAGATGGACAACTAACTATTCCAACAAAATAAGCACTATTAAAAAGGCTTACCAGTAGGTGCCAGGAACCTTCTTGCCTATAGTAGGGGTGAAGTTACGTGTTACACTTAGACCATGCAAAAGTATCTACACATTAAAGCTCACTAACTAGTGTTAAATGTCCTCTGGAGGTACTGACACAAGTGACATTTTGTCCCGCAATTAACCACCAAAAGGGCACAGCTGTAGAGTGCTTTAAAGGGCCTGATGCAGTGACAATCTGAACTCTCATTACATAAGGGCTCAAATGAAGGTGCTCCAAAGCAGAGCACCTTCATTAACTTGTGTCAGCATGTGCTGGGAGCAGGGCTGGGCTGATGAAACCCAGCCCTGTTCCCAGCACTGTTTTCAAAATGGGAGTAGGGGAAGGGAGCAGATGGAGCTCGTTCTGGGGGTTGCCCAGTCAGCAATGGAGAGTGCGGTGGGTGGATTGGAGTTGGGGAGGGGGCTCCACCTTGCAGGGACTCCAATCCCACTCCCCCACCGGGCTGACTTCCCGTCCCCAGGAAAATTCAAAACAGTGTCAAAACAGCCTTCTGCTTCAATGGAATGGAACAGAACAGCTGTTTCGACTCGAAATGAAATTTGAGATGAAACACTGTTCCCTCAAACTGTTGAAACACAAGGCGAAATGGAACGGTGCTGTTTCGCACAGCCCTAGTATTTATCCTATCATTTCTGAAAGAACTGCATCTGTCTTTTCACTCACAAATACTCTTTGGCAGTACATGTGTTTGGACATGTTTATGATGGAGGGTGTGTCAGAGCTGTACCATCCCAGACAGCAGTGCATTGTCACTTGGTGTCAGAGTCTTCATCAGCACTGGGAGGGGGGTGGGTCATGAGTGCAATGGTGGTGCTGTGGTAACCAAGGAAGCTGGGGGGCACTCCATGCATCTTGAAGGGGGACAACAAGGAGGCCTCAGACAAGTGGGAGCAGAACACCTCTGGTAGATGTGTCAGAAACAGTGTCCTGGGGCCCATGTGTTCAGCCATGGTCCACAGGTATGAGGACTAGTGGGGGACTCCTGCAAGGTCAGAGTAAAGGTCCTGGGTCACAACAACCATGCCACTGGAGCTTTCCCCCTGGTCCTGCATGCTGTGGTCTGTATACTTGATCATGCCCCCGAAGATGTCAAGAGAACTCAGATCCAGCTGTAGATGCACCTTTGCTCCTAGATCCTGCAATGATCTGGGGACCAGTGCCAGTGGCCCAGAGTTCTTGGGGACCACCGTCAGCAGCAGACCTTGGGTCCCTTGGCTCCTAGGGACCTGCTCCTAGGCATCCAGTTGTCTCATTATGCCAGGGGCTTCCTACACCTCCTCCTGTGGTGAGGTCCATGCCAGTGACTCTTCCTGGCCCCCACTGGTGCCAAGTGAGTGCAGAGTGACAATCGAACAGTCCATGGTGAGGAAGTAGGACAGCTCTTCACAAAATGACATGCTGTGCCTCGTGCCCCCAGACTTTTGCTGGGCATCATTCACAAGCTTGTACTGAACCTTCATCCATTTCTTCTTGGCCTGGCACTGTACCCAGGCCCTGTTGCAGCCCTGTGTTTGTATCTGTTGGAAAATGCACTTGAACACATCCCTATTGTGGTACCCTTTGTGGAACTGGTCCTGGGTCTCCTGCTTACCTCAATGGTGATGAGATCTCTCATCTTCCCATGGCCTCAGTTGTGTGACCAGGGTTGGGTACTGGAGGTGGATGGAACAGGGTCTTTCATGATCTGCAGTGGTGCCCATGGGTTCTGCTGAGGTTCCAGCTGTGAGAAGGCAGATGGATGGATATATGGATGGATAGAAGGAACAGTAGATGCATGTCCTGGTGCATGGCTCTCCCGCTTAATCTAGCTGGGTGCAGTCCTTGCTCCAGAGTGACTGGGGCTCCACTGACCGGGTCACCCCCATGACCTCAAATTTTCCAGGGGCTTCCAGCAGATGCTCTTATGATGCTGGCAATGCCCCATACCTCAGCCTGGAAATTTCTAGTGACCGCTATCTGCAACATCAAGGTAACTGGCCACACCCCACCTGCTCTTGAATTTTCTAGGGCTGTCTGCCAGCTTGCCCCAGCTTGGATGTTCAGCATTCTCCTGCCTCCCCTGGCCCTAGTACTGTGGGACTCTAACTGCAGGCCAAAAAACCTTTGCAGCACCATAGGTGCATATGCCCCAGGTACCTGCTAGGAATACCTGAGCCTCAGAGGCCACGGAATCACCTCTGTGCAGGCCCAGTCCTGGTGTTCTCTGCCCCGCCATCCCGACTCACCAGCTCCTGCTTGGGTGGGTGGAGGATTTATGCCTGCATCCAGGTCACAGGGTACCTGGGTCTGGCCTCGGAAACATGGTGGGTGGATGCCAAAGTTGGGACCCATACAGCACCATACCTAGACTCCTGGCAGCCCCAGGTAAACTTTTATCTCTGGCAAAGGAGGTCCCAATACTAATAGTAAAAAAATTACCATTTGGGGGGCCCTTTTCTGTCTGTTCCCTGGGCAGCCACCTAGTTCGCCCACGCCTGTGTCTGGCCCTGGACCCACGGGGCTATGCCTGAGCACAGGGCCATGGGGGTCCTTGGCTGGGTGTGCAGGTGCCAAGATTGGGGTATGTGAGGCTGTGCCTGAGCATGGGGGTTCTCCTGGGCTCAGTATTGGGGTCTGCATGTACGTTGTGGAGTCCTTCATGACAGGCTGTTGGGAGTGCCAGGGCACGGCCCAGGACCCAGGGTTCTGGTGAAGAACATAGATACCTCACTACCCGCTTTTGCCTATCTATGGCTGACAGGTGACTGGAGGCAGGGCTGAGAAGAGGGGCTGTTCTTGCTCAGTGCTGGGACAGCCCTGGGGCAGGGCCTGCTGGGTACTCAGTCAGAATATCCAAGTACAGGCCAAGTGCTAGCACAGCTTCCTGCGAGGGAGAGGAACCAGGGTCACAAAGCAGGCTGAGATGCCAGAGGAACCAGAATAAATAGGATAGAGTCCATTTGATTCTATCTGTGGAAAGATGTATTACTAACTGGAGCAGCACAATTCCACCGTGATGCAAGAATATGAAGTAATTATGCAGGGCAGAACAACAATACCTATATAAACAGGGGACTCGGATGGAAGAACAGTTCCTTTCTGGATCCCAGTCTCTTTAGGCATCATCTATCTGCCAAGATGCTTTGACTGGCACAGTTCTGGGCCTGCACAAAAGCACAACTCCAGTAATTCGGGAAAACTTAAGATCGAAGAATAAATATCCCTGAACCATTGGGTTTTCTCATTCATGGACATTTTATTATTTTATAAAGGTAACTAATTTAGATTGAAGACTTGTATTTTGATCTGTGTGCATTAAAACATTACAACAGAAAATATATCTCTTTATAGAAAATAGTTGTAACCGTCCTCCTTCAGGCCTCTGCTTTTCCACATTCAGTCCCCTTCTGCATGTTTGTTAGGCTTCCACATTTCATTTTACTTTGTGGAAAACAATAAATATTAGATGGGGTGAAAGTTACATGGTCACATTTATAGCAACTAAAAAGCTATAGAAACCTTACAAATATTGCAGTCATTCAAATGCTGAATAGATTCAGGCTTCAAAAGGGAGGAAAAACTATTCTTTGAAATAAATGAAGGGGTATGTTCTGAGTTTTTTTAAGAGTTAAAATGGATATTGTAAAGTCATCAGTTCTTGAAATAATCTCTCTGACTGCAGATGATACATTATTAATGAACTTTGAATGTCCTCTGCCAGTATCTAAAGACAGCACCAAGCAGCTCCAAAAATCCTTAAACCTTTTAGGTTTCACTATAAATACAGCATATAGTAAACACTGGTCAGAGCCAACATAGCTAAGAAGCTAATTGGATACAGACTATCTGTCTTGCCTGCTGTACCGTTAATCTTCTTACTTAACAGCACATCATGATGTTCAATTAACTGAAGTGCTTTTAGTGTGTTCAATAGATGATAAAAATAACTAAACTGCTCTAGTACATAAAAGAACACCAAATACTGGAGCAGGTTAATCACATCTTCGCAATCATTGGCGTGTAGAAAACAGAAGATGAACCTGTAGTCCCATTTGTACCAGTGTTCAGGTTCAAGTTGGCCTGCTTACCATTTATTATGTTGTGGCATATAAGGTTTTTTTCTTTTCAAACATTTATTTCATTAGTCACAGCCTAACCCAATATAATATTCATTAGTCACAGATGTCAATAGTTATTAAACAGGATCCCAAAGGCATTTTTCCTCCTAATATCTGTTACATTTCTTTCTCATGCATTTTAATTATAAATTAACAGCAGCAAAAATATTAGAACCGAAAAAGAGCTAAAACACTTTACTTCCCATCATCTTTGAAAAGGAAAACCATGTACTTCTGCAGAAATTCTTCATCGAGACGCATATTATTTCTTTCAATGAATGTACCACATTAATTGTATTATATTATATATGGTAAAGAAATACTGCTACAATAATCAAGGCACAATGTTAAATATCCTATAATTTTTTTTTTTTATATTTTTTTTTTTTTTTTTATAATGAGGTACTATTAGCTCTGCAAGCAGTTCACTTGTCAGGTGTAATTTGCATGCAACTGATTAAAGGATTCTTACAGTAGCCATTTTAATCTACTTAGAAAAGCCAAAACAGAATTTACTAATAATTTGCCCTTCTTGAAGATATGCTTTAGTCAAACACAAGTTGTGGATCTTGATACAGGGATAACTGGGTAAAATTTATGGGCCTGTGATACCAAGTCAGATAAGACCAGGGGTTGTCAACCAGGGGTATGTGTACCCCTGGGGGTATTTTGAAATGTCCCAGGGAGTACACGGGGGGGAGGGGCAGGCGGGCAGGGACAGAGTGCTGCCACCCTGTGCTGCTGCCTCACAGGAGCTGGGGCGGGAAGAAAGCAAGGCCGCACAGATGCTGTGCTGACGCTGCTTGCCATGCCCCTGCTTGGCATCCAGCCACTCACCACTCTCCACCCCACACCCCAGGGTACTTTTACTAAAAAGGGGGCCCCTGGGGGTACACATTAAAAAAGGTTGGACTATCCCCTGGACTAGATGACAGAATGCTCCCTTCTAGTACTAAACTGTACATATGTAGGTAAATAGGGACTGACCCAATGTAGTTCTATAGATGTCTAGTAAAGACTCTCTATAAAATTTAAGTGGGCTATTTCTGTAGAATGATAACCTTTTATATATTGGAGTCGTCCTACAAAATTTATAACATAGCTATCATTTTCTTTGAAAAATATCTGAAGTCCAGAAACTATTAGAGTTATCATAGTCTATCACTGGACGTTTTAAAAGCAGGCTGGTAAACACTTGGCTGTAATTGTTTAGACAGGGATGATCCTGCCTTGAACCAAGGGTTGGCTAGATGACCTGAGGTCCCTTAGAGTCTTATTTCCACTATGATTCTTTAACTATTGCCAGCAAAGACGTTTTACCAGACAGTACAGCTTGGGATTTCATTTGGAAATTTTCTCACTTTCTCCCATTCAACTGTAACATTCCCCTCTTTTTATCCAAAAGGCATTAATTTGTTCAACTGAACACAGAGTTAAGAGGACAGCTAACACTGTTGTGTGTCATTTGTACTTAGATAAGTGTACCGTGATTGCAGAGGAATGCATCTTGGAGAGCTCATATAATCTGTGTAGATGGTGCAGCATCAGGATTATTGGTCAATTAACCTCTTTCATTTTCCAGTTAGACTACTGATGTCTTTATGACTAAAATTTTGACCTAAATGCAAAGTTATAAATTAAATGTTAAATACCCAGGTTGTAATAGGCAATATAGGACATCACTTTTTTCCAGCCAGGAGATAATCATTCCTTTGCATTCATTCATTAGAAATTTAAAGTCTCTAGGCACAATTTTAACTATGGAACTAGAAGTAACTTACTGTATGACATAAAAGAAAAAAGTAGTAATAGTGACAAGAGCAGTCACTTGGACAGCCTGTCTGCATAGGGAATTACTTTAAGCCATTAATCAGAACTAAACCCTTATTAAATGTCTAATTGGCTTGAATAGCAATGTCAAGAAAAGCCAAATGCTATACCTGTTGATGATAAGAGTTGAAGAGGTTTTGAAACAATCTTGTGGGCAAGATGCTTAATAAACTGAGATTAATATTCAATGCAGTGAAGCTGAAGCCAGAGGAGAAAGTGTTCAAAGAAGAAGAGGCGCCTGAAGATCCACCAACCCAATCTCAATCATCCAGAGAGCAGGTAGAGTCTTTATTTTCCATGGGTCTATCATTGCTATATTAGCATTTGGTAATCATTAATTTAAGTAGGTGTAGTAATAACCAGGGGCTAGACTTTCTCAGTACAAATAATGACTGATATTCAGTACAATAATGTTCTAAGTGACAATTGCCTTTTAGGTTTGTTCTCTATTTTTCCTTACATTTTCTTCACAATAACATTGATTGATTGCTAGCTGCTTTCAGGCCTGTCCTGAAGGATTACAAAGCTATATAAGGTGCTGGAAAGACTGAGTCACTTAGTGTTTGTAGCTGTGATGGTCCAGGAAATATTTATTCAAGAGACAAAGATTTTTTAGGTGGCATTTTATACTGGACAAACTATATATAATTGGGAGAGATGTCAGGCAACCTTTTGAACACAAAAGGTACCTTCTTCGGGTACCTACCTCAGGAACCTCTGCTTTTATTAAGTTTAAATATCTGTTTACGTCATGAACCCTACTGAGGTAACCCATTTCTTCCCATAAATTACTAATACTTAGCCAAGCATGCTGACCACTATCAAACTAAAACAGGCAAGTGTTACTCTGGAGGGCATAGACAGACAAAACAATTGAACCATTTCAAGAATGTCCTTGATTGGGAATCACTTCACAACTGTCCCAGGTCAGAGGTGTCCCCATGTACGCTGCCAAGGGTTCCCAGTAGAATCGTCACCTTTTAGGCATTGCAATGTTGTCAAACCAACATCAGGGGTGTTAGCAAGTACCCAACCCCAGCATCTCTCACAGGGGGGAGTACCTGGAGTTGCCGCAGGATTCCCCAAGCAGGGGAGGAAAACCTCACCTGGCTGGATGCCAAGGAAGAGGAAGATGCCAATTGCCCAAAATTGCAATTTTTTACTCGCCCTTCTGACTAGAATGGTATTCAGTAAAGACCAACCTGGTTTAATAAAGACCATTCCTGCATTTTACTGACATCTGTGTGAGACCCTGACTAGAGGTGCACAGGAGTATGAAGGGAGGCACAACCTGGACTCCGCTCCTGGCAATGGACCCCATTCATTGGCCCTAGGCTGATTTGGGCAGAGGGCCAGGTTGGGGAGGGTGCCTATACCCCTGGTTCTGTGCTCTCATGGGTTGGGTGCTCCAGGAATACCCCAAGGACTCAACAGCTTTAACCGGACATTCTCTTGAAAGCCATTTGGTTCATTTCAGTTGCCAGCAATGAACGTCACTGAGAGAGGCCCCAGGCTGATTTGGGGTGGCAGGTGAGGTATGGGTCACACTATATTACAGCATACTTTGGTTGGTTGTATTTACTACCAGCAACTATGGCTAATAGAATCTTATATTATATACTGAGACTATGTTCATTTTTCTCACAGAGCTTGTTTGGTATTGTAGAATTTGAACTGTTATTTTTTAGCTGATTTGATCTCCAGAGAAGTGCTACTGAATTTTTAGTTGGCCTTACAAATGAAAGAACAGGTTTTTCTACATTATGATCTTTTCCCCCAACACCCATGCCCGATATTGGTAACCTAGAGGTAGTCACTATACTACTTACAAACAGCATCTAAAAAGATTCTTCAAAATTATATTCCTTTAGGGAAAGTTTTCCACTGTAGGATTCCAGTTCTCTTTATTCCGACAATCCAGGCTGAAATACAGTTTCTCTAAGGACAGACCTGCCTTACAGTGGATTCATATAAAGAAAGAAGGGCCAGAGGGCAAAATCCAGACTCAGTCACAAATAAGGTACAGATATAAAAAGGTCATAGAAATTGTAAAGTGCTTGTGACCAAAAAACTTGGCACTAGGTAAAACACACATGTAAGAAGTATACACTAGACAAAAAAGCATACACTTCTCTAGCCTTAGGCACATATTCACATACACCTTATTTATTCAAATAGAAGATGATCTCGATTATAAGTCAACCCCCCCAATAATTAGATAATATATATGGAAAATTCATAAATCTGTTATAATTTCACAGGTATAGAATCTATGTATTGGAGGTTTGCATTGAATTTGTCCCCCTCCCGCTGAAAAAGCAAGGAAAATAAGTCACGGGAGCCAAGTAGCCCTTTACTTTCCGCTTCCCACAACTTTTTCCCCTGGCAGGACCTTCCCCTCCTCTCCTTACTGTCAGACCCTGCTCTCCCTGAGTATATGGACGTGAGAAACAAATTTAAAAACAATAACCTTGAAATTAAGCATGGCTGTAGCAATCTGCATATACTACCATGCACTGAGTTTATCCAGAATTGATGCATATTACCATGTTTTGAAATTGGTGCAAATTTTAGTTCAGGTACTCCAGAAACACACTTTTGAGCAGCACTTTGGTGCCTATTTATACTGATAATGGTCCAAAGCCAAAGGCTCATAATTTACCACATAGTTCATTGAGCTAGGCCCCACAGATTCAACAGCATTTCAAGTCATGGTGACCCCACAGCTCAGCGCTGCTCAGTATGTGTGTGTACTTGTAGCAAGCTTTGCGCTCCAGGGCACCACAATGCCCCCTGGTGACCATGCAACCCTTTTCCTGCTCCAGCTCTAGGGTGCAATCCCCTTCTCACTCACTTGCCACACCTCGATGTATTCGTTTGATCAAGAAGCTACCTAAGGGTCCTGGAGTGAACCCCAGTACTTCTAGTAACCAGCAGGTCCTTTCCAGACCCCACTGGTCTCAAGTCTTACCCCTCCATCTAAATGGGCCCTCCTGACCCACCAAACCCCCCACCCCGGCCAACTGTAACCTTAGGGGCTATTATGTGGCTCCAACTGCCCCTTGGCCCCATACCCATGCCTCACAGATATTACTGTGTAATCACTCCCTTGTTGGGGCCTCAGCGTTCTCGGCCTCCACCCCTTTTCTTTTGCTGGGCTCTCTAGCTCCAGTCCATTGTATCTGACCAAGTTTCTGGGTTCCAGCCTGTCTCTCTTACTTGGATCCTGGGCCCACTGGTCCTGGTGTCAGTTCTTCCTGGACACTCTTGACCCTGTCCTTACCCTGCTTTGGGCAACAAGCCTGCTCTGGCTCTGTCTGTCTGGGCTCCCTGGGCCCATCTCTGCCCTGCCCCAGACACTCTCCACCCAGCTTGGGTGCTAAGCCTACCGTGTCCATGTCTGTCTGGGCTTCTGGCCCTTTCTCTGCCCTGCTCTGGGCTCCGAGCCTCCTCTGGCTCTCTTTGCCTGGGTCTCTTGGCCCTGCTTGGCTACTGCCTGAGCTAGGCTACCCTCCCCCGCTCTTGGCTGCCACCTGCTTTTGACCAAAGCCTATTCCATGTCCTGGGCCCCGAGTCCCTGGTGGGCTCAGGACACCCACATGCACTATTGGGACCTCCACCAAGCCCTGACAGTCCCAAACCCAAACCATCGGATTGAACTGTAACAAAGGAATAAGCACATTGACCTTAACCTAAGCAAAACCAGGGCTGAAGCCAAACATCAACAATAGCTTACCATCAGAGCAGCCATACCTCCCCTTGCCCTGGGTTATATCCCCCTGATAGCAAGCCTTCGGTGCATTACTTGCATCCTTAAGGGATCCCAGGTGTCAGCAAAGCCCCTTCCTGCAGTCCGTGGCTAGGAGCTTCCCACTCCGGAGCTTGCTAAGCCAGCCTTCCTGACCTGGCTCAGGCCTGAGGCTTATACACTGCCTAGGCCAGGGGCGGGCAATTATTTCAGGTGGAGGACCGCTTACTGAGTTTTGGCAAGTCATCGAGGGCTGCATGACAGGCAGCCAGGGCAGATAAATATTAATTTTCTAACATTTTTAGGGGCCCCACAGGCTGGATAGAATGGCCCGATGGGCTGCATCCGGCCCACAGTCTGCATTTTAACTGCCCCTGGCCTAGGCCCTGCCCTTCCTGCCAGGTGAAGGCTGACTACCATGGCAGCTTGTGATTGCTGCTCCAGCAACCACCCTGCTGCACAAGCTAGGCTGTGCCCTACTGGCCTATTTCCTTAACTGTGCATTCCCTGGCAGCCAGCTCCACCCAGGCAGAGTGCTCCTAACTGGCCACAGGTGCACCCTTTCACTCTAATGGGCAGCTCCCTGCCTAGGCAAGAGTGTTTCTTTGCTGCCTTCCTTCTTGGAGCTAGCCCATATATAGCGGTCTGGGCTCTCTCTCTTGCCAGTTCTCTCACTAAAGTAACAGGAAGCTCCCTGTTACAATACTCCACATAACCCCTCCCCCCCACAAAGGATCCCTGTGATAATTAGCCCCCACTCATGCTTGAAATTGAGTGTCCTTGTCACAAGTCCTGAGATGCTCCAAAAATGTATAAACAGATAAGGTGCAGGGCCACCTGTCCAGCTTCAACCTCACAGAGGGCAGGGCCACACTAATCATATGCACCAGGCTGAGAAAAGGTCTGACAGAGAGATTTTGGGTGAATGGTATGCAATGTCATAGTTCACCATGATTGGAAAAAGAGGCAGTGGGGAGGGGGACTGTGCTTAATGGGCACTGCCATATGTAGGCTGCACTGACCTGTTTTTGTGGTGGGCTCCCATCAGCATATTTGTCCCTTCAGCATGTTTGCCCAATGCAGATGTGGCAGGTGTGCACTATTATTAGGTATGTTGGTGCTTAGCTATGCTCTAGTCTATGTGCTAAAATCATTTTTAGTATCTGGACCTAAGATATTTACCCAAATTGAACTGCCCTAAACACTCTTACTCTCTCTCTAGTGAATACCTTCAAGTTACTATAACATACCTCCCACTATTTAGTTTATTTATAGACACCCATACCAAAACAGTGAAAATAAATGTCACAGATGTGCAGATGAAGGACAGAAAATGAAGATAAGTAATGCTTTTTTCACACATTGCTATGCCTGAACCTTACATTTTTTTAAAATACATCTGAAGTACTTCTGTTCGTTTCCTTCAGGGGGGAAATAAAAATAAAGAGGAACAACGGAAAGCCATGGCTGATAATACCACACAACCAGAACCAGCACAACAAGGTCAGTAGTATTCTTTTTACCTAAACTCCAACAAACAAAAGGTCAAAAGTCCACCTGAATTTGCATGGACCACTAGGGTAGCATAGTTAAAGCACAGTAGTTTCTATAGCAAACAGCACCCAAAGGAACAATGTGACTAGCATCAGATCCAGCAGCCTTTAACTCCCTAGCCTGAGTGACCAGATGCCCACTACAGAATGGTATTCTTTACTGATACTATCTTCTCTGGCTTCTCCTTCTACTTCACTGGCCTTTTAGGATGCGTCCATACATGCAAGCACGTGCGCTTGCAGCAGCTCAAATAGAAGTGGTGCAAATTTGAGCATGGGCTATTTTCCTCAGTGCACATGCCCACACATGCACTTTGGTGTGGGGCAAATTGTGCCACTTGGGGCAAAATAACCCTGCCTGGCTCCTCCCGGATCTGCAGCCAGAGGGAGCTAGAGCCTGGGGCCAGCACCTGTGCTGTCCCCAGCAGTATAAAAAGCTGCCCTGTCCTGGCCCCAGCAATATAAAAAGCTCCCCTGTCAAGTAGCTCAGGGCTACTCACTCTCAGGAACTTCTGGGGCCCAGCCACTTGGTACCTGGGGACACTTATGCCTTATGCCAGCTGGACAGCTGAAGCAGCCCTAAGAGTTCCCTGCACCCTCTACCCACTGCAGCAGTCTGGCAGTGGGGGCTGCTGCCTGGCTGGGGCTTT
>NW_005841961.1:1056930-1057869 GCF_000455745.1 Alligator sinensis | reverse complement strand
CATTTCAAGCAGGCAACAGAGGTCTGATCAACCTCTAGCCTCTCCCCGTCGTCGATCACAGTCCAGACGTATCCCTTCCCGCGCGCAAAAGAACCGGACCCACGGAGCCTAGCAAACTTTGTGTGAGTCCTTGCCGGACGACTTCACAGCTCTTCTACCCGGGTTCGAGTCCTGCAGGTTTATTTTCCCGTCGCCGAAAACACTTGCAACATACCCTCGTGTTTTATATCTTCCCGTCGCCGAAAACTCTTGTGACGTACCCTCGTGCCCTGCAGGTTCGAGTTTTGTTTTGTTGTCTTTGTTTGTAACCGCAACTCAAGCAAGTTTTCCAGCCTACACCACTGCCATCTCGGTGTAAGTAAACAATCTTTAAAACTACCGCTAAGCGTTTGTGCCTAATTCCAGCTCGACGGCCTTCCCTCTCCGACCCAGCATGCCCGGGCTGCTGGCCACAGCCCGCGTGCAGCACGGAAAAGGGCTTGGGTCGCTCCCGGCCCGCACACCTAGCAGGAATTCTGGTGTTCCCTATTGGAAAACTGAAAAATCCCTGATAAAAAAATCCCAAAGTCACTCTGTAAAATACCCCATGTTCCTCCACAATTAAAACAAAAGACCACTATATATGTAGAGAGTGACAGACAGAGAGACTGATCAGTTGGGCAATGTTCTATTGATATATCTACAGTGTTAAAGTAATGTGGAAGCTTACCAGTGTCTCTATCATCATAATAAAGTGAATTTTAAATACCTATATGTTTTGCTGCCCCCCACAGTGCCACATCCCCCTCACAGAGGTTACAGCCCCTACAGCAGGGGCCAAAAGGCCCCCGCAGGGGCTACCACCCCCTCCTACAGGGCCCACATGCCCCACCCCAACTTACTCCAACAGCCCCCAGGATTGCTGTCCTGCCTAGCCCCATCCCTCACCAGGTAATGCAG
>NW_005841961.1:1051416-1056512 GCF_000455745.1 Alligator sinensis | reverse complement strand
GATGCTGGGTGGGGGGCAGCGATCGGGGGGGGGGTCAGGGTGCTGGGTCTGGGCAGGGCAGATGAGGCCAGGTGGGGCAGGGATCTGGAAGGGCAGGGGGAGTGGGCGGGGCCAGCAGGGGTCCCCCCATGGTACCCTCCCCACTCCTCCAGCCCCGCCCCACCCCCGCTTACTTACCTGCAGCGGAGCCTGGGTCCAGCTCCCTGCAGCTGGCATGCAGCCTGCCCTGCACGGCAGGCAGCATGCTTTAGCACTAGGGCGAGGGCCAAACCATAGATATTCTCTGACTGCTCCTAGAGCATCTCTGTGGAGGACCCAGCCTCCAAAGTTGCTTCAGAGCATGGTCCAGGACTGTGCCCTGCCCCACTTTTTTCTCTACACATTTTTTTTTTTTTTACCCCTGGATATCCAAGGGTCTAATTTTGCCATTCCTGCACATGCCTCTTGCAGTGTCTCAAAGGAGTCTGAGATGCTGCAAGAGGCACATGAAGGCTCATTTGGATGTACCCTTAGAGTCTTTTTCAACCACCCTTCTTCTCCAGTCCTCCTCTGTTCTTAGCCCTTTTTTTCCTTTCTTTGAATCCCACATTTAAGTGACTTTCCTACTTATATGGATTTAACTAATACTGAAAAGTAGCAACTCTCCAATTCTCTCTCCAGCCCAGACCTCTCACATGCACATCATCCTCATTCTGTTGTCTCCATTGTAAAGCTTAGGCATTTAACAGCATCTTTTCTATTTGTCCTTATAGTTATGTTTCATTTACAATGGGAGCTTGGGCAGAGGCCCTCTCAATTCCTGAGTTCTGGATTTGAATCTTATGTCAACCACAAAGAAGAAGAAGAAAACAAAATGTTAGCACAGTCCATTATGGACTTCCACTTGTAACCCAAATTCACTGAATAATCTGGTTTTGTTGGCAACCTGTATTCAAAAGTTGTGCAGGCTTGGAACATAAAAGCAAAGGTAATTGGGACTGAGGAAGTTTGGAAGAACAACAAAAGGAATTTTCACAATATTTATTGTGTGATTTTTAATAGTGTTACTACTCCCTTCTTTTCATAACAAAGAGCTCTTCAAAAAGAATGGAAAAAAAATCAAATAATTCCTGCTCTGAAATAACTCTAGAACTAAGCAATCAATTAAAAACAAAATATGACATGAATTAAGTCTAGCAATAAGTACCCAATTGAGAAACAAAACTGACATGTTGCGTGACACTTTAGCCATTCTAAAACAAATGCTATCCCAGGGCAATGTGAAATACGGAAACAGGAAAATTTCTCTTTTGCCATCCAAAAGCTGATCTAATTTTTGACAGATGTATTTAATGCAAAACCCTATTCATTAGAATATCAAGCTTCCATTTTTCTGTTAAACAGGGCAGCATGTAACGGAACTACCTCATCAAATGTATTCCCTCTGTATAAGTGTGTTTCAGCAGTGGAACTCTTCAATTCACCCAGTGTTTTTACATTCTACTCCCTTTATCCATAATAATCTGGAGGTTGTCTAAGGTTATATATTCAGCCAGCTTCTACTTTTCTGCATTCATATTTAAAAGCCAAACAGGTAGTTAGGTGTGCAGTCTGTGAAATGTATAGCAAATGTGGAATTTTATACATGGGATGAACTCATGACTGTACACAGACTGGCACCACAATTGTCAAGAGAACAAACTTAAATACCAGCACCATAAATATAAGTCCATAGCATTGTCTAAGCTAAAAGAGTAAAACTCTATTAGCTGTAAGTAGCTGACCTGAGGAAGGGTAGGTATCTTGAGCCCAAAAGTTTGCCCTAAAATCTCCCCCAACTATGCAGTTGCTCCAATAAAAAATAGCAACCTCCCCAAAAAAATCCTTGTCAGACTACTTTAGTCTCTGTGGGCAGTTGCTGGAGTCAGAAGAAAAATGAGAAAGTCTGTGGGAAATCACACAGTGAAAGAACAGGCACTTGGCACTTCGGATTTATCTGTACAGGCAACCCCCACTTAACGCTGTTTCACTTAGCACTATTTCCCTATAACACTCATTTGAAATTGATACCCGATTTCACTTAGCGCTCAGCAAGTTTCGTTATAACACTCACAGTCACCATCGTGGGTCATTAAAAACCATTGCGGTCGCCATCTTGGGTCATCAAAGACTTTTGGTTTCTCTTAACACTTGTTTCACTTAATGCTCAGTTCTTCAGGAACCCATTAAAAGCGCTAAGCAGGGGTTGCCCATACTGACTACAGGGAACAAATGGACACCATGGCAGGGCAGGATATTGCCAGGTAAATAGAAACTGGTTAAGCTGAGAAAACATCTTCTGGGCTGTCCAATTTTTAGACAGGGCTTCTTTATAAAAATAAAATAGACTACCAGAGTCTCTGACCTCATTGCCTTGGTGCAAATGAACAGTCTTTAAAAACAAAAATTGGCAGGGCTCTGGAGTCTCAGCACAGTTCCAGACAAAGTATGTGGACCCCTGCACCTACCAGCATATCCTCCTGTAGCCAGAACCAGCTGCCAGTTTCCTCTGCCTCCTGGGACAGTATAATGTTCCCAGCCCAGCTGGCGACTCACCAGGATGCATATTTAGAACTTTTTTGTGTTAGCACTTGACTACTGACATCATTCAAGAACACCTAGTACATTCGCCTTCCTTGTTGGCTACTTCATTCTCTTAGTTTCTTTATATAACTACCTTGCTCTATAATTAATTCCCTACATTTTGATCCATAACTAATGCTCTTCATATTTGAGTTGCTCTATAATGAATTCTCTACATAACTGATCTTCTCCATAATTGATTAATTCCTTAACTGATTCCCTGCATCTATTTATCTGCTTAACTAATTCTGATTCACCTAATTACAGATTCTGTGCATGATTGATTCATATTCCTGTAGTTCCTTTGCATATTTATGTGCCTGCTATAATTGATTGGCTATACAAATACTTAACTAGTTTTTGGCCCTATTGTTCAGAAGCCCTGTTTATGGAATCATAGAACAAATCAGGACCAATTATCACTAGTGTCTACCCACTGCTCATTCTCTCCACTCCTATTCTCTGAATCATAGACCCTTCCCTCCTCCTTCCAGCATCTGATTTCTCTTACCCTTTTCCTCCCTGGGTCCTACCAACTCTACCTATTGATGTTTTCTTCATTCTCCAAATCCATCCCAGCCCTCCCAACTGTATCTTTATTCTGCACACTTTCCTCCAGTCCTTCCCCTTTCTCCATCTCCACTTCTCCCCCTCAACCTCATGGACCTTCCACCCCCTGCCATCTCACTTCACACACAGTCCCAACCTCTTGCTTTCCATCCTCCTCCTCCTGCAAGCCCCATTCTCTCTCCTAAAAGACTGCTTCTGTACATGACTTCTTCATCTCATGGCTTCCACCCCCTAGCATGTACTAAAAGCTGCCCCCTTTCGCCAACATCCCCTTGTAGAAATATGTTCTTCTTACATACACTTCATCCCAAATGGTCTCCACAGAAATGCCAGGAGAAAACTGGGCATCTTTCCCACACTTGTTGCTTCTGGCCCCTTTTCATTTCTTCTCCTCTTTTCAACAACACCCAGTTGTTCTTCATCATTTACCTGGCTCCTTCCTAGCAACCTTCCTGCTGGATTTTGACTCCTCATTCATCTCCCTTGAGCTCTCTCTCAAGCTATGGTCTTGTCTCCAACATCACTCACCTGTCCCATCATAATACCAGATTTTTAAATATTTAAGTCTCCCTGAAAGAACATGAAGAAATATGGTTCTTCCTTGCCACGGAGAGTGGAACTGATGATAATGTATTTAAATGACAGCAAAACAAATTTACATTTAAACTGGGAATACTTCCCAAGTGTAAAAAACAATAAAACAATTGAACAAGCTGCTTAGGGAAGTTCTGCTATCTCTTTCATTGGAAGCTTTCAAACAGAGGCTAGATGGACATATCTGTGAGATGGCTTAGGAACAGCAAATCCTGTGTTTGTGCAAGGGGCTGGACTAAGTGACCCTTTATGTCCCTTTTACCCCAATAATACTCTTATCATTCCATTCATCAAATCTTCCATTATCATTTTAGCTGACTTCAATTTTCATGCCAACATCTCATCCTACCCCTAGCCTTTGCCTCCTTACTGCTCACTCCTTAGGGCCACATCCAGATGAGTGTGGACGTGCGGTATGTCTGCAGCACCACACAACGCACATGCTACTTTGCAGTGGAGGGGGAGGGGTTTTGATCCCTGGAGATTGCAGGGTCAAAAAAACCCAACAAATCCCACATCAAAAAAAAGTGGGGTGGTACACATCGCAGCAGCACCTGCCACCCCAAACCAGAGCCTGGACAGCCAAAGCCACACTCCAGCTGCTGACCAGGCTTCCTGCCATGGCTGCAGCTCCAGGAGGCTTCCATGACCCTAGGTAAGACTTCTGGGGCCAGTACAGTTGCTGGCACCAGTGTTGGATACCTCACCTGGGGTAACTTGCCACACGCCAGAATGTGCATGGCATGGGTGTCCCCCAGGGATAAGTAGCAGCAGCAAAAGGTGTCCTGCTGCTATGTTCCCCAGGGAAACAAATGCCCACACTCATCTGGATGTGGCCTATTTGTCCTTCAGCCTAGAATCGACAGTCTCAAGTTGCATCAAGGGAAGTTTAGGTTAGATATCAGGAAGAATTTTCTCACTAGGAGGGTAGTAAACCCTGAAACAGGTTTGTCATATTGAATGAAATAGTTTGAATGTTTGTAAAGGTTGCCCATTAGCCAGTTTCAGGAAGAAGATAGGATTTATCTCCTTATCTAAGTCATTGTTTTTGGGGCTACATGCAAAATGTCCTGACTTCGGTTAAAGTCTTAATTTAAATTTTATCTTTAGAAGTCTTTTACAAAGAGAGCAAATATCCTGAATTCTGAGAGATCAAAGCCTAGGGCCTTTTAACCAAATTGGTAAGAAAAGGGTATTTACAGTGATATGGAAGTCTCCCCAAGAGTAATTTAAAATGCTCAACAAAGGCAAAAGAATCTGTTGAGTAAGATCCGAGCCCAAATTTGGGAGTAATGACAAGTTGAGTAGGAGGAGCCCACTGACGGCAGCTC
>NW_005841961.1:1016959-1051283 GCF_000455745.1 Alligator sinensis | reverse complement strand
GTACTACTGAGGAATGAAACCATATTTTGGTATTTGGCTTCTCGGAATTCTAGGATTGTAAGTATATTATGAAAATAATAGTATTGATTCAAATTTAACTTTTAGTTGTAATTGTAGTTGTTTTTGTAACACTAATTCTTATAGCATTGTTTGGGAAGGAAGTGCATTCGGAGCATTGTTTCTGATATATGTAATTATTGTGTTCTTAATGTTTGTGGTGTTTCTTAAAGCTAAGCAGTGTTATATACGTAGCAAATAATTTAAAAATAAAATTGTGTTGTATGAATTAAGTGTGTAATCATTGTGAAATCATGCAATCAGCTAACTACTCCCCCAGCCAGTGCATCAAAACGAATCAGTAAATTGTGTGGGATTTTCTCTATTCCATAACCCACTAGAGACAAGGTTACCCAGAGAGGTGGTGGAAATTCCATCCTTGGGGGTTTTCAAACCCCGGCTAGACAAAGCTTGGCTGGGATGATCTAGTTGGGGATGGTCCTGCTCTGAGCAGGGGGTTGGACTAGATGACTTCCTGAGGTTCCTTCCAACCTTTATTTTCTATGATTCTGACTCTCTTAACTCACCAAAATGGCTTGCACTTTGATCACACTACTGTTGAATTCTAACTCCTTGCCCTCATCTCCAATGTCATCTAATAGTTTCTGTCTCCCTATCCTGCCAAAGACTTAACCAGTGACTTTCTAGTAAGTCTGATGTCTGTGGCTTCTCAGTCTCTCTCATCCCCACCTTCCCTGCTCTTCTATTAGTAGCACCCTTTACTCAGTGCTCTCCATGACTTTCACTTTGTTGTCTCATGGCACGGTCCATCCTCATCTATATGGCTCCTGTTGGTACAGAAACTGGGCATCTTTCCCAGTGAGAGGGAATCCATTTTTAAGTAGAGTTTAACTTTTGACAAAGTATTTACATGCCACTAGAACAAAGAACAGCTATAGTTTGCACAGAAAGTACTTACTTTTAATTCACTACATTTCTGCTAACAATTTTAAGCATCTAAGGTTTTCAAAAACATCTAAGTGTACACTGTACTGCCATCAAAGGTGCGACCGCTCTAATCCAGTTTGCTTAGGTAGTGATCAGATACTTCATCAAATAAATGTTAATCCAGGTAGCTCAAGTACTGATAATACTTGAGCTGCATGGGTTTCAACTACTTTGTAAGTACCCAGAGTCCTAGGCAGGCTGATACAACTAAATTCATGCTCCTGAAACTTCACTACTATTGGCTCCCAAGCTACTTAAATTAAAACTAGCACAGGATATTTAGTGCAGTAGCATCTTGGGAATGCAAGATAAACTGAGCCTAAGTCATTCTGGAATTTCAGTCCCCTTGACTTTGAATGGCACTTAAGTAACTTCAAAAGTACTTCAGGTGCTTTTGAAAATAAGACATAGGCACTTCTAAAAATTTATCAGAATCAATGTCAAAGTCCACGTACCGAATACCCAGTTGACCCCAGAGAATACTTTTAAAGCACAGTAATTTAGTGCTAATATGCCACACTGAATACATCACTGAACAAAGCTTCAGTCAATAAAAGAAACCTTTTAAATATTTGCCTTATTACTTGTCCTCTTGCATTTATACTCTCCACTGAATCTGTCTGGCAGTTGAAGCACATGTTTTCTGGGACCAGAAAGTTATGTTTTTGTCATTAAAGCTTACCAAGAACTTGACTGTGTTTAATCAGTTTGCTTCCACTCTCGTTGCTAGGCAATTTTTATTTAGTTTTTTCCAGATCTTCTCTCTTTTGACAGACTGGCAAGGCTAAATGGTAAAAAAAATAAACTTTTACTCTGAAGAAGTGATTTTTTTTTTGTTTTTTTTATATGCAAATTGAAACCATTCTTGCTTTTTAATCAGAGACTTGTTAGCCACTAAGAAGAAGGATTGAGTTTGTTCTTTTCTTTAAGATTGAAGGTGCACGATCTGTCACTAAGTTGACCATACTTATTTCTCCACCTATCTTCCCTTCTTATGTTATTAATTCAAATATTCAGAAACTTAAATGTCTGATCCAGGGAAATTATACATTCTTTTAGTATGTTTCTTCCCACTCCTCCACCTCTTCTTCAAATACATTGAGATGATTGATCTACATGCTCCTTTAACCTCAGTAGCCATATTAGCTGTCCATCTCTCAAGTATTTCTGGACTTATCTTTACAAGGCCCTTGAGAGGTAAAGGAATTGACACAAGTTACAACTAAGTGACTTGGCCAAGGTAACCCAAGGCTGAGGCAAAGCAAAAAAGTGAATTTGGGTCTCCTGAATTAAATTCGAGGGCACTAACAGCAAAAATATTCTTTGTCCGTTGTCTGGGTAGGGATGTGATCTCTATAGACAAAGCCAAGATTGTTAAAAGTGTGTGCAAGTTTGGCATAACAAGCCTAAGAGGTTGCACAAAACAGTAACCTCCAAATCACTATTTTTAGTGCTCTAAATTATGTTTTAAAGGAAATGGTGTTTAGAAAGCTCAGTTTACCCAACCTACAGCCACTCTGTCTCCCACTGCTAAGCTTCACTCCATTCCTCACACAATTTAATTTCCATTCCAAACAGCACTTTTCATCTTGAAGGCTAAGTATAGGCAGTCAAAAAGGCCAAGGCTGAATCAATTCAATCTTCACAGGTTAGTCTAAGCTGCGTAGATTGAACCTATAAGTAAGTGAACAGACATTCACTTTTGACTGCAGCTGCAGTGGCTCATGCCAGAAGCCAAAGGACACTAGAGCATGCCTCCCTGCTCAGCTGGAGCAGACAGCTTGGGCCAAGGCTAGCCTACCCACCCTGTGGAGAGGGGGGACACATGGTTGTGCAGAGGGTGCAAAGCATTCTGGAATGCTGGGGGGCTGTGAATTAATTTGAATCTGGAGAGTATCTGGGACAGAAGTTCAATAAACTGATTTAACCTAAATCAGTTAAGTCTGATACTATATCCATATCTTAAACCAGTTTCATACATTTTGAAAGCAGTTTATGTGCCCTGAACTTCTGTTGTGTTACAGATTTGAACAAGTTCTCAATTACTTATACCAGTTTATGTGTAATTTCTGTCCCTAGCCCAAGTGCTTTTGTGCAATATTAAATTGCCCAACATTGTAGTCTTTTTAGGAACTAAAAGACCACCCCACACTTATCCATGTGGGCACAAATGACACAGCTCAGAGCAATCCCAGCCAGATCATGAATAACTACAGAACTTTGGGAGTGGGGCTCAAAGGGTTGGGGGCGCAGGTGGTTTTCTCCTCGATCTTCCTGGTTATAGGTCATGGACACAGGAGGGAGAGAAAAATTCAAGAAGTAAACAGAAGACTGCAGCACTGGTGCCATCGTGAAGGCTTCGGTTTCTATGACCACAGTCTGCACTTCAGAGAGACAAACAGTGAGTCATTGGGAAGGGACAGCCTCCACCTCACTCACACAGCGAAGGAGCTCTTCTCGGCCAGAATGTCTGATCTATTTGACCGGGCTTTAAACTAAATTTGCTGGGGGACGGGCGGATAACGACGGACACAAGCCCACCAAACATCAACCACTGAATCAGTAGGTCACACTGTACAAAGGAACTCACTCCTACCATCGCCCAGGGACAGGGCTCTTCTAAGAATGCAGGGAAACCTAGGTCTTCTGATGGCAGGCTCACTTGCCTATACACAAATGCCAGGAGCCTGGGCAACAAACAGGAGGAACTGTCTGTTCTGCTAAACAGAAATTACTATGATCTCTATGGATAATGGAGACCTGGTGGGACTCCATCTATGACTGGACCACAGGTATAGATGGCTATAGCCTGTATAGGAGAGATCATGTTGCAAGAAAGGACAGGGATGTGGCTATCTACATGAAGGAGCAATACACTGCCCTACAGGTGCAGACTGGCAACCAAGGAGGGTGACTTGAGACCCTCTGGGCAAGAATAAGTGGGGGGAACATGGTGGAGGGGATATAACAGTAGGAGTCTACTAACCTAGTACTGGCCAAAGTGACCTGAAAATCAAAGGGAAGCTGGGAGACAGTGACCACGAGTTGATCCCTTTCTCTCTCCATCACAATAGCAAGTCAGTCAGTAATGTGGAAGTCCTTGGCATTAGGAAAGCCGACTTTCACAAGCTTAGGATGCTAGTTGTTGAAGCCATGAGAAGCCATAATCTTACAGGGAAGGGAGCCCATGATGAGTGGTCACTCCTCAAGGATGCAGTCCTTGGAGCACAAGGGAAGTCCATTTCAGCCCGTATCAAAAACAACAAGGGTGACTCCCTTGGCTCAATAGGGAGCTCATGGACCTCCTGCACCTAAAAAGAGAAGCTTATAAAGGATGAAAGATGGGAAAAACCATTAAGGAGTATTCAGCACTGACCTGCACCTGCCTGCAGGGAGTGAGCTAGGAAAGCCAAAGCTGAAACCGAGCTCAAACTGGCTATAAAAGAACAATAAAAAGTCCTTCTTCAGATATGTGGGAAATTGGAAAAAAAACAAGGGCAACATTGGACCCTTGCTAAACCAAGTGGGGCAGCTGATAACTGACACCCAGGAAAAAGCCAATCTCCTTAATGATTACTTTGCATCAGTCTTCCATCAGCCCAACAGGATCACCCCGCCTGACAAGATGCAGCATCACCAGGGGAAGGGCAAACATACGCCCATCAGCGGTGTAGATCTTGTGAGGGAACACCTTGAGAGGATTTTTTATTTTAAACTTCATTGCAGAACAAGAAATTTTTTTTACCTCCCTGCCTGCCATCTGACACCTCCAGGGAAGGAATTTTACCTGATCAACACATCAAAGAGCTACTCAGCACAGCTGACAAAGACACTCTCATGGACCCAGAGGGACAGCCTTCCATCTCCAGTTCCTTCTCTGCAAAAATGAAGTTTATTTCCTACCTATGTGGACATTTTACCATCTTGTACCATCTATATTTTTTCCACAGCCTGACAAAGGGACTTTGATCCCAAAAGCTTGCAGAAAAAGACAATTTTCTTGCGATTTTCCAGTTGGTCTAATAAAAGGTATCATTTTGGAATCAAGAGTTCCAGTTTTTTGTATGTCTTTTTGAGAGTCTGGACATCCACAAATCAGCCGGCCCTGATGGAATGCACCCAAGAGTGCTAAAGGAACTGGCTGACATCACAGCACAGCCAATGACGAGGATATATGAGAATTTGTGGTGTTCAGGCAAGGTGCCTAATGATTACAAGAGGGCCAGTATGGTGCCTATCTTCAAGAAAGGAAGGAAGGAAGATTTAGGGAACTACAGGCCGATCAGTTTGACTTCAATCCCTGGAAAGATCTTGGAAAAATCATCAAGGAAACCATTAACAATAGGCTAACAGAAGGGAACATTCTAAGAGAAAGCCAATGCGACTCAGTTGTGGGTAGGTCTTGCCTGACCAATTTCATTTCCTTCTATGACCAGGTTATACATCACCTGGACAAAGGAGAAGAGGTGGATATCATATTTTTGGACTTCAAGAAAGCCTTTGGCCTGGTGTCCCATGATGTCCTCATGGAAAAACTGGGGAACTGTGGCCTCAACAATCTCAGTCCGATGGCTGGCAAACTGGCTCCATGGATGGACCCAGAGAGTGACGGTCAATGGAACCAAATCAACATGGAGCATACAGAACAGTGGCATTCCCCAGGACTCCGTTCTTGGACCTGTACTCTCCAATGTATTTATAAATGATCTGGACTCTGGTGTCAGAAGCAGACTGGCTAAGTTCACTGACAACACCAAACTATGGGGAAATGCAGACACCATAGAGGATAGGCTGGCAATCCAGGCTGACGTCAATAGGCTTACAAGGTAGGCGGATCAAAACCTGATGGCATTCAACACTGAGAAATGCAAGGTGCTCCACCTCAGGAGAAAAAGCCTGCACCGCATTTATAGGCTCGGCAGTGCTACACTCACTAGCACCACAACTGAAAGAGATTTGGGGGTCATGATTGACCACAAGATGAACATGAGCCACCAATGCAATGCCACAGCTAGCAAAGCAAATGAAACTCTGGCTTGCATCTACCAATGCATCTCAAGCAAGACCCAGGCAGTCATCCTCCCACTTTACTCAGCCTTGGTGAGGCTACAACTGGAATACTGTATCCAATTCTGGGTTCCACAATTCAGAAAGGATGTGGAGAAGCTTGAAAGAGTCTAGAGGGGAGCCATGCAAATTATTAGAAGGCAAGAGAGCAGGCCTTGTGAGGAAAGGCTGAGAGCCATAGGACTCTTCAGCCTGGAAAAGCATAGGCTCAGGGTTGACTTAGTGGCAGCCTACAAGTACACAAGGAATGTGCATCAGGAACTGGGAAAACATCTGTTCACCAGAGCACCCCAAGGGAAGACAAGGTCCAACAATCACAAACTCCTGGAAGACCATTTTAAGCTGGACATAAGGAAAAACTTTTTTTTTCTGTCCAAGTCCCCAGGGCCTGGATTAAGCCCCCCCCCCCCAGAGATGCTGCAAACACCTACTCTGGATACTTCCAAAAAATGCATGGATGCCTATGTTGCTGGGATCATTCGACCCCAGCTGACTTCCCTCCCTTTGGACAGGGGGCTAGACCCGATGATCTTGCAAGATCCCTTCCAGCCCTAATGTCTATCAAATCTATGAAATTTACCCTTTGCTCACAGTTTATTTTTTTATACAACCATCACAGTTCTGCATTCAACAGTGGTAAAGGCTTTCTTCAAAGCACCTTTGTATTAGAGGTATACCGATATATTAGTCCATATCATATTGGCACTGATAAAAGGAAAATTGACATTATTGGCAGTCAGCTTTTTTTGGCCAATGTGAACGATGATGTCACTGATAAATGTCATGTGCATGTGCACAGCTGCAGAATGCGCATGGTCAGGAAAGCAGCCTAGCAGCTTGGAGAGCAGTATCTGGCCAGTAAGTCTGAGGGGGGAGGGGGTGCAGATTAAGGCCCCCATGGTGAAGGAGGGAGAGAGTGGGGTGGGGGCAGGGGCTGCAGCTCCCCCCCATAGCCCCCACTCCCAGTGCCACTACCTGCCCCATCCCAACCTGCCCTGAGTACAGCCCTAGTCCAGGTCCCCAGCTGGGAAGAGGCCAGTGCAGCCCCTGAACTTGAACCTGAAGTGGGCAGTCCATTTTTGCCCCATACACAAATTTGGGGGGCACGTCTCTCCCAGGGGTGTGCACAGTGTCAGGAGCTCCCCCCCCCTCCTCCCCACACCTCCAGCGCCCCCGAATAAGTCACTTATAGCTCCGCCCCACACCCTGCCCTGCCCCAGCCCCACTCCCTCCCTCACTGTGGGGGCCTCAATCCACCCCCACCACACACACTCCTTCCCCCCCACAGACTTTTCAGCCAGATGCTGCTCTCCCAGCTGCCAAGCTACATATCAACTATCAGATTGGTATCGGCTGATATGGTTGGTTAATAATCAGCCATTGGTATCGGCCCAAAAAATCGTTATCAGTGCACCTCTACTTTGTATTTTATTCTAGGTGGTACACACTGTCCTTTACTCCTGTGACCAATTATCTTCTGTGTTTCCCCTAATTGTTAAGAAGCTGATACTGTTGAGTCCAATTAGATATCCAAATTCTTCTTTATTAAGGGGGTGGAAAAAAACAAAATTAAATGTCCCTAAGTAAAGATTGCCAACATTAGTGTTGGCATCACAAGTGATGATTAAAAGTTTAGAAGTTTAGTCCTTACAGATTGCATGAGTTTAATATATTCAGTGAGGTGCCACTGTGAGTTGAAGCAAGAATTTTTTAGGCAAAGGTTTAAAAATACCCACAAAAATATGCCAGTTAAAGAACTTAAAATATATATTTTTTTAATTAGTGCAGAGTATTTGTCTCTTGTGATACAATTTTTTTCCACTGATAAAAAAATGTAAGTAGGCATGTTAACATTTTACAATGAACTGGTAAAATACAGCATACACCTGTTTCAAAAAGAAATGTGGCTGAGTCACGCTGTGATCACATGGAGCTAAATTGTACTCAGGTTCACCTATGAAGCAAGAGTCCAGGAGTCTTCTGCCTTTCACCTTGTCCCACAATACCTATTTATTGCAAGCCATTAGGAGTGTTCTTTCCTTGTAGGTACTAGGAAAACTAACTGCCAAAATTGTGGGAGAAGAGAGAGAAAAGGTCTTGATTCCAATCTCCGCTGTACTGGAGAGCACAATAGGGTCTGTATATGGGCACACCTGAGCTCCAAGAGGGACTGTACTTCCTGAGACACAATCTCTCCTAAAGGACCTACACAACACACCATACTTACGTTTGCACTGAGCTACCACAATCTGGCCCTCTGTTCTATTTCTCTCTTTAGTCACATAAGGCCTCCAAAAATTGCCTTTTTGGCAAAAATGGCTAGGTAATATTATTTCATAGAAACAAAGAACAGAGGGTTGGAAGGGGTTCTGGAGTTCATTTAGTTCCCCCACCTGCACTCGACAGCAGGGGGCAACTCTACTGTTGAAACCAAACCTCCTGTGTCACAATGTACACCCTTTACTTCCTTTCCTGCCTCACTGGTCATGGAAAATAGCTTATGAACTTCCTCTTTCCAGTAATCTTATATATTTAAAGACTATTCTTGCATCTCCCCTCAGTCTTATCTTCTTTAAATAAGGTAAGCATATTAGTTTTAAAAAATCTGGGATGGGGTAAGAAAACCAAGGCCAGGGGGCACACATGTGCACATGACCCCATGGCTCCAAGGAGCCCTGATGGCAGAGCAGGGTGAAGCAGGACAGCACAGAGGCCTGAAGCCAGACTCCATCCCCCATGCACAGAGGATGAGGCCATGGCTCAGGCACCTATACAGGGTGAGTTGGTATGGCCGCTTGCCACTGGCAGCCTCATGCCCTGCTGCTGTGGCTGCTGCTGAGGCCCAGGCTGCATATGGAGACCCTGCACAGCTGCCAGTGGTGGTGCAGAGCAGACCCTGTGTGGTGCCCTCTGGGCTCCAACAGCCTGTTCTTAATGGCCACACAACACCTCCACACTGCTACCAGCAGCTGCCCAGGGCTACCACATGCAACCTGAGCCTCAGCGGCAGCCACGGTCACAGGGTACAAGGCTGCTGGTGATGGGCAGCCATCCCAGCTCACCCTACACAGGTGCCTGAGCCCTGGCCCCAGTTCCGCCCCCTGGCTCTCCCTGCCCCAACTGATTCCCCACCCCAAGTAGAAGAAGTGATGCTCAGCCCAGCCTGCTCCCAGAATCCAGCAGCTTCTCAGGCACCACCAATCCAGGGCATTTGCTTTGATTTTATCCAACTGGCTGGGATGCCAGGACAGCCTGTGAAATCCAGGACCATCAGGGTGAAACCAGGACATATGGTCACCCTGGCTAAGTACAGACAGTCAAAAAGCCTGTGGCTGACTCCATTCTGTCTTTGCAGGTTAGTCTAAACTCCAGAGCTTAAACTGAGGAAGAAGTGAACGGACACTTTTGATTTAGGAAATGCAGCCACATGCCTGAAGTGGCTCAGGCCAGAAGCCCTGGGGGCACTAGAGCACAGCTCTCTGGCATGTAGCCAGCATGGGCTGTGGGTTTGCTTCCTCTTTTTGCTGTCCCCAAGGTCTCTGGGATTTTCAGTCCAGAATGACAGCAACAGGACTCTGCAGAGTTGCTCATCAATTCTTCTTCCTGCTTCCAGATGCCCCTACCATTTTTAGTCCACAGTTGCAGCCAGCAGTAAGTTTAGCAGGGCAGGGCAGGACAACTCTATTCTTGGGGGACGGGGGGTTTAAACCCTCTCCCTGGCCCCAGACCCCAGCCAGGGTTTGCTGGGCTGGGAACTGGGGGGGAACACGATGACACAGTCCCTTCCTTTCCCCTCCCCCACAACCCATCTCTGCTGAAGCAGACAGCACAGCACAGCCCAGCCCAGGGCTAGAAAGCATGATGGGGGGCTGTTATTTAACTTGAACCAGGAAGGGGTCTGGGACAGAAGTTTCATAAACTGGTTTGACCCAAATCAGTTAAGTCTGATACTACATTCATCCAAGTTTATTTTAAACCAATTTCAGCCATTTTGAAACCAATTTATGTGTAACTTCTGTCCCTAGCCCCTATCTTTAAACAAATCCAGATCTTTCCATTTTTTGTAATAGGCTTTCTGTTTAGGCCTCTTTAAAATCAAATTCCTATCCATTATTTGTATGGCAGTTGTGTCCAATGGCAAGTGCTTGTAACACATAAGATTGCAACAGGTTGCAGAGATAATGGAGGGGCATACAACAGTATTGGCTGAGGGAAACCTGATGGCTACTACATATACTTGCACTTTTTTCAAGCCCCTTTTTTTCAAGAACTGCTATAGGCCTCCAGTAAGGAGCTAAACCACGTTGGACTGGATGTTACTTGAGTTTCTCCTCTTTGAAGAGCTTAGTTTTGTTACTAGACTTTTACAGACAGTATTGTTGTCCCCAACGGACAGTGTGAGTTCGTGCCCGGTGCGCTATTGCCAATGAACACACAGGGGTGGAGGATCCAACTTAATCTTTATTGTTTCCAGTCTGCGCAGAGAGGGGTGCTTGGCAATCGTTTGCAAAGCAAGCACCACCGGTTTCTACCTTTGGGTACCTTTTATACATATGTTTGCAAGTGTATCGCTCAGTGATTGGTTACAAGCCACTGACATAAGACGTTCTCTACTGAGCATGTCTCTATACCTATGTTTTAGCCATGTATTTCATTTACATACATATATGTTTCATTAACATACTTTTGCCCTGCCCAGGGGTGTGATTTTTAGCATTATAATGAGACCTTTTTCTGAACTTCTTGCTATCTTACAAGTGTCAGGGAGACACTATCCTGCTGGTGTTAGGGAGGCATTCCAGGAATCCTCCGTATCCCACACGCTGTGCTCTGCAAGCATCTCTTAACACACACATGCCACACCCCTCCCAGCATCAGTAAGTTGCCTTAAGTATTCAGTTAGATATAGTTTGCAAAAGCTAGCTATACCATAAAAAAGATTACATAAAAAAGATTACATCAGTATTACTTTAAAAAAAAAAAAAAGGCCCATCCAGTATTTAGTTATCTGATTGCAAAGGATAAGGAAAAGCATTTTTTACCTGTTCGAAAATAATACAGATGCTTTTTTCCTCATTTTAATTCAGTCTTGGTAAATTCATCGTTCCTGCTTCTGCCACTCTCCTCCATCCTCTGCAGATGGAATCAGTATATTCATCTTCAGGACAAATGGCCCTAATGAGTCTTGTATCGACTCCTCCTTCTGCTTCCCTCAGTGTACCCAGTTATTGCAAGGGTTTTTAGGGCCAGAGGCCTAAGGTGCTCCCATGTCCTTGGAGTGAGGCAACCATGTCTCCCTTAGGGGTATTTCCCATTTCTGTTCAGAAGTGAACACCTAGGAAGAATATATCCCTACAGTGTTATATCCTAGATAGCCAAAGAATTTGCTTATGCCTACAACTGCCACTTATTATGTGTAGTACTAGAGAATGCACTAAAAGTTCTGAATACAAGGTGGGGAAAGAGAGAGAGGAAGAATCAGGCTTTATCTGATCAATTTAAATACAAGGAAGTGCTGCCAACTCTTTCAATTCCATGATTAGCCTCACAAATGGTCTGCTTTTCTTGAAGCTCCAGTTTCTGGAGCCATAAGACAATTTTAGCTTTTGTTCAAAAACTTCAGAGTTTCCAGCTCTGAAAACTGCAGAGAAAAGCTTAAAATTGTGAACAGCAAAGGCTCAAAAAACAGAAGATGTACTTAAAACATATCTAAAACCTGGTGTTTTTAAAGTCTCATGATATTTAGGACAGTTGCATTTTCTTTTTCTTTCATGCGGTTGGAAAACTTCAAGGTGACAAAAATCAAAAGAAAGAAAAGATTGCCAAAGCAGCACAAAGGAAATCTGAGCACGTATGTGAAGAGATCTTTTGGCTGCTGCAGCAACAGTTGGTCAGTGTCAACTCAATGGAGGAGTAGAAGAGGGGATAAGAACAAACACATTCCATTGGCATAACGGATTCTGTAGCTGCACCTTGGCCAAAGGCTTAGTAATAAAATCAGTTTAACCATGGGTGGCCAACAGCAGGTGGTCCTGGGTAAGACAGACCCACACAACAGAGTAGAAGAGAAGGATTATTTCTCATCTTGGATAAAGGTAGTCATTACATTCTTTTGGAAATGTAGATTTAAAAGGACATTGCAATTTATGGTCAAAAAAGTTGCAAACCTCTTGGCCACATTCCAACTTCTTTCTTGGTTATCTTGATCAAGCTGTTAGTATTTCAGTCTGGTTTGGGGTTTATTAGAGATGTCACGCTGACTGTCCTGGTGGCCTTTCTCCACAGCATAAATACATCAAGTACAGAGTCAAACAAGCTCCCCTGCAATCTGTTTCATGCCTGCCTTTGAAAGACGCTTGTTAGTGCTGAAGTTTAAAGACAGAAACACTTTCTTTCTAGACTGGAGACAGGAGGGCTGCATACTCCATGGGCCAGATTTTATGCTTGATGAAGCCAATTCAACTCCATGAAAGTCAATAGGATTATACTGAGCAAATGGGATAAAAAAATAGGCATTTGATATACCTGTGTACTTAGCAAGCAGAAACTGGTGTGAACATGGAAGCACTGAGTCAGACATTGGTTAAATTCAGAGTGGAACTTTATCACACTGTTAACCTACAAGGAAGCACTGCAGGGTTGGTCCAGCATAGAAATCCATGCAAAAACAAAGGTGTTGAGTTCTGCAAACCTGAGGGTTAGTTTGAGGCACACTGCTCCCCCCCATATTCCCAGACCTACTCAAGGGCTCTGGTAGGAAACCAGAGGCCCCCTATTTGCCAGTCTACCAATTCTCCAAATTTGAAGACCTCTCCAACCAGACCAGCAATAAAACTTTTTATCCCATTGATCAAATTAGCTCCTCTTACAACTACTAAATCATTGTCTTCCTCATTAATTAAGGATCATCTGTATGAAGTCCCATTGGTTTACTATCTAATGAACAATATGATGTCCACTAGTGGGACTTTTCCAATTCAAACTCAGACTAACTACATGTTTAACCATGACATTTTACATTGACATACTGCTCTGTTGGGCAGCCAAATAACTTGGAACGGCCTGATTTCTAGGGTGGAGTAGATTGTTTCTTGTCCCCTCCTACTCCTGACACCTAGCAGTGCAGCATAGAATAGCTGTCCTATTCTACATGAATGAAATTGTAACTTCTGTTAGACAGATGCTCAACTGCTTTATTCAATACCACTGCAAACATCCCCATCTCCAGGACCCATAGACTGAATTAAAATGGTTGCAAAACTCCCGAGCGATTAAAAGGCCTACTTCCCAGTTCTCAGTCATCATGCTTTTTGTTTTTGACTAATGGGAAGTCAAGGTGACCTTTCCTTGCTCCTGTGGTAAATCTCTGATGGTTTACGACCTATCAACAACTAGTTTCCCTAATCTACAAGGCCCTAAAACAACCATCAGAAAGACTTCTTCAAACGGCATTGCTTCATTGCCACTACTGCAAGCCTCAGGACAGCACAGATGGAATCAGTCATGATGGTGGGTAAACAGTTTTCTAGGACCAAACTTCAAGTGATCTATTAATTACAAAAACAGTCCAAGGATCAAAAATCCTGCCACTGTTACAGAGAAGAAAGTGCCTGTTCATTATCCTGCAATGGCAATAATGCCAGGTTACAAGAAGCTAATTCTATCGCAAGCTGAGCTGCATGAAAATCTGGGCCCTAAGCAAGACAGGCCCAGTACAACCAGGAATGCCAAGAACACCTGCTGGTAAATTTGGAACATCACATCATATAACTAGGGCAGGGGGGTAACCCCGGGGCAGCAGTGGGGAGTAGGGGAGAGAAGGAAGGAGGGAGGGGGAAATAACTGCTGTTGCAGGTGCACAAATTGCACCACTGGCACAGTGGCAGATGAAATTCACCTCTACCCCCAGGGCTAGGGACAGACATTAAAAAAGATGGAGCACAAATTGATTCAATCTTTGCAGATTTGTGTAACCTGCTACAGGTTAATCTAACCTTACCAGGCGGCAGAAGCTGTGTGACAGCCCAGCCTGGCAGCACGGGCAGGGGCTGGCTGGGGCATGGGTTTCCCAGGCAAACTCAGAGGCACTGGCAGGCCCCGAGCCTAGCAGGCACCACCACTGCAACCCCTGCCCTGTGCAGCACCTGGGGCTGCAGCTGCACAACCAACAGCGGGCTGGCCAGCTGCTTGCCCCCCTTGCCTCCAGCTGCTGCTGCAGCTATGCTACACCACTCTGGTGGGCAGGAAGCTTCAGCCCCATGGCTTCTGCTCAGGGTGTGGTGCTCTGGCTCCAGTTCTCTGATGCCTTGGAAGGGGAAAGGTGTCTGGGTGGAAGGTGTCCAGGGGCTGCAGCTGGAGCTCCACACACAGAGCAGAAGCTGCCAGGCTGAAGCTTTCCCTGCACCCTGCCGCCTCCCAGAGCAGCACAGCTGCAGCGGGAATAGGAGGGGGAATAACTGTGGAGGTGAGGGGAAGCTGGCTTGGCCTGGCAGGGCTGTTTATCTCCCCTCCCCTCAACTCCAGCTGCGGCTCCTGCTCCTGCAACGGGACTGAGGAAGCTTCCTTTAGCCTGGCAGCTTCAGCCCAGCTCAAGATGAAGCGGCTGGGCGGGGGGAAGCCCCCCTGCCCCAAACAGTGCTGCATGGTGCGGCAGGAGCCACAGTTGGAGGTGAAGGGAGAAAAACAGCCCTGTTGGGCTAAGCCAGCTTCCCCTCACCTCCCACGGTTACTCCCCTTCCCATGCCTGCTGCTGCTCCTTTGCTGGGAGGTGGCGGGGGGAGCTGCAGCCTGGTGGCTTCTGCCTCATACACGGAGCTCCAGGTGCAGCCCCTGGATGCCTTCCAGCTGGATGCCTTCCGTCTTCCAAAGTGACTTGGGGCTGGGGCTGGAGCCGGAGCTCCATGTGCTGAGCAGAAGCTTCCTGCCCCACCAACACAGAGCAGTGCAACACAGCGCAGTGTGGCCCTGGCAGCAACAGCTGGAAGCAAGGGAGGCAGAACAGCCCCGCTCCCCCTCCCCCTCCCCACCTCAGCCAAACCACTGCTGCTTGTGCAAGTTGCAGTCCCGGATGCTGCACAGGGCAGGGAGCATGGTGGCAGCAGCTGCCAGGCTCAGGGCCTGCGAGCACCTCCAAGATGGTCCAGGAAGCCCACTCCCCAGCCAGGGAAGCCTGCTTCCCAACCAGCCCCCGCCCATCGTGCTGCCGGGCCAGGCTGTCACACATTTGCAGCGGGCTGGGAAGGGCCCTACCCAGCCAACTGGGGCTCCATGACAGCCCCACCTGGCTTGGGCACAGGGAGTTGCACAGCCCCCATGGTCCTGGTCCCAGCCCCAGCTGCAGCCCACTGGGAAGACCTGGACCCGGCAGCCCAGCCTGGGCTAGCCCCTCTGCCTCTACCTTCAGCAGCACTGTCCCGATAACAGGACTCAGCCCTGTATCCCCAGCCCCCGGCGAGGCAGGTGGGTGGCAGGGGCCATGCCAGCCAACTCTAGCTATGCTCCCTCCCCTGCTGGTGGATTGGGAGGGGGAGAATGGGTAACAGGGGCCTCAGTCCTCCGGTAGGGGAAGGGGGTAATATACCCGCTTCCTGCTCCCTTTGCCTCAGGGGGCCATGCATCTGGTCAGGCCCCCATTCTTGCTCTGGCTAGACAGCAGAGGAACAGGGCCAGCCCTGTTTTCTGGAGCAGAAAGCACAGCCCCGCACAGGGCTGCAAAGGATCTGGGATGCTGGGGGACTCTGATTTAACTTAAACCAGGAAGGGGTCTGAGACAAAAGTTGCATAAACCAGTTTGACCCAAATCAGTTAAGTCTGATACTACATTTAGCCAGGTTTATCTTAAACTAGTTTCATCCATTTTGAAACTGGTTTATGTGCACTGAACTCGGGTTCTGTTCCAGGTTTAAACCAGTTTCTGGTGACTTCAACCGATTTATGTGCAACTACTGTCCCTAGCCCAGGTGCTTTGCTGCACCAAGTGCCTGGCTGACTTGTTATGCCTCTGGGAACATCCATGGAACAGTGGAGCTTTTCATCAGGGCTAAGAGCCTATATTAGGTCTTATTTTTTTAATACTGTATTGAGCAATAACTTTGAGACTGTGCAGTTTAACAGTTCACTGCAAAAATTGTTTGTGCATTTGTGAAAATCTACTCTGATGAGTAAGAGCTCTTTTGTATGCAGATATTAACATTAAATAATCATTAAATGAATCTGATACTATTTAATTAAAAAAAAAAACTTGGCTTAACATTTTTTATTTACTGTATCTTGAAATTGAAATATAGTACATAGAAGAAAGGCTCCAGATTTATTTGTTATGATCCAGCTGCCAACCTTCCCCCCACAATCATATTATCCTTATAGTATTTATGAAGCCTTTGATTGTTCTGCCTTTTTTCCAGCATGTCAGGCTGATGACAGCTCTCAAATTATTTTCATTATGAAAATTAAAACAAAAAATAAGACTAATTAGATAAATAAATTACATAAGAATAGATAAATATCAGGGGAACACACAAAATGCATGCATAACTTGGCTGAATGCTTTTGTTATTATCTTTTTTTAAAAAGTGAAGGGTATTTTTTTTAAATAAAAAGCTACACACATTTAATGACACATTTCAATTGTACTTCACTCATCAGACAGACAGGGCTGCTACAGAGACTAAGACAACAAGAGCTTTAATGATTTCTTTTTTTGTATAAATAATTTCACTAACATCAAAATGCAATGGCAAAGAAGCCATATGGGAGCTGTTTTTCATTTTCATATCCTGAATCTTTCAAAATATTTCCTGGTGGACCTGTATACATAAACCATCCTATGATGCTGAATGAGTCCTAATTGTTTGCAAGTATGGAGCAGCACTTCATTAACCATTGTTCTTTTGGCTGCCAACAATTCTACACTGATAAATACCAATTATATACACCTTCCACAAGAAACCCTCATTACAAACATTTTGTTGCAATTGGCATTAGATCAGATTTATGCAGAAAGTTGTTCAAACCGCATGCCCCAACATCTGTAACTCGCAGTGCTCATCCATAAAAGAAACAACAGAAGCTAAGCTGCCTTTTTCCCAAATGTACTTTCATAAATAACACTGACTATTTAAATATTGCTGTCTGCTTCCAGATGAAAAAACAGCTCCAGCAAAAGCACCTGGGCCCCAGCAAACTGAAAAATCAACACAACCAGCTGGGACAGCACAACAGGAACAGGGTCAACCCAACCATGAGGAAAAAGATGCCAAGTAAGTAATTACTATTAAAGATCATGGATTTTTTTCTTGACATCTGGTAATAACTTTGCACTGCTGTGTGCAGTATTGCAATCTGTATTAGGCCCTCAGATGCCATGGTAATTGGCACATTATAAGAACCTGAATAGAATAGATTATTATTGCTTTTTCATGTAATTCTATGGCAACCATCAGCATGCCACTGCACGTGAGAAAATTTCATTTATCAAACACTTCTGATAGCTTTCCCTGCATTCAGCCAGCTAATCCAGCAATTCTTGCCCACATCATCCAAAATTCAAACAGTAATCAAAAGGATTTGCCATTTATCTACAACAAATTACCTTACCTTAGAAACCCATTTTTGGGTCATCCAACACCTTTGCTTCTCCGTAATTATTATAGCAATATTTTCTCATAGCAGGGCAGTAATTCTAAGACCCTGAGTAGGAAATGCAGGGGGCTTTTGTTGCATCATCCTGATGTCATCTGTTTGACTATTAAAATAATGTTGTTGAGTCATGATATAAGATTAATGTTAGTAACTCCAGCCAAGACGTGTGAAGGATTAGGGCATTCTTCTTTCTGAGGATCAGCAAGGGCTGTGGAGCACAGGATGTCTCTGAGGGAAGATTCAAGGAGCAGCCAAACTTTAGGAAAGAAAAGCTTAAATTTCAATTTTGAGGTTTCTTCCCTCTTCTTTTCTCCTTCCTGTTGTTGTTTTAACTTAAAAATAATGCCAACATCAGCAAAGAAATAAGCTTGGTCTTAGTATTGTGCATATATTCTGTTCAGAGGATCATAGAACTCCTCCTGCTCACATTAACCCATTATAATCTTGAGTATCAAGATGACGCAAAGAAACAGCCATTCTTTCACATGCTATTTAATGAACACAGAAAATTGGCTATTTCCTCCTTTCTTTCATCAAAAGAACTTGCAATACAATGACCAGGAAAACTGAGCAAAATATTATTACATATTCCTCCAGAAAGAATGCCATTGATACAGATTATTTCCACTAAAAAGATTGGAAAGGTTAGAAATAACTTGGCAATTTAAATGTGAATCAGTAGGTCAACAATTTGAAAACCCAGCTAAAGCTTCCTTCGTTGTGCTATTGTTTTATATGTTTCTATGGGCTGCTATTCCAAAGGAGACTTTGGTAACCATGGTAAATGGAACTACATCATGCTTGTGAAACAAAAGGTTTTGATGCTTAAGGGGGTGTTATAAAAGATAAATAAAAGTTGCTCTAATAAAGGATGCAATATTTTTTATTAGACCAACTAAACAGTTGGGGAAAAAATTTCCAACTATTTAGTAGGTTTAATAACCATTTAACCAAACAACCTTGTCTGCCTATGAAGCTTAATGAACAGGAGACAGATGTCAGCCTGTCTAGAAGCATTTAAAATATTTATTTTATTCCTTCTCTTCTAATAACTACTTGAACAACAATTGTCAAGTGTACTGGAAATTCAGGAGTTGTAATGAGCTAAGTCTCCTACTGGATGGGAGTATAGAAATGTATACATGACAACACATAGCCAACTAAAGTTTACAATAAAATCTGTAAGGTATGGTTCTCTTATCATTCACACTGCTGCAAAAACAATATAAATAATTTTAACATGAACATGGAAGGAGAATCAGATTAAAATTACAACTTCAGTAGGGTTTAATTCATGGGAGCCAGACACTTCATGGGTTGTAATTGTATTACAGTTAATTGTATTAACTGAATCATTAGTGAGTAATGCCACCACCCTAGAAACACCTTGACTCACTTAAATAGTTTCAATGAAGTCTATGAGCCTAATGAATAAAGCCTAGCCTGTGAATAAAGTTTTATATATGAAAAACTGTCTGCAGAATCAGAGACTAAGAAAAAATGATTACTTTTCTGGTAGTTGTTTCTTAACTGTAGGTAGAGTACATGTCATATTTTCAGCAGCTACATTATTTATTACATGCCAAAAGTCAAAGTTTAACAAGGGAAAGTTTACTGTTCTGCATTATTACAAGTCACAGGTGGGCATTGTGGAACGTCTTGAAGATGATCAGCTACAAGGCACAGTGATATACAGATGCCTCTTGACAATCCACCTATTGTGGCAGCAGTGCAGCTTTTGCAATAAAGTCATCAAATAGATTCTTGCATCTTAGTTGATTGCACTCTATAAATAATATTGCAAAATAAAAAATAAACATTTTCTGCACAAAGCTTACAGTCTCAGGCCCCAGTCCTGAAAATACACAAACAAGCAAAATAACTCATTTAAGTAGTCCCATTGAAACCAATAGAACTACTCACAGTATTAAATATTTGCAGGACTGGGCCATAAACGTATCTACCTTCTAATTCAACCACATTAAATTATCTCGTTACTCATGATGCATCGGTTCCTCTATTGTCTATTATCAAGAAAATCCATTCTGTGACTCTCTTCTGAAAGATGAGTCAGTTCCTGAAAGACAGTATTCAGCCCTGAAAATTCCCATAAGTGCTGTTTGTCCATTAGCAAGATAAATAATCCAATTTGGATTTTCTATAACATAACTTTCAAATTTTTAAATATAAATAGATTGTGATGGATGTTAATAAATAATATATAGATTTATTTAAATAAACTATAGCTATATCCAAGTGTTATACCTAAAAGAGGGGGGCATATTGAACTTTAAATCCTCAGCATAATCTTGTTGATTTCTACACAAAAATACTTTAAACTAGTCATTTCCAAATGTACACACATTCTCAGTTACAATGGAATTTGCTCCTGATAATTACTTGACTTCAAAGGTCCTCACCTATAGGCCCCAAGCACCTGTCAAGCCAGCTGACGCTTGTAAAGTAATGGATATTCATCAGCTTTTCTTGGCTCACCAAAACACAGCTAATCAATCATTCAATTTTATGTAATTTTCTTCAATTTTGATGAGTTCATGTAAGGGTGGAAAACAGAAATCTTTGATTGACTGACTAGAATTCTTTTATAATGAGCACTCTTAATTTCTGTAGCAAGAAATTATACATTAAGCATTTATCTGTTTAATCTTACAATTCTCATATAGTGAGCCAGCGTGTATGCAGTTTGCACTCAAGTTCTGTAATATACTTTTTCCTTCATTTAAATGTCAAAAATCATGATTCATTGTATCTTGATAAGGCATAATGTATCTCAAAATCTTCATAGCTAGTCACTCCTGAATAATTAGTCATCACTATACATGACCTTGAATTATTCTAATTTTACTGCATGAATTTAAGAGAACCAAATTAAAGCATATGTTCCATAGATATTCACAAACTTTGACATAGGAAATGGAAATTTAATTGCATTTGCTTCCACATATACATTTTGCATTTCATTTTTAGCAATTTTGGATTTGTTTCTCAATATATTTAAAAAGGACCCTCCTACGGTTTATACAAGTTCTAAACTAGCCTGTGACACAGGATCTAATATGTTTGACACCCTGGTCTACTGTATATACTGTAAACAAAATCAAAATAGTAAGCCTGGATAAAAAGTTTAGAAGTATTTCTTTCCTCGTGATTTTCCTAAATACCAAAGCTGTTGTAATTTGCTAATTGTATTATAGTAGTGTCCAGAAAGGCCCTGATCCAAAGACTGTGCACCGCCCCCACTGTGCTAGGTATTTTATAAGCAAATAAAGAAGAGAGACCTTGCTACAAAGAGTTCACAAGCTATACATCAAAAGATACAAGATGCACAGATGAGGAATCATCCTTCTTCAGCATCCTTCTTATTTCAAGTCAACATCCCACTTTTGTACAGTTATGTCTAGAGTGGAGCAAAATCAGTATCTTTAAATCGGATAGTATACCTCTCCACCACCACCCCTGAGTTAGATGGCCTTAATAAAAATACTGACATTGAAATGCTGCAAAATACTAAAACCACCTGGCATATAAAGTTTATCATAGTAAATTTGGCAAAAAAAAAAAAACCTTGTAATCACAAAACCCTTAGAATTCACATTGTCTAGAGCAGTGGGAGCCAACCTTTTTGGCAGGCACACCACCCCACACCCTTCCTAAGTGTCACTCCAGTTCCTCCCGCCTGCCTAATCTGCTGCTCTGCTTTCTGTTCCATGCCCTATTTTGCTGCTGTGCTGCCCCTCCCCTCCCCAGTCTAACGTAAAACACATACAGAGACTTCCTGGACCACTTGTGGCATGCCTACCACAGGTTGACCACCTTTGGTGTAGAGGACTTGGAAAAGGACCTAGACCCTGGAAGTCAGAAATCTTTGCCCTGTACATTCTCCATAGACTATGCTTAATTATGATTAAATATATATATAGCACTTTACAAACATTAAGTCAGATTTTACTGCAGTTTCATAGATATATTAGAAAAAGCAGGCACAACAAAGTTAAGTAAGTTGCCCAGGGTTGTGGAGAATGCTATTTACTAATTAAATACTTCATAATAAAAATCTTTACCATGGAAAATTTCTCCTACTCACACCAGTGAAATATTGATCATGAAAGCTATCTTGCTAATATGTCAGAAGTAGTTTAACTTTATCCACATACAACTTTGTTTTACTGAATCAAACAAAGATATCTGCTTTTAAATAAGTTTAGTTAATTAAACATGTGCCAATAATTTGGGAGACAGATTTCAATGCAGTGTGACTTGCTTCATTGATTTAGCTTATACTAGTACTTTTCCAAACACAGGTTAAAAAAAAAAGAAAAAAAACATTCTTACCCCAAAATAAGAGTCTACATGGTGCTTTGTGCCATCTACCTACATTAATTTTTAATAGATTTAAAATTAAACTAGTGCAGACAAATCTTCTGACTGTCATTTAATTGGTCAAATAGCCTGACAGAGAAATTAGGCAGAGAAGTTCCCTGCTGCGCAAAGAAAGAAAAGACATGACTGTGGTTAGGTGGGTTACACAAAGTAGTGTGCAAGGAAAATGGTACTGTTTTCCTCATTGTATCACTTCTTTCTGATAGGAACCAACAGAATTTCCACAATCAGTATGAACTGCCACAAAGGAGGCAAAAGAGTACAACCGGCACACAAATATTATTATTCTCAATCCTGAAATCAGATAACCCCTCCGGTACTATTACATATTTGCCTAATTAGCCATTTTAAAAAAATAACATCATATTTACTTAATTATATGGGAGTTGATGTCCTGAGCAGTTGGTAATGAAGTAAGGACCCTCTCACCTTTACCTCCGATTTAAATCAACTGAAAACCATTATCACCTGACAGCTGTTCGGTGGCTTATTTGTAATGAGCAGGTGGTCATCATCCAATGCCTACTTGACTAGTGTCCGCCCAACAAAAACCACAATCAAAATTGGCACTAGTTGGTATGGCTCGGCACTGAATATGTCAGAGACCGAACCATCTTCTGAATGTTAGCAGTGATCCCCTGACAAAGAAGTGTGGAGGAAGCATTCTTTGTTGCTGATGTATCTATTCCACAGAGAAATTTCAGCGCTAACTGCTGTCAATCTGGCATATTTCCCGAGCGATAATAAATGTGTTCATATACCATGTAGTCAACTGACATAATTTTAGCACCTGCCTCATGATATTGGGTGGTTTTTTTCTTGAAGCGTCATTCCTGGAGTTAAAAAACTGAATGAGGATTGATGCTGTGCTGCTATGCAGAAAAAATCCAAGGTTAGGGGAGGAGGATGGGAAGAGAAACAGAGGGGGAAAAAAAGACTCTGTAATATGGTTAGGGCAGTGAGCTAGAAGTGGGAGAGAGTCTTGAGTTCCAGGGCACAAAAGGACTGTTGATGCACTGGCATAACCATTGTATTTAAATCAAAACAAAAAAACCCACTGAAATAGTCCTGGGATGAAGGATCAGGCCAGAACTCAAGACTCTTCATTCATATTTGAGTGTACTAGCCACTAGCTTACAGTCATACTCCTTTTTGTTTTTGTTGCCCCAGGAAGTTTCTATTCCTTACTGCATCAGCCCAGCTTGAACAGAAAGGCTGAAGAGTATCCACACACAGCCTAGCCTCCAGCCAGGTAGTTAGAAGCACTCCTGCCCAGTGGGATACATTGGTTTGAACCCCGTCCCAGGCTGAATAAGGCCTAAACCCCAGGTCTCCCACTTCCTGGGAGAGTCCTCCAAAGACTAGACCACTAAATCGGCAGCTGCACCAGAACTTGCAGCTCTTTGAGATTAAATAGTGAGCGCTGCTTTGTTTTTTTAAAGAAAAATTATAGGCACCTACCCTCAGGGGATAGCTCCAGGCTATAAATCCCCAGCGGATGGAAGCAATTCCCTTGTAGCACTGAGTCGGATGTCTAAGCTCTAAACGTGGATGGAAGCTGAGACATACCACTTTGCTTACCATTTCCTACTGTCTCTAGGCAGCTGCCTACTCATTGTGGTAGTCTTTGGGGTTGCCCTCCTGAGGCACCTAAATCTCCTCAGGCATTGTAAAGGAAGCTTAAGTGTCTGACTGAGATTTGGATTTAACTCTAGGATCCAGGGCCATGTGTAGATGAAACAAGAGGTGTGTGTGCACAACACTTTAAAGTGGGCTAAATGCTTTTGCACTGCTTTAATGGTGTTGGTGTTTGCACACTTCAGTGGCGTATTGAACGTTAATTCCAGCCGCTGTAGGAAATTTGGTAGAGTAACGTGCCTTAAGTGACTTGGGACGCAGCAAACTAAAACTCCTTCGAGGAGTTTGTTTGCTGCCCCTACAGGCGTGGAGTGAAGCACGGGGCTCCGTGCAGCACCATGGCTCTGCAGGAAGCCCTGCAGGCGGCCTGGCAGCAGCCCGAGAAAGCAGGCTCCACCCAAGAGAAGTGGCGAGCCTGATCTTTTATTTTTAGCCTCCTGGAGCCTGCCTGAGCTGCACGGAGCCCTGGTGTGTCCTTCGAGGAGTTTGTTTGCTGCCCCTACAGGCGTGGAGTGAAGCACGGGGCTCCGTGCAGCACCATGGCTCTGCAGGAAGCCCTGCAGGCGGCCTGGCAGCAGCCCGAGAAAGCAGGCTCCACCCAAGAGAAGTGGCGAGCCTGATCTTTTATTTTTAGCCTCCTGGAGCCTGCCTGAGCTGCACGGAGCCCTGGTGTGTCCCTCTGTGGCTGCGGTGCCCCCTGGGACCGCCCAAGCTGGGTGCCTACAGGTGGGTGCTGCCTGGGGGCCACCGCTGCCATGCAGAGAAGCACCAGCCCACCCCCCCCAACCCAAGGACCGCTCTGCCCATTGGCAGCTCGCCCTCCAGCCCCACCAGAGAGGCAGGTAAGTCAGTGGGTGTGTGCACGATATGGGGGTTTAATCAGCACTAAATTGAAGCAGTGTTTTTTAAACCCCACTGCTTCAATTTAGGGCCGCCCTTTCCTCTACATGTGCCCCAGATGCCTATAATTTAGCTGCCTGTAAGTTAAACGTTGTTGTGCCTAAGTCTTTAATGAGTCTGGCCCTTAGCTTCTAGCTGCAGCCAGTGTTCATACTGAGCCAGAAACATAGTATGGTTCTCCCCTGAAGGTTTCCTCCTCCTCCCCATTCAACCAGAAATGGTGGGAAATTATTGCTTTGCACGACCAACAGGATTTCTTGTCCCTCTTCATAACATAGTATCAGCAGATGAGATGAAGAAAGATTAATAAAAAGCCAAACCTACCTTTCAAGCCTGTGTGGTGGCTGAAATAAATATGTGCTTGACCTCTATTAGTCACCTTGTTTATTTTTCCCTTGGGAAGGCACTCCTGTGATAGCTATACCATTGCAATAATGTGGCATAAGAACATTTGTAAGAAAGTCACTCATGACCAGTACATACCCTGTTAGCTCACAATACATGGCAAGAAACCAAAACAGAGCCAGGAATGTCATGAGGCCCTTGTCTCCAAGTAGCAATCCAAGTACACCCCAGTACATTGCAATCAACCAGATGTATCCCACAACAGGAAGCAGAGCCCAGTATCACAATGAACCAGTCTCAAAGTGATGATCACACTGCAGAGCCTCCTGAATAATGGTCAGCAGTAAAGCATGGGAGATGCAGTCCAACCATGGCCAGGGCCCATAAGGGAGAAAAGGACTCAAAACTACAATTCCCATGATGCCCTATTCCAAAGCTATTAGTGAAGAGAGAATTAGGTCAAAGCTGGAATATTTGGGAGAAAAAAGACCCAGCACCCCAGTATAACAACTTGTGGCAACCATATCTCACTGAACAGACTGGCCAGCATCTCTGTCTAGCTGTTTCTGGCTAATCACTACAGTACTAACAATAACTTCCTTCTGTCTGTAATCCCACATATTTTATGCTTGTGGCCAAATATTTTTGCAGAAGGATCCTCAAGCACATAAAAAAACCCACTAAAATCTTCTTAGAATTTTCATTCTTCATGCATAGAACGGTTAGGGATTGTACTTTTAGTAACTCAAGTTGATTTATTGCAATGGATAAACTGAGTAGTTGTAAATTGAATTGAAAAGTATTGGTGCACTGTCTCATCCAAAAAAGGATTGAAGTTACAAGGGTCAAAGCTGAGAGATACAGTCCTACAGTCTTAAATTTCAGCATATAGTTGTCTATGTTGTTTAATGAGGACAGGATGGTAGCAAGCCTGCAACTGAAAGGATATAACTTTTGAGAGCTTTTCACTGAAGGCTTTAAGTGAAGCGAGTAAAAGGACAGAACCCACATTGTACAATTTGTGAAATACTATGTTATTTTTAATTCCCTTCTAGGTATTGTTTTATATTAAGCTTTGATCATAGATATATTTCACAAAGAGTTATTTCTTGTTTAAACTTTATTGGTATTATATTGTTTCTCAGACTGTGCTGCTGATTTACTTCTTTAATTATAAATATTATGCATAAAGCCTTTCCCTAATCTAATAATGTGCAAAATATCAATAAAAAAGGAAGATACCATTAAGTGAAGTAAAAATATCTCAACTTTGCCAAAATATTTGATTTTGCTATTAATCTGTCAGGTCAACTATTAAAAATAATGAGCAAAAATGCAGCAATAAAAGGGATACCATAATATTACTAAAAAAGTTACACACGTTTAAATTTGACAGTTCAGATACCATAATGATCTTGCTGGATCTAGAAAGACAAGTAGTTACAATACTTACATTATCTGAATGGAAACTGAGGATCACATTGTAAGCAGTGGAGGTAGTAATACTTGTATTAAGGTTGTTAGAGTTGAATTTCTCTTCTGTCCATGCTTTTGTTATAAGACATTGTTTTCAGTTGCTTACAAGTTTGCCAAACATGAGCTATCTAGGGCTGAAAATGTCTATGCTGAATATCCTCTGCAAACTGAATATCACTGGAAAATTTTAACTAAATTAGTTCAGTCATTTCTCAGAATAAAGTTAAGAAGAAAAAATTGCTTTGCCCATGTTACAAAAAAAAAGTGTTAGAGTTTCTTAATGAAATGATTACATCTCCATGTCTCAAAACAGAAACTTAAAATTTAGCAGGAGGGTAGTCTTTGTATTTAGAATACACCTTTTCCTATTCCTGTGAAGACCTGCCTCAGTCTGGCTAAGCCTCTAAAAATTTCATTTTATACATGCTCAATGGCAAGTTGTTAGAGTTTAAATTCTCTTCTATCTGTTCTGAAAATGCTCCAGTTGAGTAGGGTTCCTTCTATGATTGCTTCTCCTGGAGGCCAGGGAGGCACAAGCACAAGAAAGGAGAATAAGAAATCTATATTCCCTGAGCTAACAGTGCTTTGCCTACTGGTGCTCAGGCAGTGGAGAGGAAGAGGAGGAAACAGAAATGCAAAGGGATAAGGAGCCAGGCATGAAGAGGCTGCAAAGTGGGTGACAGGAATGCTGGTGAAACAAACATGGAGGTCAGGAAGGGAATGGGATGAGGACAGGCTAGGATAAAGAGTCTGGTAAGGGTGTGGTAGAAGGAAAAGAGAAGAGGACTAGAGAATGTAATCAAAAACTGATTTCTAAGCAGATAAAGGACAACAGGTGATCAGGAAAAGTTAACATGGATTTGCCAAGAGTAAATCATGCCCAGCTGGGGTGGGGGGCACACTGTTCAAGCTCTTTCCCCCTCTATCCCCGCCTAGCAGGACCAGCTGCACACCCCTGCTCCCTGCAAGTCTCTGCCTATGACCCACAGGAGAAATGAAGCCCACCACCCCAGTCTAGGCCCCACCAAGCTGGGGTCTGCACAGCTGGGGGGATCCCCAAGCTTTAGTGGGGCTTCTCCCATCCCTGCCTGGCTGTGCTGGCTCTATAGAAGGAAGGATCTGGTCCCACCACCCAGTACAAGCCCCACCCCCAGGCTGTCCACTGCATCTTGCCAGCTGCTATTGGTGCTGGGCTCTGACAGGACATGCCAGGCAGCCCAGAGGCTTGTGCTGGGTGGCAGGGATAAGAGCACTCCATAAAAAGAAGGATCAGGCCCTGTTGCCTGACACAGGCCTCCTGGGCTGACTGGTATGTCCCACTAGAGCCCGACATTAGCGGCAGCTAGAAGGACATGCCAGGCAGCCCAGGTGGCTTATGCCAGGCAGCAGAGCCTGATTCTTCCTTCTATGGAGGCAGCCCAGCCAGACAGAAATGGGGGAAACCCCTCATGGCACAGGGATCCCCCCCAGCTGGGCAGATCCCAGCTTGGGGGATAAAGACTAGGACAGGGACTTTTGTTTTCCCCCTTCCTCCTGTAGGTCAGGGGCAGAGATTTGCAGGGGGCAGGGCCGTGAAGCTAGCCTGGCCAGGGAACAGGAAAACCCACCCCTCTGCATGTGGGCCCTCCCAGGTGGGGAGACTCCAGTTCAGGGGGGTCCAGGACCAGGGTATGGAGGTTCTGCTCCCCCCCCCCCCCCCCCTTCCGTGGCTGGGAGTTGGAGGCATGTGCCAGGCAGCCAGTGAGGGATGGCCTTGACTGGGCTGCACTTGGATGCTCTTGGTAATATCTGGCATGCTGTGAGGTGTGTGAGCATACTCGCCACTTTCTGGCTTTGGCCAGTGCAGGCATCTGCCTGTCTTCCCAACCTAAAGAGTGAGCATGAGTTCCATTCATTAATAGTCCAATCTACAGAGATTAGAGAAACTGTGAAGATTGGATCAATTCCCCCTCGGGCTTTTTGACAGTCTTTATTAAGCCTGTGTGTGCAGATGGCTTGGAAAAAATATTGGGGGGGTGGGGGGACTAACAGGTGTTTTTTATGCAAATCATAGGGGCTAGGGACAGAAATTACACACACACTGGTATAGGTGATTGGAAACTGGCTCAAATCTGTAACACAACAGAAGTTCAGTGCCCATAAACCGCTTTCAAAATGGCTGAAACCAGTTTAAGATAAACCTGGATGGACATAGTATCAGACTTAATTCATTTAGGTTAAATCAGTTTATTGAACTTCTGTCCTAGATCCTTTCCAGATTCAAGTAAACTCACAGATGCCAATATGCTTTGCACCTCCCCTGCAAACTCCCCTTCGCAGGGTGAGTGGGCTAGGCTGGCCCAAGCTGTCTGCTCCAGCTGAGCAGAGGGGCATACTTTGACACCCCTCGTCTTCTGGCCCGGGCCACTGCAGACATGTGGCTGCATTTCTGGACTCAAAAATGAATGTCTGTTTACTTGCTTCTCGGTTCAATCTACACAGCTTAAACTAACATGTGAAGATTGAATCAATTAAGCCTTAGGTTTTTTGACTGTCTGTATTTAGCCAGGAAGTGGTACTTCCACTCTTTCTGCATTGGGTAGGCTTCACCTGAAGTACTGCGTTCAGTTATAGGCACCATATTTTAAGAAAAATGTGGAACAAATTAAAGGAACCCAGAGGGGAGAGAAACAAAAATTATTAAAGGTCTAGAAAACATCACCTATGTGTCAAGGTTGGAAAAATTGGTATTATTTCGTGAGGGAGGATTAGACAGTCTTCAAATGCAACAAGGCTTATTATAAAGAGAATGACAATCAATTGTTCTTTGTATCCACAGGCAATAGGACAAGAGGTAACAGGCTTACATTGCAACACTTTGCTACATCGCCATAGTGATGCACTCCCGCGCTATAGTATGTTGCTACAGTGATACAACGGCTAAAAATGTCATATGCCACCAGCACAGCACAGTAATACTGCACTATCATTTAGTACAGCTAACAATGGCACCATAGAGGCACATGTAGATGTGCCTAGTAAAATTTTGGTTAGTATTAGAAGGAACTTCCCAGCTTTGAGTGTACAGAACTGGATTATTTTTCTGCCTCTGCCACAAGGTTCCTATGTGATGTGGCAAAAGTCAATTAAATCACACTTTTCATAGGTGGTGCCTAATAGTATCTCTACCATAGAAATGACAGTATGATTCTAGCAGGAGCAGACATTCCCACAATTGCTTTTAGTTTTGTTAGCACAGGGAACAAACAGTGAAGACATGTCAGCATACATTTCAGGGCTAGTCCATGATGAAGTCTATCTTCATTATTATCCTCACCCATGCCAGATAAATTAAAACTATCCTATATATACTAACCCATGCTACAATCATACCTCCAGCTGTTGTTTAGGCATTCCCACAAAGCATTCTTCATTTTCTGGGTGCCTAGACTGAGACACGTGATGGGGTCTGATCTGCACAAGTACCAAGCATTCAGTTGCAGCTGAGATGATAGGAATTGTATTGTTAACAAACAAAAGGACAAAGTCTCTGAAATATCAGGCTATGAGCATCACAAGCTAGACCCCAAGTTAGTGTATACTTCTGACATTAATGACTGTACCTTAGTTCCCTGGTTGTACGTTAGGATCAATAGTAGTATTATGTCACTGGAAGAGCATCATGGAAATAAATTCATGCGTTTTTGGGAAGTACTTATGCTGAAGCAATGTAGGAGAAGTGGAAACTACAGCAAAGTAAATTAGCTTCCAGAGAAAGAGGAGTAAATTACTGCAGTTTAGGCCTCTAGCAGTGTTCAGTTAAAAGCATGACAGGATTTGATCTGCAGTCGCACCAATCACACCTCCTGCCATGCCACACATGTATGGCAGAAGGCACAATTTTGGAACTGGGGATCAGATCCCAATTGCATGTTAGTGCCAGTGCAGGAGGAGCTTGGGATCATGACTGTAGAAGTATGAATACTTTATTTTAGGATATATAATTTTTATTTTAACTTGGTCTTCAACTGTTAATAGAAATTGATACATGAATAATAAAAAAAGAAAAATTAATCTTCCCATACAAATCAACTTCTGTAGCTCTGACCTGTACATTCAAATCATAATCTGTAGAGAATACTAATTCCTAGAAAATCCCTAGTCATAAACTACTATTTGTATAAGTACATGGTTATGAGTTTATAACTCTTACAATATAATGGTCTATGTCCTCTTATAATTCCTGAGATAAACTGAAGATGCCCTAGATAAAGCAGAGTTAATCACTCACAAATAAGAGGGCCCCATGACACAACAGCACCAGATGCATAAATAAGTTTAGTGAGATAATCCTGTAACTTGCTGCCTCTCGCAGGATGTTATACTTGTTCCAAGGTAATTAGTTTTAGAAATGATTAAGTCTTTATTTAAAAGAAGCATTACAGTAAATATTCAATGCAATTAAATGTCTTTGTATTATTCCTGCCATTAAGGATGATTTTTTTTAAAGGTTAATTTGTTCTTTGTATGTTCTTCTGACTTTCTTTTTCATGGTACAGGCTGCCAAATTAGTAATTAAAATAAAACCTTATTCACATTTTAATCTAATACCTGTGTCAGAGTTCTGTACACTTAGCACTGAGATTGACTTCTCCTTAGAGAGTTCTGGAAAGAAGATTAGAGGAGTCACAGGCTTCTATGATTGAATGATTAAGAGGATTGCCAAACTGTGGTGGCAAACCTTTGAACTTAACAGGAGGAATCTCATGCAACTTAGATAATTAGTCTGCAGTTTGAACTCTATCAGTTGATTTTTAATTCAACATCACTGGACAACTATAAGTATGCAATGCCTTGCTTTAAAAGTGTCACCTTCACAAGTATCTCACTTGATAAAGAAAACTAAAATGGTGCAAAGATAAACTCTATGAATTTTACTTTATTAGTGCCAACAACTGCATATTTCTAGTATGAAATATTAGTTGAAACACTAGTTGAAATTAGTTGAAATACTAGTTGAAATAAAGGGAAACCATAAATTGTGATGGATGGTTCCATTTTTATGGTACCTTTGTGAAGTTTATTGGTGCTCATGAGTTTGCTTTGATAGTGTTGCTTATTCACATAATCAAAGCTAGTAACTCAGCTATTATGTTATTATGTCTGCATTAATTATATGACTAGGAAAGGGAATAGAAGAATGAAAGTAGCATCAATCAAAATTGCCCAGTGTAGCGTGAAACAAGATCTCAAGTAAAATGGAAATAAAAATTCTATCTTCCCTTTTATTAAGAAAAAAAATAAGCATGTTGCTATTACCTCGGAGTCCGTGTAAAGAAAGACCTTATCCATCTGGATCACTGCCAGCTATCTCTAACTCTGCATGACTATTTCACAAACAAGGAGAGAAAAAATATAGGGATGAAGAAAAATGGAGGACAAACATTTTTCAAAAATGTTATGATAATGACTAGTTAAACTAAGGTATGCTGAAATGGCAAGGTATCTAAAATGCCACAAGTGTATTTTCAGGACTGGTGAACAAAATATGTTGGAAATTCTGAAGGAATCTGAGTCATTTAAGGCTTTGGTCATAAAAACAAAATAACTTAATGCTCTTATGCTTCTAGCATTTGTACCATTGCTAGCATTTCACAGTGGGAAATGGATGATACCCCAAATATGGTTTCTAGTTAAGTATATGGGTCCTATTACCATAGTAACTGAGCAGCTCATGATCTTTAACAGACTTATCTTAAGAAGGGAATCTTCTAGACCAATGGTATTCAACCAGTGGTCCGCAGACCCCTGGGGAATCACAGCTGTCTAAAGGGTCCACAAAAGGTGACTATGTTCAAGCAAAAGTATGTGAATACCCACACATACAATTCAAAGGGGTCCACACCTCCATTCAAAAATGTTTAGGGCTCTGCAAATGAAAAAAGGTTGAAAACCACTGCTCTAGACTAGTGTTTCTAAACCCATGGGTCGCAACCCAAAAGTGGTTCACAAGAATATAAGAAATAATAGCAAACAGACTTTAAAAACTGATCAACAAATTTTAAAAATGGATTCTCCTTTAAAGCAGAAAAACGTGGGAAACCGTGGCTTTTCCCTTGCAGGCTGTTAGAGCTCCAGCCTGCCAGGGGCTGCTTGGGTCCCCCATACACCACACCCCCACCACGCTGCCTCACACACTGAGGGGCTGGGGCCTGGGGATGGGGAGCAGCAGGTCAGGAGTGAGGGGCATGGGGTCAAGATTGGCCGTCAATGTTTACAAATGGGCCATAGCACAAAAAATTGAGAACCACTGCTCTAGACCATGGGCCAGCAACCTTTTTAAGCTGTGGACCAGAACGACCCAGCTCAGTCCAGCATGGATTGGGTGCCTTTGATGGTGCATTAACAGCTAGCGGGGGTTGCCTGCACCCATGCCAGGGCCAGGCAGCTGGGAATCTTGCCTGTGCTACTGCCACTTCTCTCCACCCCCTGCTTTCTGGCTAGAGCACAAGCACAGCTTCCAGCTGGAGGGGAATGGTGATGGGGGAATGTGCCCAAACTGCTTCCACTACTTCCATTAGCTGCAGTGAGAGTGCAGTTTCCAGCAGGTAATGAACCATACTAGGGACATATTAAGCAGCTTCCAGCTGCATCTGTGCTGCTGCTATTTCTCCCAGCCCCTACCCCCACCCCTTCTAGCTGCAGCGTGGGTGCAGCTGATAGCTGCCTAGTCCAAGCTCAGTTCCCTACCAGCTGGAATCTGTGCTTGTGCTGAAGCTATGAAGCAAAAGGTAGGGAAAAGTGGTGGGTGATGTAGATGCAGCTTCAAGCTGCCCATATCCAATGGCTCCATGGGCTGGATCTGGCCTATAGGCCATATGTTGCTGATCCCTGTTCTAGACTAGTGGCTGACTGATTGCTTAACTACATCTATAAGGGCTACCAAAGTATATGACATTCATTTTGAATGCTACACTGCTAACCTTTTACAAACCCAGGAATTTCATCACAGCCCTGTTGGTTATGGCAGTCTCCTGGAGGGTGAAATAAAAAAGCTAACAGTTCTAGAAAAATTGAAGCATTTGCAAAACCAACTGCCACCATGAAGAAATGTTTCTGCTTACAGGATTCCTCAGTACTGTAAGGCATAGAGTATACAGAAGCCCTGAAATTGTATCAGAATCTGTTCCAATGAGAAAGTAAGAGCAATACTGCCCTCCTTAGTTTTTCTGTCTAAAGAGGAGATCTTGGGGAACATCTACATGTGCATTAATGCAGTTTAGTCAATTTTCATTAAATCTAGTACCTCAACTGTGAGGTGCTAGGAAAATGTGCATTAGCCTGTCGTAATGCACATTAACTAAAGAGTGCGGGGCATTGATAATACATGCTCCAGGGTGGATGGGGGGAACTTTAATTACAGCAGCTCTCAAAGAGGGGGAGGATCACCTCCTTGGACCTACGTGAGATGCGCCTGTGGATGCACGATAAGCTCCGGTTATCCCTGCCGACCGTGACCTCGCATTGTCGGCCCATGTTCATCTTGGAGTCAATAATGACTCCAAGATCCCTTTCTGCCTCCGTGCTCTCAAGAAGGGAGTTTCCCATTTTATAAGTGTGCTGTTGGTTACTACTGCCCAAGTGCAGCACCCTGCACTTGTCAGTATTGAAACGCATCCTGTTTTTGTTAGCCCAGCCCTGCAACCTATCCAGGTCATTCTGCAGTCTTTCCCTCCCTACTAACGTGCCCACCTCACCCCAAATTTTGGTATCATCAGCAAATTTGAACAGGTTGCTTTTCACCCTGTCATCTAAATAGCTGATAAAGAAATTGAACAGTGTGGGCCCAAGGACCGAGCCCTGGGGGACTCCG
>NW_005841961.1:964917-1015749 GCF_000455745.1 Alligator sinensis | reverse complement strand
TTGTATCTTGACCCAGAGCACTTCAGCTTGCCCCTCCTCTGACCCCATTTTGCTGGCAGAGGATGTGCATTGCTCTTTGACATAGAGCGCCACACCCCCTCCCTTCCTTCCTTCTCTATCCCGCCTGTAGAGCCTATAGCCCCTAACGCTAAATGCCCAGTCATGGGATGAATCCCACCACGTTTCTTTACGCCGTACTATGTCTGGGTTTGAACTGGCTGTTTTGAGGGTGAGTTCCTCCTGTTTGTTCCCCATACTATGAGCATTGGTATACAGGCATTTAAGGCCTTGAATAGCTGCGCGTGCCACCCCCCGATTAGGAAGACAATCTGGACCCCTGTTTCTTACCTGGGCACTCCTTGCATGTGTCACCTGTCTTGCTCGGGTGGTGTCTCCTTGTCTTCCTGCGGCCCCCTCCCCCGGCGAGGCTAGTTTAAAGCTTGCTGTATGAGATCAACCAACCTGGAAGAGAAGACACGCTTGCCTTTAGGAGAGAGGTGAAGCCCATCCCGCCCCAGCAAGTCCCCCGCCCGAAAGCATGGGTCATTATCTAGGAACCCAAGGCCCACCTGGTGGCACCAACTCCATAAGCACCAGTTGACCTCGCCAATGCAGGTCTCGTGTCACCGTCCCTGCCTACTCACCGGAAGAAGAGAGGAGAATACCACCTGTGCCCCTGTCTCCTTAAGCTTGGCCCCCAGAGCCTCAAAGTCCTTCATAATGTGGTTAGGGTTTCCTCTGGCTGCGTCAGTCGTTCCCACGTGGATGACAACCATGGGGTACTGGTCTGCAGGTCGGATGTAAGCCGGGATCCTCTTCGTGATGTCCCGAACCCAAGCCCCAGGCATGAAGCAGACCTCCCACATCATGGGGTCAGGCCAGCAGATGGGACCTTCCAGCCCTCGTACGATGGAGTCTCCGATGATGAGGACCTGGCGTTTCTTCCTGCTGGTGTTCGATCTCTGCCCATTCCATGTCATGTGGGGAGTGGCATTGTCCCCGCTGGAGGCATTTGCTCTGTCTTCCTCCATCACAGCTGCCAGGGCCTCAAACCTGTTCCCCAGGTGTACCTGGGGAGCTTCCGCCACTCTAGGCCAAGCAGCTCTGGCTCTGGACACTTTCTGCCACTTCTGCATTGGATGTGTCTCCTGTGGGGGCTGTACAGTGGATGACCAGGCCTGCAAAGAACAGAAATAGGCATCAATTTCATCCTCTGCATCCCTGATCCCCCTCAGCCTGCTCACCTCAGCCTGGAGCTCCCTCACCTGCTCCTCCAGGGCCCCAAGCCGGGCGCAGGAGGGACAGGCAGGGGGACCACCAGGCCCCCACTGAGCTCCCCCCACAGACAGGGGGGCACGGGGCCGCCAACCCCGCCATGAGCTCCGTCTGGGTGGAGGCCTCAGAAGAGCCCATGGCAGGCATGCATCGGAGCAGAGGTCCATCACATGTATAAGGTGCCCGTGGTTTTCAAGTGATGTGTAATATGCATTAGACTATTTTAATGCACATTAAATGGCATGTTTTTTCAGTGACACTTTAATGAGCATTAAAATAGGCCAATGCGCACGTGTAGATGTGCCCTTGGAGTCCACGACCAGAGCCGTATTTTTTCTGCTTTTCTATAAACATCAGATTAGGGCAGTGGTCTCCAACCTTTTAAAGTAGGAAATCACCTTTGGCATTTAAAAACAGCTAAAGATCTACTGTGAGCCGCCACCCCCCCATTCCCCCCCCTCCCCCCCCCCCCCCCCTGTCCAGCAGCTAAATCTGTGGGGAAGGAAAGTGGGGTGGGGCAGATTGAGGCAGAGGGAGAAAAAATTATTGGGGGCACACCTCCCCATCAGGTAAGTCTTGCTCTGTGGCACTGTCCCTCACCGTGGGGGCCTTAATCTAGCCCCTGCCCCTTCCCTCCCCACAGACTGAATTGCTGGGCTGGGGCATGCGTGTGCATGCACGCGGGCACTCAGCCCCCCACCCCAGCCTCGGATCGTCTCCAAGAGGCTCCGAGATCTACCAGCAAATCCTAGGGCTGGACACCATTTTTGTGGTCTGAACATGGTGCACCCTGCCGCATGCCTCTGATTGGCCAAGGGGCCCTGGTGGTCCCACCCCACGCTGCTGATTGGCTGTGATGGCTGTCCATCATATGGCTCTGCCCCTCACCACTGGTTGCAAGGGCTGTCAGTCAGGCAGCTCTGCCCCTTGTTGTCGATCAGTGGAGAAGGGTGGGGCTGCATGACAGATAGCCCTCTCAGTCAATCAGTGGCAAGAAGCAGGGGTGACAGCCATTTTGCTTGCAGCCCTTCATGCTAGCAGCCCCCCTCAGCCCTCCCCTCTCCCCTGCCCACCCCCCAGCAGGCTGCACAGCTGAGCTGCGCACCATGAAGACAGCTGGCTCCCTCATTTTATTTTCAGTGTGTTGTTTTTTTTGTAGCAAGCCTACCATTTTTTGCGGAGCCTGCCCAAATTCAGTTTCCACAAAAATCACAATCGCAAATTCAGTAGGTCCCTAATCATTGCTGCCTATTACATCATTAATCTACAATGTTGTCCTCTTTATCTTTATTTCTATCTTTCCTGAACAGTGCTATCCTACAATAGTTGTACTCTACCCATAACAGCTATAGCATCATGTTCCAGTAATTCCTATAATACTCAGTTTCATGCCTTGTATTAGTAGTCCTACTTCCTTTGATTTGTTTCCTATGTTCTGTTCAATAGTGTATAATCATTTCAGTTGTTTCTCACTGACTTCAGAGGTCATAGAGAGGAAAATGTAATGATTGCATGGCTATCAAGCCTTAGGGAGTAAGCTATATAATGGAACTGTTACATCTACATGTTTTGTAACAAATACAACCAAACCTGTAGCAAGGCTAGGAAAGCTAGTAACAGCAAGCTGTTGCTGTTCAGGATGCAAGTTACAATGCTTTATCACAGTTGCATCACCACAGGAACACACAGATGTAACATTTATATTGCAACAGTGGATATGTGTTCACCAACTACAGGTCGCTCTCCCTTTTTTACAGTAAAAAGTTCCATCTGTCCATTGCTTCAGAGAGAGCAAAAGGACTCTAGACTCTCAAGACTTTATACTGATACCTAGAAATAAATTTCTTAATCGCAGAAAACGCTTCCTTCAACCATTCCATAATATTTTATGAACAATTTTACAACTATGTACTGTCATGTACCTCTTAAAACTGGTTATTTAGATTAGATTTTTCAACATATCGCATGAGACTACCTGTACAAGACACGGATTGTAAGTCTGAACATAAAATATAATGGCACTGCTTATTAAAACCATAGTTTACCCTGTTGCAAAATCTAGATACCCTATTGTAAGTATGTATGGATTATGGTTTTAAATTAAACAAAACTTGGTTGAAATCAGATCTAAAATATATATTGTATAGTGTGGTGTGGATTGTCTTAAAGTTTTCTGATTCCTATTTTCATTTGAGGTTTTTAATAAAACAACCTTCAATGCCAGATTACTTTTGTGATACTAAATACTTAAACATAAAACATATCTCATTGCTACTGTTTTATTTAGGCCTTTTTCCAGCTATGCAACAGGTGTCTAATCTTTTTTTATAGTAACTAGAAAGATTAAAGTATTTAAAAGTCACTGTAATACAACTCAGCATTCAGACAGGATAGTTATCTCCAACTGGATGTGCAGTATAAGTAAAGGAAAAAACATAGAAAAGTTACTTTAAGGCAAAAAAAAAGTACAAAAGGGAATAGCAAAAAGAAAATGATGCACTTAATACTAAAAACTAATCAGAGTCCTCTCTGGAAAGGTTTGTTCTCCTTACAGTACAAACCCTTCAACTGTGTAATGCAGGCAATGATAAATCAAGGAATAGTTCATCCCTGCATGTCTGTTCATCATCAAGTGAGGGCTGGACAGGCACCACGCTTACACTGATGTAATATATGCCAGGACCCTGAGAAGAGAGGCATCAGGCTCTTCTGGGACAGTTGCTTGCAGTAAACACTATTAAAGAAACTTGTCATTAGGTGGTACAGTAGCAGGTAATAGCCTACTTGCACTGAGCCAACAGATACATTGGGATAGAAGTGGACACAATACCTGCAGTGGTGTGACTTACACCAGGGTAATTTTACCCCTGATTTTTCCCATGGTAAGACTACACTGGACTTGAATTATATCAGTGTAGGAGTTTACGTCTTCTTCTATCTTCTTCCTGTTTACATCAGTGTAAAGACTAGTTACACTAGTGTAACCACAGTGTTTCTCCAAGCCCTGAAGAAGAATTTTTCCCTGGGAGTTTTTATGCTTAGAGTGATGCAAGAAAGAGCCCAGCTTGAAATATAGGAATGGAACAGGTTCCCTGGGCCATCAAATCTAGTCCATGGGCAATCATTAGTCCCAGGGGTCCTCAGGATCACCATTTGAAATCAATACAGCTTGCAAATGCTGTTGGCTAGTTAAAACTAAATGTTATGATGATCTCTTAATTATCTCTTCAATGGACCATGTTAAAAAATAAACAAACTCTCCTATTCAATAGGTTCAATTTCTGAAAGACTTAGATGGCAACAAGCCAAAATGAGAAAATGTTAATAATGCAGAGTCTGACAATTAAATTAATATTAAATATTGTCTCTTCAATGATGGGTGTGAGCAGATGGGTCTCTGACACAGAAAATGGTGTACTGCTCCTGCTGGCCACTTTGTATAACTTTCTTTACTGCCTGTGTATGTGTATTTAATATGTGTATTTATGTAAGTGTGTGTGTTTTATACATTTATGTAAATTTTAAGAGCTTATTCAAGCTTCTAAAAGTGTTCACCATATATTGAACGTACACCCATAATATCATCAAAGAATCCTAGAAACATCTCCAAAACCAGTAAAAGTGTTGGGGGGCCAGGTGAGGGGACAAGATGGAAAAGAAAAGCATCCAACCACAAATGCAAGCCATCAATCCACAGATTCCATGAAGAAAGATGCAGCCTCTCAAATGGGTAATCCCAAACCACTTAAGGCATGCCTATACGATCCCAGTCTGGTGTTAGGGAGCACTGCTCGGTGATGTGACATGTCCACTCAGAACCAGAAGTAGCATAGCCAACTTAATGTAGCCCTATGCACATACTAGTCCATTCTCCTGCTAGGACAGTATAGGTATGTATTTAGGATGTTACTGATTGTAGCAGGGCACTAAGGTGCCTGCTTTTCTTAGAGCAGAGATAAGAACCCAGGTGAAGGTTGCCAGGACAACTGGTTAGTGCGGGAATTGGCCGTCCCTGCACCTGGTCAGCTGGCCAGAGGAGGCAGGGCCCTAGGCCCATATAAACCCCAGGGCTGGGGCCAGGCAGTTAGTCCCTTACCAGCAGCTGAAGGGGAAGGAGAAGAAAGGGACCCAGAGATGTGGTAGCTGGTAGATACACACTCTTAGACCAAAGGGGACACCAAGAGCCCATAAGGTATCCTTGCCTACTAGGCACTGACCCTCAGAGAGGGAGTTTTACTCTTTTAAAAGGGCAGAGCATGATGTGAGCTCTGCGTTAAGTTACAGCCCAGGAACTCATGGTGGTTGGTGGTTGAGTGGGTGCTGTCCGATAATGACCGGTGGTTTGGGTGAGGCTAGTTGGGGAAGGAGGAGGCCTCATATAGGCCCACTGAAGCGTGGGGACCCCAGTGCCAGAGAGGGCGCAGCATTTCGGGGAAATGGACCCCGGCGTCAGAGAGGGTGCAGCATTTCGGTGCACAGAGCCCAGCACCAGAGAGGGTGCCACACTTGAGACAGGGCTGTGGGGAGCCCAGCACCAGAGAGGGCACCGCACTTGAGACAGGGCTGCGGGGAGCCCATCGAGGACAAGGAGCTGAATTAATAAGAGGCCTATGTAAGACAACACCTGTATCATCTGCGAGACTTGGGGCATGGTAAAGGGGTGGTTGGAGCCACGCATACGGCCCATAAGGCTGAGACTCGGGAACCATCCACGGTGAAGCGGGATGTCAAAGGGGGGTAGAAACAACAGTGTTAATAGGATCTAGCCTGAACATGTCCAAAACTAAAGCTCAAGGGCAGCCTCCCTATATTTATTATACCAACAAGTCGTGGCAGGAGAGAACGAGGCTGCTTATAGGGCGAAGGACTGGCATGGTTAAGGACCTGGGGGAGTAACACAGCCACCCCTAGGTACCCCACCCTGATACACTGATCAAGACCGTAAAACTCCACACAGAAGCTGACAGGCAGTGAGCGACACTTGCAAAGCAATGGGAGCAAGAAACTACTTAACAAGAGAGACAGCTACATTTGGCAGAAGCTTTACTTTCTGAGATGATTTAAAGTATAGTTCCATTCAGAGCACATGTATAGCATTTGCCCTTTCTGGCTCCATGTACAGTTTTTTCCTTATGGATTAACCACAGCAGATGTAACATGTGTCATTTTATTAGGAGATGACAATAGAGAGAAGGAGCCATTAACAAACACTTGGGAAGTAGAGCAGGGGGAAAAAAAATCAATTTCTTAACAAGTATGGAACATGTAACTGAAAACAGATACACAACAGCATCATCTCCATCCAGGAAAGAAAACCAATGCCAATGACTGACAAGGTTCCACTAACCCATGATAAAACACTACAAATTCCAAAGGACATTTGAATTTCTGTTGGAAATATTATGCACTCATGAGAAAAATCACATATACATTTATTGGAAGTGCCCCAAATAAACACATCCTGGTCTGTGACTCATAAGGAAAAGGAATGGACCTTTGACATGCAATTTGAGATAAGCTCCATTTATTTTAAACTGTCAGGCATGCTACAAGAACTTAAAAACAAGACAGAGTGAGAGTTATTTAAAATCCTTTGTACAAAAACTAGAAAATGCATCATGATACTCTGGCTAAGGCAAGAAAATAAATTAATGGCATTGTGGATGGACATGGCAAAGGGGATACATGAGACGGAGAAAACTGGGGCAAGAGCACAAAATTTACAAGTACTGTTCTGTCAATTTTGGTTTCTGAATTTGGGATTTCTAAGAAATAGAAGACATTGGAGACAACCTGGAGAGATGATTAGCACAAACTCAAGACTGCTGCTGTTGTTCTTAACATTTGGTTCCATTTATCTCCTCGTGATCAGTTTTGTGTCTTGTAAGAGTAATGATTCTCAGAAAGATATGCCTCTTATTCTGCAATTCTCCTCTCTTACAGTATCCTGTGAGGCATATTGCAGTAGCCTTAAAGGTAAAGAGCAGTAGCATAACTACAACATGAGGGTGACACCAGCCTCAAGGGACTGACTTATACAGGGGGTATAGCCCTGTGCTATGGGCCTGACCACCACCACTGCTGGCACCCAGTAGCTACTGCCACCCCATGTGTGCCACCACCCAGGATACAGAACTGCCCAGCTATGCCTCTGGTGATCACATGGCTAATTTTTTTAACACTGCAATGTATACCCAAACATCTGACACTCAGGATTATTTCTCTTTTCCACCCTAAACTTCTCATGTGTCACTTTCTCTGACTGATTTTTGTGGAGCCTGTTCGAGGGAACTTGATATGTCAGGCCTGTCTTCAGTGGCGTACCAAAGGGGAGCTGAGGGGGGAGGGGGGTCATGGCCCCCGGGCGCAGGTCTGGGGAGGGGTGCCAGCCAGGCCATAGGCAGATTAATGCATGGGCAATCTGGGCACACGTGCCCAGGGGGCTGTTCCAATTTGGGGCCCCAGGATCCTCACCAGCAGGGAAGTGAAAGCTGCAGTTTAAATTTGGTGCCTATTTTCGGTGCCAAGTTTAAAACTGTAGCTTTCACATTTGCTTCCCTGGGAGCTGGAAGCAGGGCCCCTCCTCCACCAATGGGGCTGGGGGAATAGTTCATCCCTGCATAAATCAGAGGGATGGGGGGCTAGGCTGGGGGGCAGGGCTAGAGGCAGGGGGGCAAGGCTGAGGGATGGGAGGTAAGGCTGGGGTCGTGTCTGAAGAGCTGCGCCATGCCTGCAGGCTAGGTGCTGCCACGTATTGGGGGGAGGGGGCCAAGCCAGGCTGGAAGAGTCATGCGCTACCTGAAAGGGAGGCAAAGGGGTGTTGTGGCCCGATACTAGTCGGCCAGATCTGAGAGAAGGTTTTAGAGATTTCTGGGTTAGATCAGGGAGAAGGTTTATTTAAACAACTGTGTTCAACAACAGAGGGATGGTTACAAATAACAATAAAACACTAAATATGACTATAACATACAATAACACCACAAACATAAACATCTATCAATGGCACTTATCAGTCAGTCAGAGCTGGTGGCCAAGCGTGCGCACTTTCTGTCCAATTAGGCTTTGTTAGCCTCTCACAAGTCAGGTGTCCCCGAGTTTGTGAGCTGACTGTGGCCAGACTCTGGCCGGTGAGGTGTAGTCCAGTGCGATCCTCGTCGCAACCTTAGTCTCTGACTGATTGAGTCAAAGGTGATGGTTCCCGTGTCAATCTCGAATGTCTCCACCACTGTTTGCACAAGTTGAGACTTTATTCTGTTGGCTGAGCCACTCACAATCTTAGGTTTGAATCATACCCGTATTTGGAAGATGCCACCCCTTATGGATACAAGCCTTGGAAAGCACGCATCATTGCGTAGGAGAAAACACATAGTCATTTACCTGCCAGACTGAGCTATGGAAATTCCCATGAAAATTCTCCAAACCCCACTGGGAATTCCCCCACAGAGGGCAGCTGGGGCTGGGCTAGCCTGGCCAGGAGCATTGCACCATACTGCCTTTGTGGGCCACGATGCTGGGAGGGTCTTGGGTGCTAGTGCCCCCCAAAATTTATGTTCCCCCCCCTCCGGCTGAGCTACCCCTCCCAGGGCTGCTGCCTGCCTGCAGAGACACAGTGTGGTGGTGGCGCTCCCCGCCAGGCCCAGCCCAGCCTGGCCCTCTGCATCTGCAGCCTGTGGGGCTGCTCGGGACAGCCAGGCAGCAGCTCCCTGCACATAAGTGTAATGGGGCGGGGGGCGGGGGGAATGATACTGAGCCACAGGTGGGAAAGAGTGGCTTAGAGGAAGGGCAAATCATTCACCCCTGTCCTGGCCTGCTCCCTCCTGCACTGTGGGAATGGTCCCATGACCTGGTAAGGTCGGAGCCCCATTCATGATGAATGGGGCCCTGGCCCAGCTAGGTCGTGGGACAATCAGAGACTGGCGCCTCCTCCAGAGGTACAGTGCTTGGCAGCCAAGGAGGGGGAGGACACATGGCCCCCCGATCTTTCAACAGGTGAGGGCAGGCCACAGTTGCGACCTGGGCTCAGCCTCTGCTCTGTGTATCCACACCTCGCCACTGCCACTTTGAAAGCAGCGGGTGCTGCCATAGGCCTCGCTACCTGGCCCACCCAGCGGTGGGTCGCATATGGTGGCACCTGCTGCTTTTGAAGCAGAGGTGTCAAGGTGCAGAGACATGGAGCAGAGGCTGAGCCCAGCTTACAGCTGCAGTCCACCCTCACCCATGCAAAGATTAGGGGCCATGTGCCCTCCCGCCTTGGCTGCCCAGCACCATACCTCTGGAGGAGCTGCCAAGCTCTTCCTGGGGACAACGCGGGGCGGGGCGGGGCGGGACAGGGCAGGCACAGGGGTCCTAGGGCTCCATCTTCTCTAGCCCAGTGGTGTAGCTGAGGCTGGCGCCAGTGTGGCCAGGTGGCAGCCATGGCCAGGGCCAGTGTGGCCGGGAGGCTGCCAGAGCCAGGACTGGTGCAGCCAGGTCCAGGAGGCAGCTGGGGCTGGGGCCAGTGTGGCTGGAGCCAGGAGGCAGCTGTGGCCAGTGCAACATCCAGGGCTGGTGTGGTCAGGGCCGGGAGGTGGTCGGGGCTGGGGTGGTGCAGCGTGGTGCCAGGCAATGCCCCTCCCCCCTCAGACTTTTCCATGGGGGGTTGTGCTCATACACGCTCAACCACCCCAAATTTTTTTTCTTCCTCCGCCTATGGTCATATCTTTTATTGGGGGAAAGATTTTATCATTTCCGGTTTCGCCATTGTGCTCTGCTGCCACTTTTGCCCCCTCCCTCCACTCTGCAATCAACTGCTGGGTTCTCCCTCAGCTGCTCTGCAACGGAAGGTGGGGAGCAAATGTAAGCATTTGCCCCCAGGTGCCAAAGAGCCATGGTACGCCACTACCTATCTTGGTTGTAATGCTATTTCTTTCTTATTATAAGGTCTTCATTACTACAGCAACCAATTGCTTCCCAAACATTTTCGAAAGCAATGATAAATAACACAGAAAACTTTCCCTGTGAATTTCAACCACAGTATTCTAGGTTTGGAAACCCAAACAACAGCTCTGGCACAGCCTTTGGGAAGGGACCTGGACAGATTGTTGTGATGTTCCCACTGTCCTCAGCTGCCAGGACAACCTGTTATAGCTTGATGCAGTTCTAATCTAACTTGCTCTGGAGATTTCAGCTGGTTCCAAGACCAGGGAAGTGTAAAAGTAGTTTCCTTCACTAGAAACCTTGTATAAACAGAAACTAACAATACAGGGATTTCTTCCAAGACTAAAAGATTCCTTGCACTCTAAGACAAGGGTGGGCAAAATACAGCCTGCAGGCGATATCCAGCCTGCTGGCTACCATCAAGAGCCAGAGGAGGGAGGGCTGCACCTCATGCCATTCCACTCTGCCGCAGCTGGAGCAGAGCTGGGCCATACAGTGCATATATTCCTTTGTTCCAGCCCCCCACATCCATCCCCTGACCCTGCCCAGCTTCCTCCACTGTGCCGCTAAGGGAGTCTATGCCTGCTGTGGGGGGAGGCTTAGCCTGGAGCAGCTGTATCCAACTTTCCCAGTGTGGTGCAGTGGCTCATTGCAGCATGTGGATGGGTGAGGCAGCTACTCGGTGCACTGCATCGTGCCTAATCCAGTGAGGGTTCAGCTGCCAGCACACATGGTGCTAGAACTGCATAACGCCAACAGGAAGCCGGGCGGGGTGGGAGAGGAAATGGATGTGGAGGTGCAGAGGAGTCTGTGTACTGCAGGGCTCAGCCCAGCCTGGCCCCGATTGCAGCAGAGCAGAGCGACACAGGGCGCAGCCCTCCCTCCTCTGGCTTGCAGTGGTGGCTGGCAGGCCAGATAAGCTCAATTGGCATGTCCCCATCCCTACCTCCCTGCTCCAGCCCTCAACAGTTCACCAAAACTCCTTAGTGGCTCTACTTCCCAAATAATTGCCCACCCCTGCTCTAAGAAAAGGAACTAGGAGATTACATGTAATAGTGCCACCTGGTGATTCCTTCACTAGCAAGAAATTCCTTGTTAGAGTTTGGTATAGATCATTGTCTTTAGAACACTGTTGTATATGCCTCTAAGAACTGACTTTTGATAGTATATCATGGACATGTTCATTGTAATAAGCAGTTACATTAGTAAGGATCACTGATCTTTAATTGCTGCTTCTAAGTAGAAGCCACTTTGTCTCACCAGATTTCCATTTCCCTTAGGATTCCTATCAGAGCCATATCAAATACCTCCTATGGAATGTGGTTACCTGCAAAATGAGTTTCTGGCTTCTGCTGACTTTCCCAGCTGCTACATTGTATTGCTGTGACACCTGCTAGCACAGCCAAGAACTGCCTCTAATATGCTGGTCAAAATATCATAAAATAGACACCAGTCAGAATGTAGTGAGAAAGGAGTGAAGAAAAATACAAACTAAAAATGCTGAGTTCAGACGACAGGATAAAATCTATAGAAGTACAAGTGGTAAACTTGGAAGAAAATAGTATAAGAATTTATTGCTAGAGTGGAGACACTCAAAAGTGCAATGGTGTTTGCAAACCAAATAAATATGTTCTGTGTTGGCCACTGGGTTGCTCCAGTTTGCAATAGACTGAAGAATGCAAGAGGTGCAATTTGTCGCATTAGAAGTATTTTTTATAACTTGACAATTCACAGAATAATACTAAACAGATGAGAGTGAAGGAACTGCATTGCATCACCCTTATGACCTGTTGAGGGGGAATTACAATCAGTGAGTAAGAGTGGGACCAGACGCCAGTGTCATGACAAATGGCAGGCCTGCTGCCTACTATGCAGTATTGCAAATACCTGTGGTGTCCAGTTTTGCATATCCAACAGATTAGAATAAGCAACCCAAAACATTTAGCTAGATATCCAAACCAAATCCCAAGTCTGAGGTACACCCATCACAGTCTGAAGGCTAGATATTTTTATATGTATTAAAACATGCTTAAAATTAATCTTTTGTTTGATCTGGAGACAATTAATTTATATTACATTATTCTTATTTTATTTAGGATACTGGACTGCTACCAAAATGCTCATGCTGGGAGCTTTCATACAGCTAGAACATACCTTTAGCTGTGTTTTAATGTGTTCAATCAGTGTTTTTACATTAAGTAAATTTCATAAAGGAACAAGGACTGCTTGATTTTTCAACATCATTTGTTTTTACTTCGTTTCTGATACATTTTTATTTTGAAATTACATTAAAATTAGATGATCTACAAATGGTTGCCAAGCTGTCCAAGATCAAAGAAGGTCCAACTCAGAGACTGGATCTTCTTTTGACCTGAGTTGCAAAGATACCAAGCAGTCACAGCTCCATTCAAGCCAGGGATTTCAATGGGAGATTTGAGTGCCCAGTGTATTTGAAAGTGAGATTACTTATTACATCAGTTTCACAGATTTTTGAGGAGTTTGAGAATGCTCAACTTTGTCTTCCCACTGTTCTCAAGGCTTTGCGCTATAATGGACACAAATGCAGCAAACTCTGATTTTTGTCTTCGCTAGGAAAAATGTGTTTATTACTGTCCAAGTGTTAATAGTTAACAACAAAAACTAAGGAAAATCCAAGGGAAGGTGAATCAGGCTGTGGAGCACATTAGAGCAGGCTTAAGTCCTCCTCTAAAAAGCACCAGCTGTAATAGCTCTCCACTGGCTATTAAACCCACAAGGCTAGCAGGAACATAGTACATTCTAACCAGGGGCAGATCTGGAGGGGGCACAGTGGTACGGCTGCACCCACTTTTCAGATTGGATTGTGCTGCTGGAGCTTCTAGGGACTTTAAAAAAGTCCTCAAAGTGGAAGAGACTCCCCCTTTTCTCTCTCTGTCAGAGGCACATCCCCTCCCCTTCTTCTGTCCCTCACCTGCCAGGGCTGCTTTTGTTACTATCCTGGGGGCAGAGGAATCTTCAGAGTTCCTCCTGCCTCCTCCAGCCAGGGTACACTGGGGCTGGACTCACCTAGGACAGTGACAGTGGTAGCTGCCTTCCCACGCTTGCTCCAGCAGTATGGGTGAACCACCCCTCCTCCCCCATTACTGCTGCTGCTGTTCCCAGCAAAGCCCAGCTTCCGCGCAGCCTGGCTGGAGTGGGAGGGAGCAGCTCCGAAGCTTTTCCCACTCCTGGGACAGTGGGGAAAGCAGTAGCAACTGGAGGAGGAGAGGATGTAAAGGAGGGGAGGACACATGCCTCTGTGCATGGAGTGAAAGATGGGAATTCTTACCTGCTTTGGGAACTTTAAAAAGTCTCCACAGACTCCTGCCTGCACTGGTGGGTTGTGGGATAGGAGGCTGGGAGCAGGGGTGCAGTCACCCCTGCACCTCCACTGGCTGCTCCTATGCCGCCCTTTGCCAAATCCTGGATCCACCCCTGATTGTAACCCCACATGCTCAGTTTTTAAATACCTCTTCCTGACCCTTATTGTGGAGGCTTGCACAGAGCCAACTAGAATAGTTTTATACTGGCTAAGAACGACTGCAGGCTACTTGGCTGTGCATTTAGAACAGCCTGAGTGGCATAAATAGACATTACGATGAACTGCATCTGGCCCTTGCATTTGAATTCTCCTTGGATCATAGTAGTGACACTGAATGTTTTCTTTCATTGCTTTCCAATGCTGTTCTTCTTTTGTCTTAATTAGCATGGAGAATAAAATACATCAAGCCTGGGTAACAAATGAATATGCTGAAGCCCAGCTGCACGACATTGTCAGAAGAATGCAGGCAAGGACAGCAGCCTATAAAGAAAACCTGACTGATGCATTATTGTCCTCTCCTGAGGCTAGCCCGACAGCATGTAAGTCACTTCAGTTCTCAATAGGTAGCTATTAATTTGGTGGGTGGGTTTAAGAGGAAAATCATTTTGTGGGAGTTTAAATGCTGAAAGAAAATAGCCAATCCTCAGCTGGTATAAGACAGTGCTTATCTACTCTAGGCAATGCAGTAATGTTGACAGCAGTTGAGAATATGGTGTTATCCATACTGTAATGAGCCACAGGTTTAAATAAGTCAATAGACGTAAATCTCAAGCTGTCTAGAATCATTTCAAACTACGTTCTAGACCCTCAAGTACATGTTAATATAGCAATTCAGGGGGCACATATATGATACTTATAGTGAAGTATACATATTCTATTCAGGAGTGTACCAATAACACTAAGATGAGATTTTTTTTGCAAAAACAAAGTTTGAGGCAGGATGGTAATTACCCAGCCTTATTAAAGATGCCATGTATATAGCTTAAAATTCAATAAGGCAGAGCAAGGTAATGGATCCCACCTGAAATTAATTAAACATTATGATCATACTGCTCATCTTCAGAGAAAAGCTCATTTCCCCCTTCCCACTCCTCCCTCCCCCTGCTTTGCACAAGAGAAGGAAGAGTGGATAGTTTTTATATTCTCCACTCTGCAGAAAATATCTATTTATCATTATAGCAGGGAGGCTGAATATATGCATGAGTACCTAAAGTATTATAAGCTGTTCCAACTAATAAAGAAATTATGGTCTTAGGGGTTTTTTAATTACTTCTTTGCCAATTAACTGAATTCCCCCCATCTGGTACTTAACAATCATTTATTTTTAACTCTTAAAGGATCCAATTTATTACACAGATTGAGTATCTCACGAGCTCCACTGAAATCATTGAGAATGAAACCGCTTGGTGCTAGAGTGGCTGAACCAGCCCCAGAGACTTGCATCCCTTTTGTGTGAAGCAGTCATGCAAGGCTAAATTCCAAAGTGGAGCCCATTAGTACAGGCTGTCTTAGATTGTCTCAGCTCTACACCAAGATTGCTCATGTGTACTCTGCAGGGAAATCTAGTGAGGTATCACATTTCACACTGTGACACCTAACACCAAATGTCCCATTGGTATTACCAGATGTTCCTGCTTATGTCACTGCTGATTTTTATCCTCCAATCTGGTTTATAATGTATGCTGTACTATTACAAAGTACAGCTATAATCACTGAGAAGTGTATTTAATAGGGTTTCTAATATGTTAGGGCTCTTGATCTGTCAAAACAAGGAGTATACATGCCCTTATTAAAATATTACTTTTTGTGACATACATACTTAGCTCCATCTAAAAAGAAGCCACAGCCACTTCCCCCCCCACCACCACCACCAAAAGAAGAAAGAGAAGAAGGAGAAGCCAAGCTGGAGGAGGATCATTACTGTGACATGTGTTGCTATAAATTCAAGAAACCTCCTCTGAAAAAATATCTGAAGATAATAAGGCTTCCAGAGAGCATAGATGCTTACACAGGTAAATCAAATGCAGTTGTTCAAAGGAAAATGCTAAAGATATAATCAAGTTATACATTTCTTTCTTCTGCAGCACCCAGAGGCCCCAACTGAGCCGAGAGCTCTACTGTACAAAGCTATAGGGGGAGACCGTTCTGGCCCTGAACTTTCAGTCTAAGTATTTGGGGGTGAGCGTGGACACAGAAACACAGAGACCTAAAATGACTTATCCAAGCCCACACAATAAGACAGAGGTAAAGCCTATTTAAGTGTGTGTGTGTGTGTGTGTGTGTGTGTGTGTGTGTGTGTGTGTGTGTGTGTGTGTGTGTGTAAAAAAAGAGTCCAGAGCCATAAAAGCAATGTACCTGTGCACTGGGGCTATATTACCCCTCCATTGTTGGGGTAAAATGAAGGTGTCTGCTGAAGGCAGAAGCAGCAAGAGGCCCAGTCCTTTTCTTTCTGCAGACCCTGCCTTCCTCTCCTGCTGCTAAGGGACAAGATGACAGACACATCATTGCAATTTGCAACATTGCAAACTAAATTATATCCAGATATAGTTTAGTTTACAATGATGTAGTCATTTTATACCCCCAAAATTGGTGCATGTGTAATGCGTGGTGCAATTAAGCCACACAAATTACATTTTTGTCACGTGTATATTGTGACAACCGTCATGTGTACAAGCACCCCAGGAGATTAGATACCAGTCAGTTGTTTTTAGAAGCAGAGGGTGCCTGTACATGAGCATGAGGGCTGCTCCAATGCACTGTAATTCCAGTGTATCGAAGCATGGTAATTACCATGTATAAGCACCCCTGCACTTAAAAATGGCGGCAAACAAGCTTTAGTTCAAGTGCCTCTGCTGTCATTTTTAAGTACGGGGATGCTGATACATGAGATGCTGTGGCATTTCAATTAGAGCAGCTCTGCGAGCTACTCTAATTAATGCGGCACTCCCAGCCCTCCCAAGCTACATGTAACAGTGCCCAGAGGTACCAACACTCACAATCTGCTTTGTGCGTCTTATTAGGTGAGAGCTAGGATACTGAAGTGCTCAGTGATGTCAGGTCTTAGGTGATTCTGTACATACCCAGAAGCATTAATTTAGGAGCTAGAGTGCAATGCCAGTAGAAGGTTGATCCCTAAGGAATTAAGCCACCTTCAAGGTTGGGCAAAAGCTGAGGGGTTCTTTGAGTATTTCATTGGAACTGAAATGTTGTATGTAAGTGTCTCAAGTGTTGTTCAAAGTGTACCTGAGTCCCTTTGTGGACTTAAAGTCAACAGCACCTTTGTCTAAAACATCAAAACTTACCAAAGATTAAGGGATCTATGTTTATTAAATTTTCCATTGTTGTATATTAATGTAAAGGAATCTATATAATGAATAGTTACTATCAGCTGAAATTATCACTGTTTTTCCTCTGGATATCCAAGGAAAGAAATTTTAATTTCATTTGCAAGAGAATTATAAAGCAAGAAGCCACAAGGTCATTTTTCTAACAGTTTTATGTAGGTAGGTGTAACAGGGATCTAGCAGGCTCCTGTTACTTTAAGAGGAGACTGCAGCAGGATGAGCTAGCTATCTTCTAGGGCTGTGAGAGGCTTTGGACCATGCTTCAGATCTAGAGAAGCTTCGGACACCAAAGCATCCAAAGCAGCACGTCCAGATCAAAGCGGTTTGGAGCTTCCGAAACGTTTCGGAGCCGCTTCAGAGATCCAGCCATAGGGTACAATGGGGAATCAATTAAATATCTATAACTTTGTTGTTTTTTGTTTGATTTAGATGAAACTCCTAAGGGTGTTAGCCTCTGCTGAGAGCATGAAGCCTGCCAAGTTTCAAGAAGATAGGTGCAGGGGTTTGGGGGGGAACTGCATCTCAAGCTGCTGACAGGCAAAACTTGTGACATAGATGACTCTGTGTGTTAAGGCTCCGTGGGCCGAAAACTGCAGGGGTGGTGGCTGCTGCTCAGGCCATGAAGCCTGCCAAGTTTCAAGAAGATAGGTGCAGGGGTTTTGGGGGAACTGCTCCTCAAGCTGTGAACAAGCAAAACTCATGACATGGGTAGCACTGTGTGTGTCAAGGCACAGCAGGGTGAAAGCTGCAGGCATGCTAGCCCCTGCTGCAGCCACAAAGCCTGCCAGCTGTCAAAGAGATAGGTGCAGGGGTTTTGGGGGAACTGCTCCTCAAGCTGTGAACAAGCAAAACTCATGACATGGGTGCTTGTGCAACTGACTGTCTCTGTCCTGGGGCAGTTGATTGTCTGTATTGATTATTTCCTTTCCTTAGTCTGTGGTTTCATAGGTGTTAATCCTTGATCGTTAACTTGTTAAAGTTATAGATATTTCACTGATTTCCTCATTATACCCTGTGCCGGGATCTCAGAGGTGGCTCCGAAGCTTTGGAGCCACTTCGGGCAGATTGAAGCAGGAAATGGATCTGGAGCTCTGGATCAGATCGCTGGCATCTGAAGCAGCTGGATCTGAAGCCAGATCGAATAGCTGCCTACTTGCACAGACCTACTATCTTCTAGGAAAAACACAGACTTATATCCAGCTGTCAGTAGCAAGAGGCAGAGGGCAGACCTTTAGGCTGCTCAAGAGTCCAGAGCTTCAAACAGCAGTTAAGCATCAGGAAAGGAAAGCAGGCTGGCCATTAGGCCCAGAAAGAAAACCCCTGTGTGGCTGCAAAGTCACCTGACTGGAAAGGCCAGGGCTTAAGGAGTATACAATCACAGAGCCCAAGCCAGGACAACCAGTCTGGCCCTGCAGAAGAAAAAGCTCCTTAGCAGGAAGGCTAAAGAGGAGTGTATGGCTGGAGCCATACACTCCAGCACAATGGGCCTGGGCTACAGAAAAGGGATGGAGGCCAGGAAGGCTGAGGCCCCAGTGAGGGTGTAGAGGCTGGAGGAGACCTGATATGGGACTAGGGATGAGTGCTCACTGAAATAATTAATTGGTAACACCTGAGAAGCATGGGTGTGGCTATAGGGGAGGTCAGAGGCCATGAATAGCTTATAAGGCAGCAGGTGCCCTGGGGAGCATGGATGGGCCAGGAGGGCCAATTTGATGTTAAGGACAGGATAGCGTGCAGTGGGTATGGAAAGGACTTGCTGGTGGACTATAGATAAAGGCTCATTTGGGGACCCTGGGGCAGCCTCCCTTTTCACATTCCAATTATTCCATCAAAGGCATGGCAGGAAAGGAAGGAGGGAGGATAACTTAGGAGCTGGAGCAGGACAAGAGCTGCATGGCCACCAGGGGGCATCAGGGCTGCCCCTAGGTCCTGGTCCTTGTTACAGTAGGCAAGTAGCATGCTACTTGAAGCCTGGGAAACAGGAAGGAGAAAATAGGAATGATTACTCTCATATAATTCAAGAACTACTATTTACATCTTTTTTTCATAGCCATTTACCACAAGTTCTTTTGATAGATACCTCAGGTAATTTAGAGTTTCCTATTGCCCCTCACATGTTCAAAGTACTGTACTAATATCAGAAATTCATTGTTACATCACTCCATGAACGAAGCAAAAAAAACCCTCTTTTACTGATGGTGAAATTAGTGGAGAAATTAAATGACTCACCTAAAGTCAAAAGAAATAGCTTAGTCATGTTTAGAATTTAGGATTTCTTATGTCCCAACCCAGTACTTATTCCTCCCCACCTCAGTATTGTGTAAATTTCATTGTTTTACTGCTTTTCCTAGGGGGAGGTACCCTTTATTCACAAGCATAGGGAGAAAAGGCCTATAGATGCTCATTAAGTCAGTAGTTTCTGTTTTCTTTTTCAGATCAGCACTATGTAGTGTGGCTCCTGATTGTGACTATAGCCTATAACTGGAACTGTTGGTTCATTCCACTGCGCTGTATGTTCCCAGTTCAAACATCAAGCAACCTATTTTACTGGATTATCATAGATATCCTATGCGATATCTGCTACCTGTGTGACTTGCTGATATTCCAGCCCCGAAAGCAATTTGTAAAAGGTGGAGATATAATAGTAAGTAAGGCTGGGTAGCCTCATTTAGTAATTATTTTTAATCATATTCTTAAATGTGAAGTAAAAACTTGCTTACAAGCCAAATAGATAAGGACGCATGGATGTGCATTGTGAAAAACATCTATATAAATACATATATGTGCTTCTGCATTGATTTTTAGCCCTGGAAGAGGTGTGAAATACATTTTATACTGTACATGCTATAGCAGTATTGTATTTATACACACAACAATCACTGGAAAGGTAACAGCAGCGTGTTACAGCGAGTGTCTAATGACTTAGGAAAGATTAGATTTTAAATACTTACACAATCAGCACAGGTGGAAAAGACCAAATAGGTGCAACTTTTCTAGGATGTTAGACGATATTTCAGTGAAGCCAAGGAAATATATTTGCAATTTACAACTCCCCTCCCTAGGCCACTCACATGGAATGGAAGCTGCAGATGAAGACATAGCCTTTTCTACTAGGAGGATGGACGTTCCATTACCCACAAGATTTCAAAATTTCAAATCTAAATGAAAATAAAGACAAGAAGATTTCAAAATTCGCTGTGAAGAAAATTACAATATATATATATCCTGGTCATTTGAAATGTTTTGTTTGGATAAGATTTAAACATTTCATTTCAGTTGTGACTTATTAAATTATAATACAAAATAAAAGATCTAACCAAAAGTAGTTTCTAAATAGAAGAACAGAAACATTTCATCTGAAAATGTCAAAAATGGGAAGTTTTAACGTTGTCAGAACTTTATTTGCCATATCTAAATGAAATCCCAGAAAAAAATCACCTTAGCGCACACAGGCTGATACAATAGGGCAGGGGTTGTCAACCAGGGATACGCATACCGCCAGAGGTACTTAGAAAGGCTGTAGGGGGTACGCGTGGGCTGGTAAGGATGGAGCGCACCCAGAGGCATGGCGAGGGCGTCTCCCCCAGTACCTTTCCATACCTTGCTACTGACCTGGGAGAGGGGCACGCCAGGCACTGCTGGCCCCACACGGCACACTGCGACACTTCCCCACCCCCACCTCAACTCACTCTCTGTGCCCACTCCTAGGACCAGGGCCAGGGGAGGCGAGGAGAGCAGTGTCCCTCTGCAGGCTGTACACACACTGCCCAGCCATGGGGAAGGGGAGCAGGGCTCATACGTAGTGGCCGCCACCAACCTGCACCACCACTGCTGCTGCTGCTGCTGCACCCCACACTGCTTTCCTGCAGCCAGTCACACGTGCAGCTCCATGGGCTGCTCATGCTCACCTCCCATCAGCAGCCCGTGGAGCCACACATGCAACTGGCCATGGGAAAGTGGTACAGGGAACTGGTCGCACGGGGTGGTGGCAGCCACCGCATGTGAGCCCCCCCCCAACCAGTCTGGTTGCCCAGCTGGCGTGTATGTGGCCTACAGAGGGGCACTGCTGCCCTCGCTCCCCGGCCCTGCTCCTGGGAGCAAGCACAGAGAGACACTCACCCCCCTCCATTCATGATCTGTCCCCGCCCAGCCCCTTCCCTTCACACACACTTACCTGCTGGGGGGGGTGTGCATGTGTGTGTGCATGTGCGTGTCTGGGTCTGCATCTGTGTGTGTGTGTGGGTGTGTGTGTGCCTCTCTGTGTCTTTGTGTCTTTGTGTGTGGGTGCCTGTCCCCTGCCCACCTGGCTGCAGCAGGCACATGGCATCACATGGCTCTTGAGGCAGTGGGGTGCAGAGTCCAGGATGCAGAAGCAGCTGCCTCCACCCTGTGCACAGATCTGGGGGGCACATGCCCCCCGGACCTCCACCGGGGTGTGCGCAGCAGCAGGAACTGCCCCCACCCCATGCCTCCCGGACACACTGCTCTCGTGCCTCCGCATTCCGCCCTGGCTGCACAGCGCCTACCCCTGCCCCTGCCCCTGCCCCACTCCTCCCTCACCACAGAGACCTTGATCTGATCTCCCCACACCACTTAAAACCAAGAAAAAAATATTAAGGGGTACATGAGTTGCAACTTTGAGGCAGACATGGTACACTTGTTAAAAAAGGTAAAAAAACCGTGTAATAGGGGTATGTCAATGTTTTTCATTAGCTGTAGTTTCTACTAGCTTAATAGAATTGCCTTTAGTTTCTATATGACAGACTTCAAAATATATAGGGTGCAAATCAATGAAAGCTTTGACTGTGTTTTAACTTGACATACATTTTTACATGGCCAGACTCTGTAAGAGAATTCAATATAATTTATGTCCTATTTTCTAACATTAAAAGGCAGCAAATCTCAAAAATTCAGAAGTTGGAGCAAGTGATGAAAAGAAGGAAGCTGATAGAGACATCCTAGCTATTGAAAGGAAGCACCTAATGGCCAGCAGAGAGGGCACTGGTATTAGTAGTCGAAGCCCATCTAGAGTTGCATGGGCAGAGACCTTTAGAAAAGACTGGGCTATAGCCTTTTATTTGGGGGAAGCTGAAGAATTCACTTAAGGGATGGAACATTGCAGCTACATGACATGTAACCTCAGTTCAGCTAAATTCAAAGCAAGGTAATGATGCAGATTAGCTTTTGGATGCTTAAACTACCCATTTGATTGACTGTGGTTCCAGTTGCACTATGTTACCTCCTCCTATGTCATTTCAGCCTGAGAGAATTTTCAGGATAACTGCGCAAAATTGCCTGATCCCATCACCCCAGACTGCTTTCTGACACCACTAGAATTTAGTAGGCCAGACTCCCTGCCAGCTCTAAGTGAGCAGAATACAGAGCCTAAGGTGGGGAAAACTGGCAGACAGGGAAGGCTTGCAGTGAGACATAGCTGCTACCACCTTCTGTCCAACAGATGGACTCACAAGTGGTTAGCACAGCCCAAGGATGTCAGGTGCTAGGCATGGCCAAAACAACCTGGGAGATGCAAGCTCTGAGAAACTTGCAATGGCAAAACTCCTGTGGAGACAGATACTAGCAAAACTTAATGCTGTCAAGAAAGCCACTTGTCATGAAAACACTGCTTTCTTTTTCTTAGAGCAGTGGTGTGTGCGCAAATTCCCTCTCCTGGCTAACATTCTGTAGCTTGTGCCTTTTCATGCTGGCAGGGGTGATTCTGATTCGGTATCTCTGAAAATGAATTGAACACAAGCAAATTTGGTATGGTAATTCCACTGCTTTCAGAACCATGATTATTTGTCATGCTCTATCTTTCTAGAACTTTTAAAACCTATTGATATTGTTACCTCTGGTTTTCCTGCACATGTTTATAAACTCAATTTTGGCCTATCACTTGCAAGTAGATATGGGACCCAGCTATGTATTTCAGATGAAAATACAGGCCTTCCCCACTCCTCCTTCAGAAGGATACAATTTATGTCTAAAGAGTGTTGTGCTGTGTTGAGGCATACCTCACCCCTTCAGCACCTGTTAGCTGAGAGGTAGAGCATCTTAGCACACAGTGCTGCACAAATGTAGCTATGCCACTTATTTTGAGAGCTAGTGTGCAGAGAATGGGTGCAATAGTCTCAGAATGTCACTGCCTTGTACCATATAGTCTCATGGATCTTGGTTGGCTTTTTCTCTCTGCCATGATTACTTTATTAAAACTAATGTTATAATAATGAAATGTGATTAACATGCAAACTATTAGAGAAGAGATAACTTCAGTCTACCACATTGCACAACAGCAAGAACATTTAAAATTAGGACCAATTTTTCTACCAGCCTTTGTTCAGTGTTTGTATGCACCATTCTATTTACTTACATGCTGCTGGCTACTATTTGAAACAGGGGAGGGCAAAGTCCAGTCAACGGGCTAGCAGTGGACTCCATTTCTCAGCAGCCTCTGCCCACTTGGCTGGGGCCAGTTTCCTAGGCGACCCAGGCCACATCTGTGATTTGTGATAGCACAAAGCTGGGGTTGCCATGGAGACCAGCCCCAGTCACTCTGACAGGGCATACAGCAGGGCAGGGCAGGGGGCTGCTCCAGAGCTGCTGGGTTGTTGTGGCGAGGGCAGCTTGGTCTGGGGCCATGGCAGAGTTGCGATCTGCAGCCTGCACACTCCAGGTAGGGGCACACAGGCAGTAGATCAAGGCTCTGCTCCGGCTCAGGACCAGGAGCAGGCTGTCACTGCTGCAAGGAGCCGGAGCAGAGCTGCAATCTGCTGCCTGTGTGCCCCTGCCTGGAGCACGCAGGCTGCAGATCACAGCTCTGCCCTGGTCCTAGGCGAAGCTGCCCCCACTGCAAGATCCCAGCGGCTCCGGAGCAGGCCGCTGCACACCCTGCTAGTGTGGCTGGTGGTGGTCTCCATGGCAACCACAGCCTTGCACTATCACAGTGTAAGTGTAGCTAGGGTCTCCATGGAGACTGGCCCCAGCCATGAGGCAGGGGCTGCTGGGAAATGGAGTCCGGCTGCCAGCCAGATCTGCCATTTTGCCCACCCCTGATTTAAAACCTTACTTTAAGATCTTACATAGAGCTACATAAACAAAATTAGTACACTTACTAACTGTAGTGTACAATCAAGTATTTTTCCATGCCAACTCATTCAGTTACTGGCATCTTTTCTTAAATTCTGCTACACTTGAGTTTTGTGAATAAAATTAAAAATTGTAGCATAAGGAAAATTGTTTTCTTATTTCATTATGAAATGTTTGCAGGATTCATGAATTTTAAAGTTAAACGGAACCATTCTGATTATCTTGAATCTGACCTCCCGTATTTGAGATAAACTAGTGAAGTGCTACTAATAAATAATAGAATATAGGTTTCCTTAGTATGGAAAAATCCCTAGGTTTTTAAAGCTATTTAAAAATACCTCTCATACAAATATAGTAAGTATAATAATAGGCACATTCCTTTAGATGCTTCTGATTAGCTTTTCCTAATAAAGTATAAGCACCAGTTCCCATAGAGAGCAAATTGAAAATAAATGGCTAATCATTATTAATGAATGCAATGTTGATTGTTAAAATGCTAATTATTGCACATTTATTTAGGTTTCAATGGCCTAATCTTGTACAGAGTCATCAGTATAACTCCACTCACGTGTTTTGGAGTGAGCAGTCTGATTGTGCAGTTAAAGCCTGATCCTGAATTGAAGTCAATAGGAGTTTTGCCACTGACTTGAATGGAGTTTTGCCACTGACTTGAATGGTCAAACATTAGGCTTTAGATTAGCAGATGACATTCCTTTCAACATTTCTTAACTAAGATTTCTCCCCTTCCATTATCATTTCAGGCAGACAAGGTAGAAATGAAAGAATTCTACCAAAAATCTTTGAAATTTCGGGTGAGTAGATCATTTGCTATTTTACCCTTGTTTCAGTGCTTTAAGTGAAAAGTTTCATTCACTTGAGGATTACTAAGGGGTCACTGACTGTATGGCATTTTAGCTTCTCATCCAATAAATCTAATGCTTTTGTCTTCCTAAATATTTTTTCTTTGTTAAAGAAATACTACCTTTAGATGCATCATTCCCATTTTCTATGATGAGAGGTAGCTTCTTGTATGCATTAGAAACCAAAAATGTACCACAGAAGATATTTGTTAAACAAAGAAAGAAGCATGGTGCCCAGCCTAAAATCAGATACTAATGTTTATTAAGAAACTCTCATATGTACCTTGTGATGAAAATGTGTGATAATGAACATTTAGTGGATACTGTTATGGTTCCATGAGAGTAAATCTAAAGCTTTTGTTCACATTTAAAGCCCAGTGCCTTAGGTCAGGGGTTTTCAACCTTTTTTTAACAAGTATATGTGATAGCTGGCCTGTGACAAGTGTATCCCTTCTCTCTCAAAGTTCCAGCTCAGGTACCCCTTTATATTTTGTTCTTGTTTATATGGGATGGGGGGTGCAAATCAAGGCCCCTGTGGTGACAGAGGGAGTGGGGCTGGGGTTGGGGCTGGAGCTGCACAGCTGGGGCAGAGCATGGGACAGCCACGAGCAGCTCATCCGGGGGATGCAGGGACGGGGTGGTGGCTCTCTGGTGCACGCACCCCAGGAGGGCATGGGGGCATGTGCTCCTGGATCTGCATGCGAGGCAAGGGAGGGCTGGCCCAGGGGTGGGGGAGGGAGTGGGGCTGGGGCAGAGGCTGCCCACCTGGAGCGGGGCAGGGGACTGAGCCACGCAAGGGGCGGCTTCCACAGCTATGCGCACCCCCAGGAGGGCACAGAGGCATGTACCACAGATCTGAGCAGGGGAGGGTGGACTGCCACTGCTGGCCGGGGCCACTGCCAGGCTGTTCCCAGCAGGGGCTGGGCCATGTTGTGCTTGGAGCAGGTGGTGGCAGTGATGGGAGGGGCCTTTGTGGGGGCTACAGTGAATCCTGGAGTGACTGCAGCCCAGGTTAGCCCCCTCCCAGTGCCACCACTGCCCACCCCAAGTGCAACCCAGCCCAGGCCCTGCTGGGAAAAGTCTATCACCACTCCAGCCCCAGCTGACAGAGGCACCCCATCCTGCCCCATGCAGACTCCCGGGCACATACCCCTATGCCCTCCCAGGGTGCATGCAGTGGTGGGAGCCACCACCCCCTGTTCCCTGGATGAGCCACAGCTCTGTCCTGCACTCTGCCATTGCATGCACTCCTGGGGTGCACAGAGGGTGTGTGCTTACAGATCTGCACACAGGGAGAGGCGGGCTGCAGCTGTGGGCTGGGGCCAGTGCCCAGCTGTTTCCAGTGGGGGCTGAGCCAGGCTGCACTGGGGGATGGGTGATGGTTGCACTGGGAGGGGGTTATCAGGGAGGCTATGGTGAATTTTGGGGTTGCTGCAGCCCCTCCCATAGCCCCTTCCCAGCACTGCCGCCACCTGCCCAGAGCTCAGCCCAGACTAGCCACCACCAGGAATAGCCTGGTGTAGCTCTGGCCGAGGCCCGCAGCGGCATCTCGCCCTGCCCTGTGCAGATCCGGGAGCACACACCCACAAAGTCCTCCCAGCTCAGTCTGGCACCCCATCCTGGCTGGTCATCCTCTGCCCCTGCTCCAGCCCCACTCCTTCCCTGACCGCTGCGGCCTTGATCTTCCCCCTTCTTCAGCCCCTTCCCTCACAACATACTTACCAGCTGGATCTGCCACCTGCATGCTGTGCAGCAGCTGTGCACATGCATATGGCATGTATCGATCACATTAGGTCTGCATACCCCCTAGGACCTTTTTAAGTACCCCTAGGGGTATGTGTACCCCTTGATGACAACCACTGGCTTAGGTAAATCAAGGATGCATTTGATTAGGACAGTTACTGCACTTGATTTTGAAATGTAATTTTCCCAGCCAGAGTACAGAGACACTGTAATATCTGAAGGCCTCAGTAATGGGTATGTGCATCTCAGGACCTTCCAATATGATCTAGCACACCACTTTTGCAAATGCTTTCTTTTGTACTTGCTTCTATTCAAGTACACAAGTAATGATTTTGGTGGCATTGCTTGCATCCTTCAAGTTATTATAATTGTGATTAGTTGCGCGATGAAAAAAACAGTCACAATTAATCACAATTTTAATTGCACAGCTAAAAACTCAAAATTATGCAAAATTATGCAGGTACTTTGGATAGTTGGGGTGGGGATAGGGTTTGTGTGTCAAGGGAAATTTGTGAATGTGTGAGGGTGGAGTTTGGAGCCTGGAGAGGGATGGGGGTCCCTGCATGCCCCTGCAGGATGTGAGGTAGTATGGGTCAGGAGTGAAGGGCAGCAGCAGGGAGGGAGAGGGCTGTGGTTTGGGAGTGAGGGGAAGGGCATGGGCATATCACTGCCCCCCCACAATCATATTACACCCCCCACCACAGGTGCCCTCTTTTTTTTAAACTGGAATTGTGGTAACTCGGTGGCATATACAGCAGCACCCAGCAGGTAAATCTGTGAAGGGGAAGGGACTGTGGCTTCCTGCACTGTGTGCACCCCTGGGAGAGGCAAGGGGGGCAGGTACCCCCCCAGTTTTGTGAATGGGGCAGAGGTGGGCTGCCCACTGAAGGCTGGGGCTCTGCACCCTGCTACCTTTGCCCTGGGAGCTAAGTGCTGGCTGTGCTGCATGGGCTGTGCCCACCAGGTGACAGGAGGCACAACATGGCATAGCACAGCACCCAGGGCAAAAGCAGCAAGGTGCAGAGACCCAGCCTGCAGCAGGCAGCCTGCTTCTGCCCAACGCACAAATCCAGGGGGCACATATCCCCCATGCCTCCCCCAGGGGTGCATGCAGCAGGGGGCATCTGCACCCCCACACCTCTGGAAAAGCCTCCTGTAGCTCCATCCCATTACCCATCCTGGCCTCAGGGGCCCCATTCACCCCAGCCCTTGCCCCACTTCCCCCCTCACTGTGGAGGCCTTGATCTGCTCCCCTGCCCCTTCCCCACCATGGGCTTACCTTCTCAGTGCTGCTCAACACACTGCCAGGCTGTGTTCCTGGCTGCATGCATGCTGCAGCTGCTTGTGTGTGTGTGTGTGTGTGTGTGTGTGTGTGTGTGTGTGTGTGTGTGTGTGTGTGTGTGTGTGTGTGTGCGCGCGCCCCCCCCCACCTTTTCTGCTGCAGCAGCCGAGAGCCCACACCTGGGCTGCCCTGCAGCTCCTCTGGACTGCCACTGCTGCCCTTCTGGGCAGCCCAGAGGCAGTGGTGATGGTGGCAGAGCACAGCCCGGGCACTGGCTCCAAAACCATGTGCGTGATTAACGTGTTAAAAAATTAATGCAAGAACTAATTAACATGTTAATCACAACATGTTAACAGTGACTAATTGACAACCCTATTTCTTACCATAGGAGGAATAGCAGGGCAGAGTTGTAGCCAGGAGTTGTCACTTTAAAAGACAGCACCCAACTACCACAGTTCCCTTTCTCTCCACAAAACAGGCTTTCCTCTTGGAAAGAATGAGGAAACAAGAGAGAACCAGCTGTGAAAACATGTTAGTCTTAGTCGCATCTCTTCAGGAATTGGTGGGAGGTGCTCAGAAACTATGGTGATAAAAGAACCTGCATGGAATAGAACAGAATGGTTGCATTAAAGGGAACCTGAGGTGACACCTCTGATATGTTTAGAGCAGGCAGTGCACTCCCAGGTTACTGGAGGCAATGGCTCTGACATTCATAGTCCTACTAAGAGAGGCTTGTGTGGTGCTCTTTTCTTTTCTCTCACACAACACACATCTCAGGCTGATCCAATAGCATTTAATCATTTAAATATAGCATTGCTTTTAATAATATCGAAGATATTTTTAATAATCCTTAGATAAAAATCTGAGGAATGTGAAAAGCCATTGGTATTTTTAAAGAGATTATATTGCTTGTCACTTATTTAGAAAGATATGGGAACTGCATGTTGACTGATCATATTCCGTGCACAATGCTTATTTAATTTAGACATGTTCACAACAACATGTAAACACATTTTAATTATTGTTAAGTCTTAATTGAATTGTGCTTTTCAACAGTTTGACCTGGCATCAGTAATACCATTTGATGTTCTATACATCTTCTTTGGGTTTAACCCCATGTTTAGAGCCAACAGGGTATTAAAGGTAAGACCAAGTAAACATAAAAAGTTTGAAACCTTGTAAAAATTTCACTAAAATCTTTGGGACTTTTAACTTCTTATGTATAAATACTTCTTTCTATGGGTCGAAACCACAGAATCTATAAATGGCTACAACATAAATATATAAAAGATATATTGCCTTTTTTGAATATGTAGACAACAGATATACTGTCTAACAGGAATCATAGTTCTGGAGCTTTTCTGCTGATTTTACTTTTCTTTACTTTTTTTTACTTGTAAATAGTGCTTCTGTTATCCAGGCTGAATATCTTCCATTTATGTAAACTGCAAATACTTAGAAAAATCAACCACTGACAGGCAAGGGAATGAAGAGTTAAAGATAATGTAAATCTTTACTACCCATGTAATAAACCCAAGCACATTATTTCATACCAAATACAAAGAAATGCACAATGCTCAATGAAGTGTGGATGGGACAGGAAAGAGACAGACCATAGTTCTGCCTGCTCTCCACATCAGCTTGCAAAGTTGTCTGCATGATGTGGAGAGGGGCAGCCTGCACATTTCTCTTGCATCAGCAAAGACCTTCCTGGAGGTCTCAGTGAAGTTGTGGGCCTCCACATTATTCCTTTGAGGTGCCTGGAAGCTAGATACTTTTATTTAACTCCAATTTTGTTATTCCCACCATTGAAAAGTTCACTACTACATGAAACAGTATCAAAATCTTTCTTTTTATCTATATAGGCAAAGTACTCATTAACTTGGCATGTGAGCAGTATACAATGGGAAAAGCATCTGCTTCAAAACCAAAACCCTTTATGTACCTTTCCCTTCTAAAAAAATGTTTCTTTCCTCCAGTCCTGGCAAGGCATCTGACAAAGTAGGATAGTGCCTACGAAAATGTGTGCTTCTCGAAGTCAGTTAAGTCTTTTAGGCCCCTGGCAAATGTTACAATTTTGGTACAATTAACCTACTAATTGTGTCACAAATTGCAATGTGCCACATATTTGGTGAATTTATAGCATGATAAAATGGCTAGCCAGCCACAAATACATCCCACACTTAATGAAGAACAACTTGGTGGTTTGTTTGTATTGTTGCTTTAAAGGACAGCTTGGGACCAAGGTTCCCTGATGCCCAGATGTACACGTTCTAGTAGAGAAACTGTGGGCCTGGGGATGTGCACCTAGGGACTGAGGAGCTCCACAATCCCTGGCTGTATATACTTCAGCAAGGAAGTAGTGCACGTGCATTTGGCAAATGGAGAGCTTCCTAGTCCCAACTGCATGCTTCCATGATGAACCATGAGCTGTGGCTCTCTCCACCCAATCAGCAGAGGCAGCCTCATATCCCAGCTCAGGGACCCAGGACTCTTCCCCACCTGAATCCCCAGTCCTGTATTAAGAACTCAGGGCTGCTCCCCACCCGTGGAAAGGCATGTCTGTACAGCCCAACATTAGGGAACTGGTTCCTAAATGTGGGACTGCTCCAGCATTGCCTGCTCCATAGTTGCATGATTGGGATTTGAAGAATTTTATCCCCAGTCCCAAAAATAATGTGTCCTGCCATACACATACTGGCAAGACAGGATATGGGATTTTTAGGATCAGACACAAAATTCCTCAGATCCCAAATGCATGATCATTGTAACGTCAACTGGGGGCTTAACATGCTATTGTGCCCTACCTTCTGCCTTGTCTTCAAACTAACACGGCTAACCACACCAAAACCCTTTATGGTAATATAGTTGATATATAACCTTAGACCAAATATTTACCTAAAAAAAGTCTCACTTTGTTATCTTAATCATCATGTGCCTGTAAAAAGAACTAAGGTGAAGGGAGGAAGGGCCAGTGGCATGCTTTTTAATATCCTTTCCAGCAAACGTGGCTTGTTTTTGTGCTGTTGTTATCAACAAGTATCCATAACTCATAACCAGACTGATAAGGGAGAATGTAAAATGAAGAACTCGTATAACAAATTGGCAAGCAAATGCATGCTGACCAGAAAACAAATTTAAAAAATACATGGTAATGTTAAAAGTGAACAGCAAAACTAAGTAAAAATAGTTACTGTGGGAGGAATTCAGCACATGAATAGATTGTCAGTGTTTAATAATTTAGTATGAGAACTGAAGTCACTGAGACCTCACATTGTTATGTTATAGAATGATGCAGTCTGGAATATCATCAGCTAATCAGGGACAAGAAAAAAGATCTTTAAAATGATATACTCACTCTGGCAAAATTATGTTTAATGCAGACAAAGAGAGTTTTTTTGTCTGAATAAAAGAATTGTTTATCATCATCATCATAAGTCACTATGGTTCATAGTAAGGGATCTTCCATAGCTTGTGTAATGCAAAAATGCCCACCTAAATTTATGCTTAACTCATTTTTTATATTAGTTCTGCAGTTCACTTTTAAACTAAATGCACAAAGCAAGTCAGAGTAGAAAAAAATGCTGTAGTTACAAGATAGGTATGTTTACTAATGTGCATCCCAGTAGAAAAGAAAATGTGATAAGATATCACATAATATGTGATAAGATGTGCTGGATTGCTTACATTTGATTTCCATCTAGCATAACACGTTCTTTGAGTTTAACGATCGGTTGGAAGCTATCCTGGACAAAGCATACGTCTACAGGTATGTACCCAGTAGACCCTTCATTGAAAGGTTAGCACAGAATGTGAGTCATTCTAGCAGTGTACTCGTGCTCATTCTTGCAAGAGAAAGGTTCTCTCACAAGGGAGTTCTTCCAGGTGTCAATTTGAAAGATCTTTCTCCCGGAGTGGGCATGTTTCCTCTAGATGAAAATGAATGAACACTTGTACTTTCCTACTTTCTCCAGTGAGAATGGCAATTCTTCCGGTAGAAATTTAACATCTATACATGGCCTTTTTCTCACAGGCTGTCAGTCAGGCATGGTATACAAATGATAAACCTCAAACTATTCCTTTCAGTCATTGTCTTTTATATATCTTCATTGTGTTTTAAATATCTCCATTTTCTTCATTGTAGTCCCTGATCCTGTAATCAGTTATGCATATGAATAACTTTATTTACATGAGAAATCCCATTCCATTCAGTTGGGTTGCATGTACGAGTAAAGTTACTCTCATGCATAAGTGTTTACCACTAGCTACAGAAAATCTCCTAAATAAAGAAGGGCTTCTTTAATGGGAGAATTACAGAAGTAACTTAGTTACAGGAAGTAAATTTACAGGAAGTAACTTTGCTTATGGCAGTATTCCAGTGCTCTGTAGTTAATCACTAGCACTAGCTAGTTGATTAGCTAGTCCATTTATTATTTTTTATTTTCTTCTGTTCTTGAGAAGAACAAATTGTTATTTGAGTTAAGGCATGGATCAGTGACTCTGAGGCATATACATCTCCAAAATTGTGTGCCTTGTGGCTCTCTGTCATATACAGTACTGGTTTGCTGATAAAAGCATTAACAGGTTTGGCTGTCTCTGGTCTATGCAATACATGTATCTGGAGAATTTTTCCCTGGCTAGTTCCAGGGTGCCCATAGGTTAATAGGCTGCTGCATCATAAGCAAAAACCCTTCCATGCTATCCTGTTGTATTGCATGGTCAATTCCATTTAAATTAAAGATCTGGGATTCTTACATTGCAAAACATATTTCATGAGATTTAGAAACAGGACTAAAATGTAAAAAGAAATGAAAGCATCATTTATGTAATGTCTTTGGATATTTTATAAATATAGGAGGTGATGATTTGGAAATCCATTCAAGTATTTTTAGGTGTCTGCTGCTGTATTTTCTAAAGTCATTTGATATCAAGACTCTCAGGGCATGTCTACATGTCACCATGTGGCGACATTGCTATAGCGCCACTTTAGTACTTCCTTTTGGAAGTACTAAAGAACAGCACAGTAATTGCCCATAGTGAGCCATGCGCCTGGCACTAAAATGGGGGAGTGTGCTGCTACAACAGCATAGCTGCCAATCACGTGTAGACCCATGTGATTACTACATCGGCATAGTGCATTGTTACATCACCATAGAGTGACAGGTAGATGTGCCCTCAGACTCAAACGCAGTCTTGGATCAATGGGTCTAATTCTCAGCATTTCAGAATTCAGTTCAGAATTGGAAGAGCTGCCTTCTCTGTAGTTCCTACCTAATATTGAGCAACTTTCCTATAGCTTTGTGTCAATGCTCCCTCTCATTCCATTTAAATCTTATCTGAAGATATTTGATCTTCCTTGCCTACCCTATATTTCTCTATTTCTTCCTGTTTACTATGTACTTTAAATCTATAACCATATTTATTAACTAGATCAGGTGTTGGTTGATAGTATTTAATACTTATTTAGTGCTTCCCATACTGGTGATTCACAAGCCTCTTGTTAGAAAGGTTTGATAGGGAAATTGAAGCACAGTGAAGGTAGGTAATATGCACAGGGTCACATACTGAGAAAAAGCTAGAGGATGCTTGGACACCTCTCCACCTATTTCCACCTAAGTCCGCCATTAGGTGCCATTAACATTTCAAAAATTGCTGCTCAGCTGTCACCTCATCTTGTAGCTACCCAAGTCCTCTAGCATTTAATTTCCACCAGTCTGCACAAAGCTCTCTAGGTGATCATGTCACCCTATGCCTGCTAAGCTGTTCAGAGTCTTACATCAGGCCAAAGCCCTGCAGGCTCCAAAGCAGATTGTCAGACTAAATGTTCCCCCATTTAATAAGAATGTGATCTTGCACACATACTTGGAGTATGCCTTAGCTAGATGCAGCTTGTAGAAAAGACAGTTTTTTGTCTGCCTATCCTCTGGCAGTTACTGCTCACTCCCAGGGATATGAGACCCAGGTTTATATCCCTGTTCTGCCTGATTCAGAGCAAGGACTTCCACATGACAGGTCAGTTTCTTAACCACTAAAGTACTGAATTTTCGGTGATACTCCACCTCCTTTTCTCTTTTGTTTTCCACAGACTAGAAAACAGTGTAGATGAGCCCAGTTCCTTTCCCTCTGCAAATCACTCCTGACTAGCTTAGCCAGTAGTTAGGCAGCTTCCTGCTCAGCTGACTTCTCAGGATCCTGCCTTTATGGGCCTACGTCACCCCATGTATTCCTTAAAGATCATGAGTGCTCCATGTCGGGACAAATCTTCCTTTGACAACATATTTAGTGATTAGGCCTGAAGCACTGGCCTAATTTACAGGATCTAGCCTAAAATGACAGAGCCTGGATCTGCTGCTATGCCTACTAAATTATGGACCCTCTTTGCTAACAGGTTTGGTATATAACTTACCTAAGTAAAAAAGTTTCTGAACAAAGGACTGTCCTGTGATAAAGGAAGGTGTTGTGGTTTTCTTTTAATTGGGTGAACTATTTTCTCAAGAAAGTGAAGGACCAAAAAATGCTGGCTTTACCCAGAAGCTGACATTTGGCAAACTTCCTCAGAGAGCTCTGTCTGTGCAGCACATTTCTGACCTGAAACACCTATGGCTCCAGCCCTGAAACCTTCTTGAGCAGGTGTTGTCAAGCACATTGATTTGTACCCAACACTTCTGTTAATATAGTTCAAATTCTTTATGAATATTCATAGCCAAGTAACCAATGGATTATAAAGTCCTAAGAGAAACTTAGGTGTGACCACGCATCATTTATTCTACAAAGGTAATTTATTTGACACCAGGAAGAATGGAGAGATGGTCAAGGTGCTGTATTGTGGCAACATATAGTAGGCGTTGCATAAGGCAAAATAAAATCAGCCTACATTAGCAGGAGTTACATCAGCTGTAATTTAGAATGCATTGTCCTTTACAGAGTCATTCGAACAACTGGATACCTGCTGTTTATCTTGCACATTAATGCATGCCTTTATTACTGGGCTTCAGACTATGAAGGAATTGGCAGCACCAAATGGGTGTATGATGGCAAAGGAAATATGTAAGTCCTGTTTTCGCAAAAGACCTTTCTTGATTTTCTTTTTTCCCCCCTGTTCCCCAGCTTTGCTTGCAAGATGGAGATCTGTCCTTATTTTTACAACTGCTAGGGTAGCTAACTTTTAGCACTATTGCTGCTAATTGTTGGTAATGAATTATGCTAATTATTTGGAGGGCAGGTGCAGTGTATAATTAGTTTCCCACTCTGAGTTTTTATGTGTTTATAAGTCAGCTCTAACCACTAACTTAATTAAACATTTAGAAAGTAACAAGGGCCATAAATTAAACTTGCTGATTAGGTATGCACATGGAGAAGGGCTACAGGAAAAAATAATAATCATTTGAAAGGGCCAGGTGAGCAGAATTATGGTGTAATATAAGATACCCTTATGTCTTTACTCTGTGTAGACCCTACAACTATTGGTCTGAAAAAGTTGCACTTGTTTTCTGTCATCTTTGATATAGGTCACACTTAAGCATGTGGTAAAAAGAAACTCTATTGAAAAGGGCTGGCACTGGCATCTCTGCCAAGAGCTGTTCACTGCAACTATGGGATTTATGCCAAGGAATACCCATTAATTAGGATGAAGGAAAGAATAGCAAAAGTCATATGGTGTATACTGGAGGTACAGATACATAAACACATTTGAATTGGTTTCAAGGGCATTGATAAATGTAAAGCCAGAAAGGCCTAAGAGTATCCATTAATTACTTATTTTAGAAATGAAATTCAGAACCCCTTTAGTAGCTTTCAGGCAGCCCCTTTGCCTGTGATTTTGGCAAACTCCATGAGCTACACAAGGTTAAGTGTGTTCAGTATTTTGTTGAGAGACCTGCACGAAAAAAATCTCTGCAGAAAGTAGTCTTTGGGGATGGAAGATGCTGTGGAAAGTGGTGTTATTAAATTGTTCATTATTAACAATAGTTAGATGATTTCTAAATAAGCTATAAGTGTCCATAGCCCACTAAGTGGGTCCATAGCAGGCACTGGATTCCAGTTTTCCCAACTACTGCAAATGGGAGCCATCCTATTGTCATCAATGGGAACGCTCATCTGGGTAAAGATAAACATATGTGCACCTCTTTAGAGAATCTGAGCTGTGGACTTTCAGGATTCTGCCAAAAACAGTAAAGATGGAATTTTGAGTAGAGATGTTTCAGTCAGTGATATTTTGGGTAACATTTCCCCCTAAACATACTGCAATATCCTGAGTGCAGTGATAGTTAACAATAGGGACTGCTTTATGAAGTCCCTTGGTCTTTGTTTTTTTGTGGGTTTTTTTGTCTGGAACAGAAAGGAAGATGAGAGCAGAGGAACTTCACATGTTTCATGGATGGAAATATTTTACATTCATGTTCAGAAGACCAATAGCAGAGATTGTCTGCTAGGTTGATCCTTCACAATCAGTCAAACTCTGCCCACAGACAATGAGTATAATGTTTAATTTGGTGTCACCTTCTGTCTAAGGAGATAAAAGCAGTTTGCAAATGTAGTGTTTACTGCAATCAAGCATGATTAAAGGCTCAATTTGGCTCAGTGCTTATTATATATACTCATAGTTAAAATAATATACTGATATAAAACATATTAGAATATATTTCTTTTTGTCATTAAACTAATAGACATTTAGATTAATAACTCCTTGTGACAGGATCAGAGCCCAGGGATGGCCATGACTCCCCCAGGTGATCACTCAGCCCCTGTCCCTCCCTCCCTTCAGCTCCCTGGGGTACCTCCCTTTCTATCTCACCTGTCATGCCTTCATATTATTTATAAGGGTTTAGGAAGCTGCCCCCAGGGCCCCAGAGTAAGCCTGGTCTAGTTCCACCTTGCTCCTGTGACACTATGTTATGGCCTTCCTGGCCCTTTTAGTGCCACAGGACACCAGTTGCCTTATGACGTATTTGTAGCCTCTTTCCACCCCAGTAGCCACAACCATGCCTTACATTTGTTCCTCTAAGTCTTGTACTGGGTCCACTGGCTCTGTCAAGACAACCTGCCTAGCCTACCGAGCCCCTAGCCCTGGCAAGGCTCACTTCTACCTGGGCCCCGTCCCTAATCTGGATGCTGCCTCTATTGGACTTCAGCCCCTTTCAGCATGCTTTAGTCCTCTTGGCTTAAGCCTGCCCTGGCTTCAGCCTCTCTACTGTGGCCTTGGTTCTCCTGGCCTTTGCCTGGCTCCTCCAGCTCTCTACTAGGCCCCTGATCCCAGGCTAGGTTGGCCATTGGTCCAGTTTTATACTGGACCATCCTGCTTTTAAACCCATTGTGCCCTGTTGATTCCTGAATGAGGAACAGACTGCAAAAAGTCCTGATTTTCAGTTCATTGGTGGAAATGCATGTCAACCATTTGTCCTCAGAGTTCTATTGGCTGTGCCTAGCGGTATGGGAGTGCACAGCCAGGATGAACAAGGTTCTGAGCCAGCCAGGGAGGGAGGTGGAAGATGCCAGGGGCTGGTCCCTCTGTGCCTGAAGGAGGAGCCATGGCTGCAGTGCAAGTGCAGGTACAGTGAGAGCCTAGGCACTGTTGCATGCCTGAGCTCCTTGACCCTAGACTGGGCTTGTGCCAGTGGGCCTGGGCTGCCAGGACTGGGCAAGTGATCTGCACACAAACACCTTGGCGTAAGGTAATGGCTTTGAGAGCAGGCAGGTGGAACATTGCATTTGTATCTGCTAGAACGCCAGTGGGACTGGGAGGAATCTGTGGTCACCGTCTTTGCACCCACAGAGCAGCTCAGTGAGTCCCTGGGGTGTCCTGTTGTGCAGGGAGAGGGAGTTTTGAGCAGAGGGGCCTCCAAGCTCCTGAGCAACTGGGCCAGCTCATTAAGCCATTATTTCTCCTCTGGGACAGTCAAACCTGTCTGTCTCTTGGGGAAGAAAGAGAAGGTCCCGCCAGGTAGCTGGCTGCACTACCACGGGCATCCAGTGTCCACTCACCCCATTCAGCCCAGCTGTGACCAGGTGTGGCCAGGGCAGATTCCTGGGTGCCCAGTGTCTGTGCTGAATGCTGATAGGAGGGAGGTGAGGTCCCTGCACAGTGTGTGCCCCTGGCTCCCAAGTGGGGAGTGAGGCTGGAGTGAGACTGGAGGGGGTATTTGAGCCTCATACCTATAGTGCCACGTTCTCTCAAGGCTGCACTGTCTGGGGAGAATGGCAGAGCTGTGAGATATGTGAAACCATGATGCAAGGGGAGGAGGCGAGGCTCCCTGCTGGCTGAACTGCAGAGGCTCACAAACTTGCTACCTGATCCTAGCATTTGCTTTCCCTCATTTCACAGGGCACCATGCATTCATCAGTGTGGGGCTCATGGATCGAATAGCAATCTTTTTGTGGTCTTTTTGTGGTGGTCCCGCACCTTGCTGCTGATTGGCCAAGGGGCCAGGGACCCACCTCTCGCTCCTGATTGGCTGAGGAGACAGTAGCCCCAACCCTCGCCACTGATTGGCCAAGGGGACCAGTGGTCTCACCCCTCACCAACGGGATGTCCTGTGTTTCGCAGATGTAACAGTGGCCACCCTACCCCAAGCTAGGCTATTAGTTACTGAGTGCCCTGCCAGGCACCTCTCCATGGCCTCCACACTTACCCCATAGCCACAACCAATTAACCTAATCACAATATAAACACAAGCACAGTGGCTGTATAACAAAAATTCTCCCTACACTAGATCAGTACAAGCTATCAGTCCCCCCTTGGCTTTTGCCGCACAGCTCTCTGGGACAACATGGGTGCCAGTTGGCTCATCTGCAGACACCTTGCACAGGAGCTCCCCACCCTGCAGGGCCAGAGTACCCTGCTAGCTCCCAGGTACTGATGCCCCAGAGCTCCAGCCCTTCCTGTCTCTTGGCTCTTCTGTTACCACCAGGGGTTTCTAGTTTGGCTACTAATCAGCTTGCCCTACTTGCTGCAGCTTGACTCAGCTGCCCCTATTTGGCTAATGTGCTTAGGCTGTTCATACCCTGCACTCTCCCAGGGTCCATGACAGACCCCAGGCTCGGGGCTTGTTTTCTTGTTGGGGCTTGGCCCCTGTAGGCTACAAGAGTCCTGTTCCCCCTTTGACTGTAGCTAATACAGTTGGATTCCTGGCTGCCATCCTTTTGAGAGGCTACATATATAAATTGTCTAAATGTGGACTTGGTAGCTTAGCTTCAGGCACTGATTGTTTTAAAATCTTAAAATGTAGATTTCTAGAGCCAGGCAGTAAAAGAGGATGTCACCAAAAACCATTCTGTGCCTACTCGCTTCTGTTTTGTACCTGCTGCGTGCCAGAAAAATGTCACATAGCTACTTTTGGCACATGTACAGAGCAGGCCTAGCATCAGTCTCAGGCTTTCAGTCTTATGTGTCCTGATGAGCATGATGCTGAGCATGCCTAGCACTATTTGAATACCAGCTATGTGACATTTTTTGGCATGTAATGCTCATGGAGCAGAAGCAAAAAGGTAGATCATGTTCTAATGGCACTTCCCAATATGGAGTAGACATGCCCTTAATTTAACTACATATATAACCATTAATACACATGTAGCGTATTACTTATACAACAGTTATACTCTCAAATCACCAAATAGTAAGCCTCAAGAAGGATGAAATTACTGGCTTACCCTTAGATTCCTTTTTTATAAATCCAGTGCTAAATGGAAATAGTGTAATCAGCAATTTATATTTATTTATTCCTGGTGTGCAAAAAAATGTATTTTTTATAAGTGCAGCTGAATGAAAAAGATACCTTTATTAAATGATCCCCCATTATTTCTGTCTACACCTAAATAAGGTAGTAATTAGGGTTGAATTTAAAATTAGGCAGACAGATTTTTCCAATCCCATTTTTAACTGTAAACATGACAAGTCACACTGCTGCAAGCTGTAATGTCGTAAGATCTCCTAATGTAAGCAGGAGTTTTTATTTGGATGGGAAAAAAAACTATTTCTGTGATTCAGTAGGTGAAGCCATGCTCTAGTACAGGGGCTGGCAACATTTTTGGGCAAAGTGCCAAAAATAGCAGCATTCTTGACATGTAAGATGTTGGTGGACTTGAGCCTTTTTCTTTACCACGTCATACTGTTATATAAAATTGAAAGTCTGCCATTTTCTACTGCAGAAATGGTTCCACTTTGATGGGTGACATAATTCTTCTAATTCTTATCTAACACATACATAGAGTGTTTTGGGTCCTATATACAGTCCAGTTTCACAAAGTGATGAGTTTCCTGCTGTTATAAGCCTACCATTGCTTATATCATTTTCTTTCATGTTCTAATGAGAGTTGCCATTACCTTAAGAAAAAATATGTCATTGTTCTCAGATGGGATGAGAACATGCAGAGTGAAGATAAGATAAACAAGACTTTTTTAGGTAGCTAAACAAGAAACCAGTCAGCATTTCAACTAATACTGGATGCAAGACAATTTTTACTGGTCTCAGATTGCAGTGACCCAAAGCAAATGAGCTAGCTCTGATGTAATGCCCTGAAAGTTTAATGTACTATTCCTGGTACATACATAAAACATTGCTGGTTATGGCTGCCTGGATGGTCAAAAAAGATTAGCACTTTTGGTATTGGTATTCTCTCTCAGAACAGAAACAAATAGATCCAGACAACAGTTTCCTTAATCAGCTAACTGATATGTGCATTCCTGAAGATGTATATTAGATAATATAAGTTGAAATTTGTTTTTAACTCTCAGTTATAGGGCCATATTCAAACCACCACCAATCAAAAATGCTCTCTCCAGTTTCCAGCCAACTGTCTTTATCTCCAACAAATTATCTATCACATTTGTGTTAGTCTCTGCCTAATCTTCTGGGTTATGGCCTTCAGTGAAGGCCATCATCTACAGTAACTACATCCACAGTTATGGCCATCATCTACAGTAACTGACTGTATCAATCAAATTTCCCTCTGTATGTACCCTCAACATCGGATTCTCAATGGCCCCTCAGAGTAATAATTATGTGGATGAATATATTATAGGAAGCTGACAAATTCCATTTTAGTTTCCTGAAAGGACAGTACAGTTATACAACCCACATTTGTCTAGTCAAATGCTGTTTGTGCAGTCATTAGCTGAATAACCTTAAATGTTGGTCTCTAACAATCTATTCTTAGTATGGCTAAGTCACATAAAATGTATTCAATATGTATGGATATTCAGCTTTGCAATCTTTCTGTGGATAATTTGTAAACAGAAAAAGAATTCTCAAATACATTTATTATTCAAAATTGTTACTGATATGATAATAGAGCTTACTGAAGTTAGGGTACCTATCATACCAGGAACAAAAAAAAAATTAAAACAAATACAATACAATTTCTTGCCTCAAAACGCTCAATTCCCACTCCAAGATTAACTGAACAAATATTACAATTAAATATAAAATATATTCTGTAGTGTCTGCAGCTAATTTACATAACATCTTTAATTAACTATATAACTTTGCAAGAATTTTGTATAGAATTACACTGTGGTATTTACAATCCACACAGGAGGTTTAGCTAGACTAGATTTAGCTAGGTCAAGGTTGTATCACAGGATGATATATAGTTGATTACCATATATGCTCAAATACAAGATTAGGGTTTTTTCCTCAATCAGCATGAGAGAAAAAGCCCTTTGTCAAAAAGCCCCTTGTCTTATACTTGCATACAAGGAAACCTCATTAAATACACTGTCTATCACTAAACTGCTGCCAAAAAGTAGCATGTACTCAGTGAGTATGGCAACACTGAGCACAACTATAAAAGACATAGCCCATATTGGGCAAACATACTGATGGGAAACTTTTTTTGTTTTAAGAAAGTGTTAAAAACTTAAAAACCTGCTTCCATCAGCATACATTACATTACAAAAACTACATTGACTATGAAGAAAATAAAAAATAAGGTGTTAAAGCTTAAAACATGCTTCTATCAGTTTCCAAAACTTCAACAAAGAAGACTAACAAAAAACACAGGACATTTATACATTATCCAGTGATTCCTTCCTTCTCCAAATTCTCATTAATCCAGGGACTTGGACACTTTTGTTTCTTAATACTGCATTATTCCCTGTCACCTTCCAAGCTTGTCTATTAATGCCTATTACCACTTATCCCATATATGTCCTGTTTTAGCCCCTGTCATACTTTTCCTAGCCAATCCCTGGTCTGCAACTATAGCTTTGCTGCCTCTCAGGTCTCATCATCTTTTCATCCTAGATCTACTAGGTATCTCCATTCTTCTCTTTTCCATAAATCCATCATCTGCTCCTTACATAGTTTTCTTATGTCCTGCCAGCATTACCACCCGTTTGCTCAAGCCCAAATGCACGGTATCCTCTACAGAGAGTTCCAGTTGTTGAAAGACTAGTAAGTTTCTTGACTTCCACAGTGCTGTGTGAAATCTCACTACAGCTTTCAGTACTCTTCCTCCATCCTTCCTCTGGGTCCTGCCCCATGCTCAGCATGGAACCACTTCTAGCATGAGTTGGCCCTTGTCACCCAGCTGCTGTAGGAGTTTCTCTTCCTTTCCACAGACCATTCTGGCAAACTGACACTCGCACATCACATGCCATGTTTTCTTCCCTGTGACATGTTTATTTAGGCTGTTCTCCACAGTAGTGGAGATTCCAGTCCAACCCATTCCACTCCATTCACACTGTAATGGAGCACTCACACTAGTACAATCTGATGTGCTAGCAGCCAACTGAAGTCCCGGTGCTGCTTCTCTAAGCATTTGTCAAATATCCCATTCCAAATTATCTGTGCTTCTTCCCCTCCCCACTGGGGACACAGTTTCCTTTTCTCTGACTCAAGATTTAATTTTTTATGGTCCACTGTGGCAGGCTAATGCCCAACTCATTGCAGCACCAGCATGCAATCAGCTGGCACCACATGGCTGGAAGGAGCCTTGCCAGTTGGTCTGGCACTTGAAGGCTCCAGGCATAAAAGGAGCCAGGAGCTGAGCCACAGGGGTGCAGACAAGGGGGCACCAGCAGCAGAGCTGGATGATTTCCCCGCAGTCAGAAGGGAGCCAGCCTGTCCCTGTCGGGTGAGCACGCTCAGAGAGGAAGTGCCTGCCCCTCCTGCTGCTGAAGTGTCCAGGGAGGACCTGGGCACTTAGCAAACTACTGACAGAAAGCTGTGGTTCTTCCCAGGGCATAGCACCCTGGAAAGTCCAAGGATCCCCGGATCACCTGGCCCACACTGGGAATCAAACCAGGCAGCAGTCTGATTGTGGCAGCTGACAGGCCAAGGGGCCCAAACCTGACACAGCTCACTGGCATCTGTGACGACCCCTGCAGAAGCACATAGGTCAGCTGGGGCTGGGAGAGGGCAGCCCGGGGGGCACTGCTGAGACCCGCCGAGGGGAGGACTCTGCCTAGCAGCCTCCCAACCTTGCACATCCTGACCGAGCGTTCATGGATCCAAAGCTTCCTGGTGGGGAGTTGGTAGAGCTGCGCGCATCACATAGGCATGGTAAAACACTCCTCAGGACATTACGATATGTGGCCCGGTAGTATCTGGCCCAAGACACAGGCCCAACAAAGGGGCATCCATGATGCAAAACCACATGGGGAAAGGGTGCACCCCACACCAGGAAGTCCCACGTGCTGAAAGGAAGTGCTAGGTGTAGTAGGCATCATTGCCCTGCCCATAGTGTCATTTGAGCTCTTTTTGGTTGGATTATTGTTCTGTTGTGATTTTGTTAGTTTACTAGGCCTCAGACATACCCCTGTGGGCAGCCACATTACTGGGCCTCAGTACAGGAGGGGATGGCACCACCATCATGTCAGAACACCATTGATGCCAATCCATAACACCCAAGTGGAAAGGGGTTAGGTGTAGGGGTGGAGGAGCCCCACAGAAGAAATGCCAACAGCTGCCCAGGATCTTAGGGAGACCACTGAACAACACCTCCAAAGGTAAAATCCCATACAACAAGTTGTGGCAAGCGAGTAGACCCTGGTGCGACATAACCAGAAAGGCAGAACATGCCACCAGCAATGCAGTGGTCATAAGCCTGTCACATCAACCAACTCTGCTGTGGTTATTGTTTGCATGCCACACAGATTCACAAATATTAGTCTTCTCATTGGAGGCATTATCCAGGCCCAGGGCTGAGAGTGACCTTTTACATATATTATATTTATGCAGTAATGTCCCTGCATAGTACCAGACAACCCCAACTCATTTGATGATCCCTTTTATCTCTTTTGTGCAGCATAGACTGACATATCTAGCATAAACAAACAAAAACACATCTGAGATGCCCTATCCTCTGTTCAGTTTTTCCTCGTACAGTGTTATTTTCCTAAGCCTTTTCCTTTTCTTTTTCCAAAAGAATACCATCAGTTCCTGTTGAATCCTACACTTGGTCCATGACAGAGGAATGCTATGCCTACATACAGTATTATTATGAGTACCACCACCTTAATTACATTTACTTATCCTGTCATCAATAGCTTGCAGTTGTACCAGGTCCCCAGTTTTTGTTTCACCTTCCCTTTCACCTTCTCCCTACACACTTTGCCTGTCAGTCACACATCCACCTACATTCTCAATATCTTAATTTGGTCCATTTTGACCTGTAACCCCAGTTTTCCTGTTCCTTCTATCTTCCCAGCCACCAGACACTTACTTTTTTGTATGTTTGTTTCTGCCCCAATGCCTTTTCATATTTATTTGTATGGCTTATCACTTGTTCTAGAGACATGCTGTCTCTTGCTAAGATATTAACCTCATCCATGTACAATATGCATTTTGCTTGTGTGCCCTTTCCTTTGTGGATTGACATGCCCTTGGTCACATGATCTGTCCTGATCCTCTGCACCGACACTGCAGAGATGAATTGGAGCAGTGGCAGGGGGCACCCCTATCTCATGCCTGATCTGACCTTGACTTCCTCCATTAGATGACCATTCACTCCTACCCTACACTCTGCTTCTTTGTATTAAAATCTTAGAAACTTTGGTAGAACCCCCATCCTGTTCAGCATATCAAACAGAAATTCATGCTCATATACTTTTTCTAAATCGAGATTCAAGAATGCCACATTCAGTCCTTGTTTTTGACAGTACCAAATTGCATCACTTTTTAGTAGCAGTATCATAGTTACTATTCTGCCAGGGACTGCAGAAGCTTGGGCATTGTGGACCACATTCCCCATGACTTTTTAAAATCTATTAATTAAACACACCGTCTATTACCTTAGAATCTAGGTTCAATAAGGTGATTGGCCTCTAGTCCTCCAACTTTTCCTGCTCTCCTTTCTTGTACAATAGTGTTGTTATTCCTGGGCCCATACCTGCCTCCACCTGCTCCCTCTCCAGACACTCCTGAAACACTCCTAACAGGTCTGGGCTTAGTATGTCCCAAAAAAGTCTAGTAAAATTTGGCTGGGAGCCCTTTATTCTCCAGGGCCTTTCCTGTCTTGAAGGTCTGGGGTGCCTCCCACAGTTCTTTCAGTTGTCATGCCTTCTCCAGCTGATGTCTCTCACTTGCTTTCAAGCTTGCCTTTAATCCTGCCAAACAGGAGTCAAGGGCTCCCTGATGCAACACTTTCCTGAAGTATAAATTTTAGTAAAATACCTTTACTGCTTCTGTCTTTGCTAAAACACACTCCTGTCTTTGCTAGCTGCATTCCCCTCTTTTCCCACGCTGCCATAATACTTTTTTCCCCTTGCCTTTGGGCAAAGTAAAAGGGCCGCTCTTTTCCTTCACCCACACAGGCAGCCATCTCACAGAAGATGTTTTTCTGTCCTTTCTCTCTAAGCCACACCTTCAACAGGTTCTTTATGTCTCATTTCCTCCACTACCAGGAATCCCTTCTCTGCCAGTTGTAGGAGATGCTGCAGTCTCCACTGCAATCTCATAAACCTCTTCCACTTTCCCCAGGCCCTTCTTTTCTCCACATTCTGAGAAAAGGCTCTCATTCTTCCCACCGTCTCACTTGACTTGCATACATTCCTTTCATTACTTCCCATTCTACATAGTGGCTCCTATACCATCTGCACACTTATTTGTCATCCAATAGTCTTATATTTAACTTTCACTGCCCTCTACCTTGTGTTCCTTGCTCTCCCATTTCCAAAACCATCCTCAGTAGTAGTTGTCCAAGAAGAAGACTGCTATTCTCTCTGCCACTTAGACTTTCCAGTCTACATACCCCAAAATGAGCATCCACTCTAATAAACCTACTCTCAACTCCAAGCATTGCCTTTTGGGTATCCTGTAGTTTATGCTCTGCTAACATCCTTGTCAGTATCCACGAAGACTTATTTCATCCTGAGGTTTCACTTCCCATCCTATCCCCTTCCTCCAATATACAATGAAAATCTCCAACCAGTATTAGGGGCAGCGTTCTCAGTAGGAAGATTGTCAGTTCCTCTAAGAAGGTGCAGTAGGCCTCTTGCTCTGCTGGTGTGTAAAAGTTCAGTATTCTAAACCTCTGCGGACCCCATCTCTCCATCCCCCTCTGGCCTGTTCTTTTCTCCTGCTTCAGTATGCTTCCTCTTCTCTCATCTGTGCCCCCTGAGGTCCATTCCTGTCCCCTATCCACTTTCCCCTGCTGTACTCTCTCCAGCTTTTCTTCTTGTAATTGTATTTGAAAAAGATCTGGGGTAGAACTTTTGGCTGGGTTTGTTTGGTACAGACTACCCAAATTTCTGCACAAATTACATTTCCATTCCTTCTTATACTATCACATCCTGTGACCCTTCTCTCTGCATGCCATTCAAATCTTGTATGGGCAGGCCATTGATAAATACCCCTCTTCCTTGTACCTCAAACATAATTTTGGTTGCCCATAGTAAATCACCAGTTCTTTGTGGGGCTAAGGCTACCTGGAGGTAGGTGCCATACCACACCTGCCCCTCTGAGTCTTCCAGAAATAATATCTGGGCTCTCCAGGACCTGGTCCATACCTTGTCTGGGTTTTGGACCTTTTCCACATTCTCCATTCTCTCACAGTGCCTTGATAACCAAAATCTTATATTCTCCTCTTCAATAAAGTCCATATACATCTTAATTGTGACTATTCTTTCTTGGGTATCCTCAACAGCCCCAAAATCAAATTGTGCCAGGACAGGGTCTTCCTGATATTGCTTGCAGATCTCCCAGAATTTTCAGTATGCTGTCTCATCCCTAAACATTACTTCCCAGTCCAAATTGCTCATCATATGGATTAGACAATTTATATCAAGCACCCAAACTTTCACTGTCCCCTCAGTTTCAGCCTGCTGAAATCTAGTTGATCACCTCTAGCTTTGAAACACCCAAACAAAAGCTTTGCCTCGTGGAAATGCTCACACAGAACTGCTTCCTTCTCCCAACTCTCATCCATAATACTCCACGAGTGCAGTCTGTCCTGTCTCTTTCCTTGCCGCCATTCCAAACATTGCTGCTGCCATCACTGCAACTGCTGCTCCAGCTACCACCGATTCTTTCTAAGCCTTCCAGGCTGACCAAGCCATAATCCTGATCTCGGCCCGTAGGATGAGAAGAAATCTACTGATGGGAACCTACCTCAAGGCTAGGTAGGTGTAGCCCATTTACACATTTCAACTTCCTCTTCATCCCAACAGCTGAGCTGCACCTTTCTTTCCCATTTCTAATGATTCCTTATGTGTCTGGCAAACATCACTAAACAGAGGCCCAAACAGTTCACCCAGAATCCCTCTGTCACCCCCTCTAAGTCTGCCACATATGATTAGTGTGGCCCCACCCTCCATGAGGTAGATGTGGACCAGGTTACCCTGCATCTCATCTGCATATAAATGTTTGGAGGATCCCAGGACTCATGACTATAACATCCAGTTCCAGTCATGAGCAGGGGACATCCAGTTACATACTGAGCAGTGATGAGCTGTGAGATCACCATGAATTGAAATGCTGTTGACTGTGCTGGGGCACAGCCCAATGAATTATATGGTAAATCATGAGCCTTCTGGGCTTTGTACTAATATCACACAAAGTTTGTACTATATATAAATAGGTATAAACATGCTGCTTAAAAGTGTGTGTATGCAGCACCTGGGATAAAACTTGCAGAAGCTTCAGAAAGGTAAAATGCATTAATTACTACAGGTATGTTTATTTCAAGGTCAGTGTTTTCAAATTTGCTCCTCACTTACATGTATTCAAGGAGAGTAGGGTCTGACAGAAAAAGGGGAAGGGGCTGCAGGGTGAAGTTGGGGCAGGGCAGAGGGCAAAGGGGCCACATGATCCCCCTAGATTTCTTTCTTGAGCTGCAGAGGAGGACAAATTCAAGGCAAACGTCCAAATATTAGATTCTATAGATGAAAAATTATAACAAATTTATACATTTACCATATACAGAATCTAATGATTTGGGAAATAACTTATAGTCAGAAGGCGTGTCTACATGAGACGCTACTGTGTGGTAGCTTGTTGCTACTGCGCAGTAGCATTACCAGCCACTAACCCTGTGGTGATGATTCTGCATAATAGTAACGAGCTACTGTAGCTTGTTACTATTGTGCAGAATTATCACCACAGGGTTAGTGGCTGGCATTATGAGATTATTCCCGGAAGTAATTATAGACATATAGTGGCTGGCATCATCAGATTATTCCCTGAAGTACAGTACAGTCGCGTCATACGCGCATTTAACTTGCACAAATTCAACTTTACGCGGGGTGGGAGGGGGAGGCGGGGCTTCAGTTTGCGGCAGTTTGCGGCGGTGGCGGGAGGTTTTGGCAGCGTGGTGGTGGCCCGGCGGCATGCAGCCATCCCCCCCGTCTCCCCCCCACGCTGTGCCGCTGCCGCCAGCTGCACAGCTCAAAGCACAGCTCTGTGGCGGCGGCAGGAGGTTTTGGAGGCAGCAGCAGTCGCTGCTAGTCAAATCACTGGCGATTTGACTAGCGCGATTTTCACCTTACGCTGTGACCTCAGAACCTAACCCCTGTGTAAGTTGCGACACGCCTGTAATTACAGACATAGAGCTCATTGCTACTGCGCAGTAGCATTAAAAAAACCATGCGGTGATGGTACCGTGCAGTAATGTTGGTTACGGTGTGGTCATTTAGTACTTGCTCATGGAAGTACTAAATAAGTGGACAGTAACAACTGAGCAGTCCACCACTTGTGTAGATGCAACCAGAGTCATCTTATATTTGACTAAATACAGTAACTTGAATGAACTAATATATTTAGGCCGACCATCTACAAACAGTTGTGCCAGGGCACAAACTTTTGTTCCTTTTATTTTGTTCCTTTACTTAGTCTTGGGCTAAATCAAGACTAAGAAAAAACATGTTAACCTGAAACAGCTGCTTGTGGATGATCTAACTTGCATATTTAAATTCAGGTTAGTTACCATGCCAGCTGGTACCCATTACATTGTTCAGTCTGTTTTGTCAAATATGACCATTTTTAGTCTATAAGATTCATCTCTACCCTGCCTTCTGCCTGGCTTCAGATCAGTATGGCTAACTACCTCTCACCACTCATTTTTAATCCTATCATGAATTGCTTTAAGTCCTGCTTATAATAGGATCATTATAATTATATAGGATATATAGGACTATAATAGGATAATTATAATTTATAACTGCAACTGTGGGTCTTATGACTCCGATATTTTTGCTCCACTGTCTGTTAACAACTAAAGACATGCCAAAACAGCTATTTCGCAGTGGCAAGGGGTGGGGGTTCAGTCTGAGAACTTTGTATTCATGGGGTAGCTACTTCATTCTTTTTTATTTAAATAGCAGCTGTGTAGTGGCTGCCTCAGTGTTTGAGGTGAGTGAGCTATTTGTCACAACCCAAGGGTGTGATTTTTGTTTTTGTGTGTGCTTTGGCACCACTGAATTATTTTCCCGCCAATTCGTAGCTTTCTTTGCAGTGTGCATTTCTTCTTTGCAGCTAAGAAATGCACGTTGCAAGGAGTTCCCGCCATTTGTATTCTAATTCGAGCCCCATTATTGGCTTGCGTGAAATTATTCACACGTGGCGGCTAGTGATTGGCTTGCTAGCCGTATAAAAAGCTTGGGTGGTTTCCGCCCAAGTTGGAGAACTCCGAGGAGAACCCCCGCAAGGGAGGACTCCACGAACACCAGGAGGAGGAGACTTCATGCTGTGTGAAGATCTCTAAGCGCTGCGGAGCCTATCGGACCCAGTGCATTTCAAGCAGGCAACAGAGGTCTGATCAGCCTCTAGCCTCTCCCCGTCGCCAAACGATCCCTCGACGTACCCTTCCCTGCGTGCAAAAAAGGATCCATGGAGCCTCGACAACTCCGTGGGAGTGATCCGAATATTGTATGAGTCCTCAAACGAGGATTTAAGCGGAGCTGTGCCTGGGAAACTGTCCAGCCTACACCACGACCATCTTCGGTGTAAGTAAACAATCTTGAATCAACCATTACGCATCCATGCCTAATTCTAGCGTGTCGCCTGTTCTCTCTGACCCAGCGTGCCCGGGCTGCTGGCCACAGCCCACGCAGAGCACAAAAAGGGCCCGGATCGCTCCCGGCCCGCACACTATTGATCACTAACACAGTGTTTTAGGGGAAGAACCTTCAGGAGCTGAGTCATTTGAATGCTAGGGTCACACAAATGACTTCAAGCTCTCCTTGGTCTGTCCAAATGTATTCTGGGAAGAGTCCAATGAACTAAGCTTTATGCCTTACTGGACTGAAACTGATACAAAAGTGCCACTTTAAAACTTGAAAACTACATGCACTTTGTGCATTATATGAAGTTCTTCACACAGATCAAAGTTTTAACTATTTTAACCAAATCCATGTAAGCCAGTTTAGTATATTCTGAAATTTACTTTTATGAAAAAGAAATATTTCCACTGGCAGAGTTATCAGCCATTTTACTTGCAGTGTTTATAAATGTTTATATGTCTATAATTACTTCAGGGAATAATCTGATGATTGGATTGCCTGAGGGCTAAACATACTGTCTACATTATGTAGAGGGAAAATGCCACTCTTTC
>NW_005841961.1:946622-964716 GCF_000455745.1 Alligator sinensis | reverse complement strand
TTTTTTGTTTTAACAGTAATTTTAGAGTTATCCAGTTGCTGTACGGCCAACAATGATGATTTCCAGACATACTAGCTGGTAGAAAGCAGAGCTACTAATACCATTGAATTTGGAAACTCTCTCTTCTGGCTCTTTTTGTTTTCTTTTCACAATTACATTTCTTCATTTTTTACACAAAGAACTGTCTATATTTTAGTCATGCAACTCTGATTTCAGATTAAAGAAAAAACAATAAACTAAGGGAAAGGGAAACATATAAAACCTGTATCTGAAAGATAGTAAGCACCACAGCTAGGGACAGACATTACACATAAACCAGTCTGAGTGATCAGAAACTGGTTTAAACCTGTAACAGAACGTAAGTTCAGTGCACATAAAGTTGCACTGAATGTAAGTTCAGTGCACTCTGATTTCAGATTAAAGAAAAAACAATAAACTAAGGGAAAGGGAAACATATAAAACCTGTATCTGAAAGATAGTAAGCACCACAGCTAGGGACAGACATTACACATAAACCAGTCTGAGTGATCAGAAACTGGTTTAAACCTGTAACAGAACGTAAGTTCAGTGCACATAAAGTTGCACTGAATGTAAGTTCAGTGCACATTTCAAAATGGCTGAAACTGGTTTAAGGTAAACCTGGTTGAATGTAGAATCAGACTTAACTGATTTGGGTCAAGCCAGTTTGTGCAATGTCTGTCCCAGACCCCTTCTTGGTTTAAGTTAAACCAGAGTCCCCCCAGCATCCCAGATGCTTTGCAGCCCTGGGCTGTGCTGTGCTGTGCTGGGCTGGGCTGGGCTGGGCTCTCTGCTCCAGAGAACAGGGCTAGCCCCACCCCTCTGCTCCCTAGCTGGAGCTCTGGCAGAGACTGCAGGTACAGCATGGTCTACCTGGCTTCCCCCTGCCCCCCCACCCTCACTGCTCGATGCTTAAGCAGGGATCCTCCCCTCCCTCCATCCTATCTCCCACAGCACAGACCCCAGCCCCACAGACCCTAGGCACGTGGTATGCTAGCTAATGCTGAGAGGTGTCTGTGTGTGAGTGTCTCCAGTTTCACAGGTACAGGCAGACAGAACAGTGTGCATTTAGGGCTTTTTGGAGCTAATCTACAGGTCAGCTGGTAATGTCCCTCCATTCCTTCTTTGGAAAAAGCTGTTTAAGAAGAGCTTGAACTAATGAGAGAGGGTTTTGTTTTGTTAATGGGCTGATAAAAGCTGTGTTATCAGCTCCCTGCACCACTCCCTCACTTGTCAGGTTTGCAGATAGTATGAAGATTGAAAAGCTCAGTATCTTCAACAGATGTATGCACTGCACAACCCCCACTTTGCCTCAGAGTGCTAGCCAGGGGCTGGGGGCTTGCAACACTCCCATCCCTTGAGCAGAGAACAGGCAAAAGCCTGGGATGGTGCAGGCAGGGTGGGAGTTTACACCCCTCCCTAATCAGAGCATCCTGCCGGGTCCTGGCCATGCCCCCTCTCAGCTCAGCATCATAAAAGGGAAGGGAGGGCTGCTGTAGCACCGCCTCCCTCCCCCCCAGGCTTCTAGCTTGAGCCACTGCAGGCGTGTGCCTGCATTTCTTCAGTCCAGAAGGAATGTCTGTAAGGTTGCAAACCGATTAAATCTAGGCAGGATAAACTAACCTGAAAAGATTGAATTAATTCAGGCTCAGGCTTTTTGAATATCTGTCCCTAGCCCAGATGACTCACCCTTGTGAAAAGTCTCCTTTGAAGTAAAAAAAGAAAAATCACTAAAATATGCATGCTGCTTTAAGCATACCGGCACTGGTGGATGGACACTCTCTCTTAAGTGTGCATGCACACAACATGGAGACCAACCCCTGATGTTCCTGTGGCTCCCTCTACCATTATCACTGAATTCTCTGCTCTGTACAAAGGTCCCCTGGCATAGCCAAGAACTAGCATTACATTATCTATCATGCTGAATGCCACTGGTCTACTATGTTATGTTTTCTTTGTTAATTTCTCAACGTTGCTAGTCCAGGAGTAGCAATACTTTCTTTCTTACACTTACATTCTTAAAGCTACACTTTAGAATATGTATGACATTCCCAATATGTTCAGTGAGTTTGAAACAGAGGCATAACAGCCAGGTTCTGAGACCTGGGTGACAAGGGCAGGGATGGCTGTGGCAACTGGGCTGGCTGCAACAGCAGTCCTCGTAGCCCCTCTAAGTGAGCACCCAGTGTAAGGTCTGGGTTGTAGGTGGTCCATCCTAATAGTTAGGACACCAGGGAATACCAGGAACCAGAGTCAGAATACAAGGTACCTGAACTGAGGGAGAATTCTAGGAGTAGAGCCTAAGTCACAAGCCAAGTCAGGGTTCTAGATTCAGAGACTAAGTTTCCAAATCTAAGGGGGGAAACTGAGGGGCAGAATCTAAGCCACAGGCCAAATCAGGGATCTGGAGTCAGATACCAAGTTCCCGAAGTCTTGGAGAATCTTTAAACAGCCACAGTCAAAGCAGAGCTGGACAGGGTCAGAAAACCAAGAGCATAGGCTGCAGGGAAGCTTACCACAGCAGACCTTTAAGTACAACACTTATATGGCCATAGGTGGACTTAAATGGGGAAGTGGACTCTCCTGCCACAGGTGGACATAAATGGGGAGGTTGCTATCCACAGGAACTGATCAGGAGGCCTGAACAGTGGCTAGTGGCAGCCCTGGTGGGACTGCCAGTTAGAGTCTCTGGCAGGGCTAGCTAACTGGGCAATTAGTCCTGGGTGCACTACCTATTAGGGCCCCTGACACTCGGGGCTGGTACTCAGGTCACCCACCGCTCATTACTTTACTGTTTTGGGACATCTTATTAAGCATTAACTAATACACTTCATGTGGAGCTCCGTTTGCAAACAGTTTAGGGACATTATGTTACCTGTACGACTGTGATACTTGTAAAACATGAACATAATGTTTTTTACAAGGGGCATACCCCACAGAACTGTGATAGAAGAGCCACCAATTGCTCTAACTTTGCTGAAAGGGGGCTAAATGGTGACATTATGAAACTGCAAATAATAAAGAGGTTTAATTTAATTAACTGCTCACGCCACAGCAAGAGAAAAGAGACTATATAGGCAATGTTTTAGTTTTTTTAAAGGAAAAAAAGAAATAAATAAGAAAGATGATTCTAGCTACAAGTAGATAATTGTGGTAAAAATGATCAATACTAAATTTCATTATAGTAAAACCAGTCTAAAGTGACCAACTGACTAGCAAAAATCAATTGCTTAGTAGATGCTGGTGTTTAACTGAAAGGTCAATTAAAACTATATTAAAAGCTTTGGGAACACTTTAAAGTAGTTTCAAATGGACAATTCCTTATCAGAGATTACCTTTAATGCAGGTTTCACTATACTTATACAAAACTGCCCCTTCACAAAGCTCAAGTTGTACTCTATAGTTTATCAATCACACTACCTCTCCGAGGACTGGATATATTTGGTATTAGTAAGTTAAAATTTAGTTCCCAAATCTGCAAAAAGATCACCTTCTTTCAGGATTCAGTGCAGACATTAAGACATGTACCAAAGCTCCTGTTTTCAGGAGAGAGATCTGAAAAATTATGTATTGCTAATTAATTTTTTTTCTAAATAGAATACATTTTATTAAATGTAAAAAGCCTTGCTTGTTCATGAAGCTGAGCTGAGGTCATATGTAAAACTGAAGGCTTTATTGTACAGTTGGGGAAAATGGACTTCATTTCCTAATAAGCTTAGGACAGTTAAACATAGTTTGTTTAGAGCCAGAAGATTGTGTTATAAATATAAATTAAGTTGTTTTAAATTATTTTTAAAGCTTCAATTTCTTACTAAAAGGTTAAATCATAAAAGGAAAAAGCAATACAGTTTTTCATTAACATTACAAACTTATTTCAAAAAACCTAATTTATGCAAGTGGGTGGTAGTGGGACACCATACCATGTTTCAAATTAAATTTGGAACTGAGTTAATGTTCTTCCTTAAAGACACCATGGCATCTTTGGCAAAGAAAGGGAGGTAGCACTGGTGCCACAGCTAAATTCTAGTATCAATCTGATTTTAGTTTAACTAAATTATAATCTAATCTGATCTCCTTTTTAGTAGTAATGTAGCGACTAAGAACTCCAGTCATAAATTAAGATGCTAGCATGCTAAAACAATACAGGGGGAAAAATTTCTTGGCCTAAAGATTTTATAAACTAAGTATAAGAAAGGAGGAAATGGATGGAATACAGATTGACTGACAGGTTTCAGATTAAGACATCGAAGTGCATGCTTTCTTGAGCATGTAGGTTGTTCCATTGAAATCAGTAAAAAAAAAAATGTATGCTGTTTGTATCCACAGGTACCTGAAGTGTTACTACTGGGCAATTCGCAGTTTAATTACCATTGGTGGCCTTCCAGAACCACAAAACCTGTTTGAGATAATCTTTCAACTGCTGAATTATTTCTTGGGTGTCTTTGTGTTCTCCAGCTTAATTGGTCAGGTAAACCAAGAAATTAATTGCTAGATTTTCATTAGTATAAATCATTCCTATGGAATGATGATGTGCAGAGGGTTAGACTCAGTGGCCTTGAGTTCCCTTCCAATTTTATTACTTTAAGTCTCATTCATATACATAATCTGGAATACTAGATCTACAAAACTCTGGATTACAGAGAGACTGAAAAATCCATTCAGAATTGCTGCCTTCTTTTCAGTCTTATTTTTTATGCTTGTTTTTTCCTAACGTTATATTTATGTACACCAGTTATGCCATGTGCCTCCCTTAATAATTCACAGTAAAATCCCAATCTTCCAGGTCCTGGTTCCAGTCCCACAGTTGGATTCAGGCTGATTAAACTCAGTATAGAGGTCAGCTTCTATGGATCAGATTGCAAGATGAGAACACATGAATTGTTTAAACCATTTCATATGAAATGCCTTTGTGAGCCACCTAGCCTGGGAGAGCATTATTTATTAGTTCACCCGCATGGTTAAACTGTAATTTTAACATCTGGTTTTGCATGTAATTATAGACATTATCTGCATTAATGTTTTTATTTACATATAACACACTGGACATTATTCGGCAGGATGATAAAGCATCTTTGAAGACAATCTAGATTGTAAACTCAGAGGTTACATTGGCTATCTGCAAGCCTAATATTTTTTCTGATCTAATCTAAGTCCCTTATTAAATCCCAAGTGAACAGCAGACTTCATGCAAAATGGGCTTCCACACCAGTGCAGTGTCAATCATAGGATCAAAGCCTCAATAGAGATTCGTGAATATGTTAGCAACAGTCAATAGATAATGCCTATGTTGTAAAAAGGGTTTAAAATTACTAAGCAAGCTGTTTTCTTTTCTTTTTATAAATCCACAGCAATGTCTATTGAGCTCCATAGAGTTACTTTCAATTTGCAGTGAATGAGAACAGAATCTGGCACACAATCACAACACCCATTGGTCATTAACATTTCAGGATATTCTACTAATGATGTAGCTGTAGTTGTAGAACAAGAGAATGTGCTAATATTACATACATATATATATATATATATATATATATATATAATGGCTTTTTATTGAACTTTGCATTCCTGTGCTCAGACTTTTAAGATCAGCTTCCAGTTCAAACTGGATCTTTATGAGCAATTCAAACACAATTACCAGAAGAAACATTAAAAGACTCTTAACTTTAGAAGTATCAGCTGACAGTGCTACTAGAACTTAATGCATTTCACCTCCACTTCTGATTTGCTGTTGTTCAAAGAAGGGCTTTATTAGTAAATTTTAAAGGAGTATCTTTATTTTAAAATATTTGCTTCCATCCAAAATATCTTACTTAGAAATAACAAATAAGGTAACTATTTTTCATGCTAACTTGGCAACATGAGGGAGAAAAGTGTGTTGAAAATAGTAACTATTATTGTACATATATAAAAAATTAGCAGCAGGATTCCAAGGCAGTTATGATATGGGAAACAACTAGCAAACACTTACTCTCTTCTTAAAAAACCAGATAAAATGAACTATTTAATATAGCTGGATTTCTAATTAATCAATCATTTGTAAACAAACATTTTACTTATTTTTCATGGTAACAGCAAGGGATTGCAACTGAGATTATTTCCACTGAAATGTGCTGTGTAGTAACAACTGATATTTGCAGATGCGGGATGTAATTGGTGCAGCCACAGCAGGGCACAATTACTATCGTTCCTGTATGGACAACACAGTCTCCTACATGAACACCTATACCATTCCAAGAATGGTTCAGAATCGTGTGCGAAACTGGTATGAATATACATGGGACTCTCAAGGAATGCTGGGTAAGATGACTCTTAAACCTCTCACCTCCAATCACACAGTGATGACTCACAATTGAAATTTGCTATATAGATCTAAGTTACATGTAGTTTTATTTGTTTTCTTCTGAATGGTGTAGGGGAGGGGAGGAAAGGGGAAGACAGGATATATAATTCACTTCAAAACCCAATCCAATGTGATGCTTGACTTATGTATGTTTAATACATCTGGCTAGTGTTCTGGAAATAATGTATAATTTAAAGCAAAATTTTTAGTGGAAAACTACATTCCCTCTTACAAAATATGTATTAGAGAGTTAATCTATTATATTCTCTCACTATGTTATATATATAATAAAGGTCTGTCCAATTTGAAGCCCCCAGGGACTGTGCTAGTGGGGGCTACACCAGGCGAGCCATGGGCCACTGGACTGTGCCCTGTACACTGATTAGATGCTCCTCCCCACACTGTTCCATGCTGTTATGCCCCCCACTCCTGCATTTGGCATACCCCCACTACAGCCTTGTGGGGGGCACAGTATTTCCCCCACTCTTGCACATGGCCTGGATCCTCCTCAGCTCCCCATGCTATGGCACACTGCCCCACTGCCTGAAGTGGAGGCAGGAAGTGGCAGTCAGAAGATGCGGGGGAAGACTGGAGGCTCCAGTTGCTATTGCAGTGGGACCAACTCGGGGAGTGGTGGGAAGGTGAGAACCTGGAGACCACAATTTAATCCTCTGCAGGCTGCATGTGGACTGTGAACCACCAACTGGACAGCCCTGATATAAGGGATACAATCTACCTAGCTGTAGATTGTACCTACCTCCTTCTCCATTTTTATTTGTACTTACCCTTTGTAATTAGGGATTTGGGACTTTCTTTTCTCTTGCAGATGAATCAGAATTAGTGGAGCAGATGCCAGCCAAAATGCAGCTAGCCATTGCTATTGATGTGAACTTTGCCATTGTCAATAAAGTTGACTTATTCAAAGCAAGTACTTTTAAAGGAGAATGACGCGAAATGCTGTACTCGTGAGATACCAAATCTAATTTTACATTTGTTACAAGAGACATGTTATTATTTAAACATAAAAAGGCAAAATATGGCCAAAATCTGCAAAGTCTATGGAAACTCAAGTGCACTGGGCCAAGTGCTTGTGTCTGCATCCAAAGAGGAAGCCAAAAAAAAAAAAAATAATGAGTTAAATGAAATACTATGTAGTTATATCAGTATGGTTAGGCTGACATCAGAGACCAGGTTTAGAGGTGACAAAGCGGGGTGTAGTTTGCGTGTCATTTCTGGGGAAACTGACCTTTGGGGTGCAGAAGAGTGTGTTTAAGCCAGACCCTCCCTCCTCCCCTCCCCTCTAGAAACTACTAAAAAAAGTTAACTTTGGTAAGATCTACATCATCTTTCGCCCATTTTTGCCAGCCAATTTTGTTATCTTTTCTGAATGTCAACAGGAACCTGATATTCTGGACACTGGCAGCTTTATGTGAATGGACTTCCTAATGACTTAGTAAACTGCAAGAAAATTAGGGATGATAGCTGAAGACTGGATCTTTGTCAGACAATTAGTAAGAAATGTCATGTTTTGCCATGGCAAAAATGCAGAATCATTATATCTTAGTTTAGAAAGAAAAAGTAATGACACACAATAGCTTTAATACTAAATCCTTTGCCGAGGGTAATAATGAGCAGTTAAAATAAGACAAGATCTCTCACTAGTATAAATATGTTGCTCAACCATCCATGTACCTATTGAAGACGTGGAACTTGCAGATTTACACCAAGAAGAGATGTGACCCATCCTCTTTACTGCCAGTTAGAGTATTATTATTAAGTAATAGTCAACACATAGTCCTTGTATACAGCTTTGGGAGGTGGGGGGAGCTTCTGCTACCACAGCAACTACCAGAGGAAAACCACCACACAGCATGCACACCTGCCTGGCAGCTCCACTTCACTGGCTGTGCTGGAACAGTGTGTTGTGTATCCTGAAAAGGCATGGTAGCGGAAGCCTTATGGTACAGTCAGAGTAGATCTAGCTATGCCAGTGGAAGGAAGGGTCTTCTGTGCCATGAATTTACAGTGTGGACTAACACATTTTGCCAGCTGAACTTAAGCAAGAGAGTATAGATCAGGCCTACCATAATCCACCATAGCAGACTAGGAACCAATTTTTTAATGAAACATTGGACAAGTCACTTATCCCTCCTGAGTCTGAGATTTCTCTTAGTGAAATGGGCATACCAGTAATTTGTTCCTAACTCTTGGGAGCATTTCAGGGATACATTAACTCATGACCAGCATGTAGTAAGGTACTGTAGGCATGAGGGCCTACATGCATTAATACCATCCCTCTGTAGCAGGCTTGCCAAAATGACATCAAGCCACAAAAAAAAAGTCTCCCATGTCACAGGTTCTATTTCAGAAGTTCTGACTTTGTGACACTCTGGGGGTGGGATTTTCTTCTGCCCCTAAATCCTCTTGGCTCAGGAAATGGGGCAGGTGTCCAACACTCATTTTCAGCTGATAAAACTGTGGCCAATGCCTACTTTGATCCTCTTATTAGCTGCTGCCAGACTTTTGCACCACTGCTCTAGGTCCTTAATTACACCAGTAGAGGATTAGTTTAAAACAGTGCCCTTTATCTCAGGTGGGGACAGGATGCAAGGTTCAGCAAGAGAATTTTCCAGTATGGTTTTGTGGCTCTTTATGACTGAGCAGTGCAAAGAGTACAAAATAGACTACAGCAGTATTCCCTCAGGCTTAATTACAACACTAGATGCATTCAAAGACTAATCTGAGTGTCAGATGCAATGACTTCTCACATTTAGACTATTCTTTCATGAGGTGAAAACCCAGAAAAGATAGGGTTGGGGTCTTTAGACAATACAGTGATGGCCGTTTCTATAACTAGTTTAATAGGTAGCTCCTTCACAAGTTTCTCAGCCCCAAGAAATTGATCTTTATGATGTTTAAGCTTCACATTTGGCTCCTGCAACCTTGGCTCAGCACACTCCTGTACAGCTGTCTCTTGCTGCCCTGTGTAAGAACCAGTAATCATATCAAGCACTGTACCAAGTACAGCACAATTGTAATTATTTTTAACAGGGGTGTGATACTCAAATGATTTACGACGTTCTGCTAAGATTGAAATCCATTGTGTATTTACCTGGTGACTTTGTCTGCAAAAAGGTGAGCTTGTCTATTTATCTTTCATACACAAGAGCAATAAACATATAAGAAGAGTTCAGATATAGGTCAAGAGCATGCTTTAAACAAAATTAATCCTGGGTGAATTATATAGTATAAAATAATTATGATATTTTGAGTGATAATAATAATAATAAGCTCTCAAGTTTCAAGCTGGAACAAGACAATATGGATTTTATTACTTATGTTATCAAATAAAATTTTGGTAGCCAGGGAAACTGCTTTATATACATACAATTTATCTGGTGACACATCATTAAGGTAGAATATTTTAAAATAGAAGAGTTATAGAAGATACAAGTTACAAACTTTTACATGCACACACGAAATTTGGCTACTGAGCACAATCTGTGATGCTAATACATTCCCAAATTTAAACATTGTATATGCTCCATCAGTTTAAATATTTGTATTGTAGATGCACTCTGAGGCCACAGTTCAAATTGGGTCCCAATGCACTAAGTGGCTTAAAAACATACAGGGACATGGTCCTGTCCCAAAAGACTTTACAGTCCTGCAAAGGCTAATGATGTAATTACATTTATGCACTGGGAATTGTTCTATTGACTTCAGTGACTACTCAACGTGCCTACCATGAGACTTGTGAAGTTTAACATTAGCCTGGGCTTCATGGAGCTTACTGCATGGTGGGGCCTCAGATAACAAAAGGAGGAAGGTAGATGGGGTATGAGGGATGCAATCAAACCTATGCAACGAGCTCTTTGGGACAGGGACCAACTTTTTGTCCAATGTTTATAGAGGACAGTGGGATCCCTGGTGCTTTCCAAAATTCCCAGATACAGCCCCAGTATGGTGGGCAGCTGTTTTAAGCATGAAAATGACACTAGCCATTTACCCAAGGCTAGGTTTTCAATATTAAAGGCACTACATAGACCAGCATAGGCATACTGGTTAGTTCATGCTGAAACAGCCCACACTGATTTGTTTACACTTCATTAAGGCTTCTTACCCTGGGATTAATTGCTCACCACACATGTTCTTATTGCCAAACAAGCTCATTATATAAGGTATTACTACTACCTTAATACAATAATAAGTGGTTACACCCAGTAATACACCTAGGGGTTCAGATCAGGTATCTCAGCTGAGGCTTCCTGGGGCAGGGCAGCAGCTCCCCCAGTAGCACCTTCCTTCACTGCTCCTACCGCCCAGCAATCCCAGGAAGCATGTTCAGACCCCCACCCCCCCCACTCCACTTCATTAAAACATGAGGCCTTTTTAAAATTTACTTTCTCTTTATTTCTTTTACATTTTTATTTTTACTTTTTATTTTATCCTTCAGTGGCTGACTTCCTTCATTTCCCCACCTCCATTTCCTTTCCACTTCCCATTTCATTACCCACCCCCCATCCCATTAACTCTTTACCTCCCAGCTTCATTCCCTCCCTCTCCCCAACCCATCTCTTACACACCCCAACCTAGAGCAGGGATAGAAGCCTCCCTGACTCAGTAGCTCTGTAGTGGCAAGTCACAGCTGTGGCTCCTAGTCAGGCCCCCGCTCACCAGCCCTCTAGTGGCAAGTCACAGCTGTGCTGGTCAGGGACAATCAGAGGTTTTTAGCCATAAGGTGCGACTGCTCCAAACTCAAACTAGCACTAACACCGATCAACATTTGAGCAGCTCAAACTGCAAGGTGTAACAAGGCCATAATACACAAGTGATAAAAACAGATTAAGACCTTGATCTTGTAATTAGATTTATATGATCCTTAAATATTAGATATAAATACGGTGTTTTACACAAATACAACATTCAGGTATGGTTTACAGCTAAAAAGCAGGACTTTGAGGAGCTAACCCAATTTCTATTAATTCAAACAAAGCTGTAACTGGATTCTCATACAGAATTTTAAAGAAAAGTCACCAATGGATTTAGAGAGATCTGGATCTGGAAAGACTGGCATACCAGGCGCTGCCCAATTAGCTTGCATAAAGCATTAAGCCTGGCAATGTGATCTAAAGGAATGAGCATAGAGTTTGGATTTAGAAGCCCTAAAAAGCTCTAAAAGTAGACTTGGCAGAATTTCATTTTTATTTTTTAATAATTTTGACTGATATCAATGTTTATTTTAAGCATTTATTTCCATTTTTATCAGTTTAAATTAACAAAATAAAGATCTTCTGCCCCCAAGATGGCAAATAAACAATGAAAAGGCCAAGAAAACTCCAAAACTTGTATCCTTTCTAATTACAGTCTTTCTGTCCATGTACCAGTCTCACCAGTAGGCTGGTAACCTCTTTTTAAAGTTTTTCTCCAGTTCTCTGCAGCTGAGTTGTTCCACTCAGGTATCAGGAACTCCCAGCCACTGCTTCTAGTCCAACTCCAACTCCAACACCAACACCAACACCAACACCAACACCAACACCAACACCAACACCAACACCAACACCAACACCAACACCAACACCCTTCCCTTCCCTTCCCTTCATGCTGGACTTCAGGTAGGGATTTAAGTAGCCTGTTATCTCCCTCCAGTCTGCTTCCTGGAACCTGTGAACAAGCAGCTAATTGTTTAACTGATGAGTCATTAGGCTGCCTCCTGATTTCAGCTTTAAAGAGACTGGCCCCCTATACTCCAGTTTGCAACTCCTTTTTGTTCTTCCCCTCTATTTTAATTATTAAGGATGGAAATGTTTCTTCTTTGGTCTCTAAATGTGAGGTGAAAATGCCATTTAGCAACATTTACCCCAAAAATCAAATCCTCACAAGCTTATCGAAAAGCCATCAAACTGTAGTATTGCTCTATTAAAGTTAATTCACTTCTCTGCCTCAGTTTTCACATCTGTAAAATAGGAATAACATCTCCATTCCTATTTCACAGGGATGTTGTGAGGACTGTTAATGTTTGTAATATATACCCAGTTATCCTATCACACTGTCCTTTTACCCATTAAATTATTGTGATACAGCTGCATTTCATTATGTATGCTGATTATATCAATCCTTTATATCCAGTTACAATTTACTTCATTTGGGTACTAGCAAAATCTTCAATTGGCTAGTAAATATACAAGAAAGAGTAGGAGCTTTGGTTAGTTGATTATTCTTGATATTCCTTTTAAGTTCTATAAATGATGATTAGAAATAAAAAGTCTGAATTACAGCTAAGCACAAAATTCTTCATAAACCATTTTCTGTTAAACTTATTATTGAGTCACTTCAGATCCCATCAGAATTAATTCATGCCAATGAAAGCTAACTAGTACAATGTTAATTATATGGCCACTTCCCATAGATGGGACGGATTTCCTTACTGATGCTGAATAATACCTCATAATACTTCAGTAGGTATTAACACTAGTAGGACTGCATCTGGAATAAGGTGTTATTCAATGAGAGTTGGGATATCACAAAATGATCTTTCTTTTTGCATTAAAGTGGTGAATTTACATGCCAACATTTTTACACACATTTTTTACATTAATTTTTGACACATGGGGTTCGGTTAAGTTATATTTGTCAGACTACTCAAGAAAGTGTTTGTTACTTTGCTGAAACACAGGAGGTTTCTAATGTATTTGTGCATTCAGGGAGAGATTGGCAGAGAAATGTACATCATCAAACAGGGAGAAGTTCATGTTCTTGGAGGCCCTGATGGCACAAAAATCCTTGTTACTCTGAAAGCAGGAGCAGTATTTGGGGAGATCAGGTACTCCTATAACTGTTTTTAAGTGCTATTTTTTAAAGTTGGTCAAATGCTCAATGTAAAAATCTGTTTTAAGACTGTAATTCCACAAATATGGTTGTCATTCAGTAAGTCAAACTTTTAGTGAATAGTATTTATTTCATGTAACTTCTTCATAGTAAGCAGGATGGCTGCTGAAGGGAAGGTATGATAGAGGGATGAGAGCAGACAGGTTGACAAAAAGAATATCTGACTTAAAAGTTTTCATGATGTAGATAATTTATTAAGAACTGCTGGGGTATGATAACCCAAAAAGACAAATACCAAGGAAATGAAAGTGTACAAAGGAAAATTTAATGGAATCATCAAGAATACATTTTCAAGTAGCGAGCTCTGAGAGGGTGAATAACACATAACGAGTGTTCTAAACCTGGAACCAGACAAAACCCGCTGGAACCTTCTAAAAGAATAATTGTTCCATTTTAATTGTTTTATTGTTTGTACAATGCCATAAGATGCCTTCAAACACCAGGGCTAGGGACAGAAGTTACAAATAAACCTGTTTAAGTGATCAGATATGGGTTTGAACCTGTAACAGAACAGACATTCAGTGCACATAAATCACTTTCAAAAGGGCTGAAACAGGTTTAAGATAAACCTGCTTGAATGTAGTATCAGACTTAACTGATTTGGGTCAAACTGGTTTATGCAACTTCTGTCCCAGACCCCTTCCTGGTTTAAGTTAAACCAGAGCCCCCTAGCATCCCAGCATGCTTTTCAGCCCTGAGCTGGGCTGGGCTGTGTTGTCTGCTCCAGACAGCAGAGCTGGCTCTGCCCCTCTGCTCTTTAGCCGGAGTAGCGGTGGGGTGTGGCTAGACACTGACTGGCATGGCCCCCTGAGGCAAAGGGAGCAGAGAGGGGACTTATCACCCCCTCTCTTCCCTCTCCCACTGAGGGACCGCAGCTGGGCTCTGTGACATCCCGGCCTGGCAGCATGGGCAGGGTCTGGCCAGGTAATGGGCTGTCCGGGCAGCTTGGAGGGACTGGTGGGCCCCAAGCCACCATAGCTGCCACCATGCCCCATCCTGTGAAGGGAGCAGAACTGCCCTGCTGGGCCAAGCCAACTTCCCCTCGACCCCCTGCCCATCAGCTTTCCTCCAGTCTTGCAACTGCTGCCGGAAGGAAGGGAGGGCTGCTCTTGTGCCCCTCAGCTTCTGGCCTGAGCCACTGCAGGTATGTGCCTGCATTCCTGGAATCAAAAGGGAATGTCTATTCACTTGCAAATCAATTTAATCTACACAGGTTGTTAGACTAACCTGCAATGACTGAATCAATTCAGGCTCTGGCTTTTTGAATGTCTGTTGTTAGCCCAGATAATGCAAATGAATTCTTCTTTTTACTAGAAAACACAGAGCTAAAATAGCAAATTATCTCAGGTTATTTACGAGCCTAAATATAGATTTAGAAGCTGAACCTCAGATGCACAGGTTTTAAAATGCTAGTGAAGTATATTTTTAAGAGGAAAAAACAAAACAAAACAAACACCTGGCAGTCTTTTCTTTTCCTTTTCTTTTGAGACATACAGAGTGAGAGAGAGAGAGAATTCTTCCTCACATACCATGTACATTTTTCATGTTTTCTAATTAGTTGCTGTGCCAAATGTATTAACTCTTTTGTGTCACACAACCTTCTTATTAAAGCCCAACACTGTGATTAAGCCTGTGCACCTCCTGCTGAGGTCTGCATGAGGAAAGAGTAATAACTGAATCCAGGTGCTGCTGCATATGAACCTTGATTTCTCCCAGCTGCCACCCTGTTATTGTTAATCCCCTTACTGTAACTTTAATCTGCCTTTTGAAAACCAGTAAACAGTTCTATGCCAGTTTTAAATGTCTCCTTTGCTTGCAGCTTTCCTTGTTGTAGTGGAAGTGTGCCAGTTTATTTAGACATGAACATAGTACTTTGCCAATGCTCAAATCTGCAAGTAGCAAAAACCTGATCTAAAGTTTCTCATAGATACAGGGGTTTTTCAGATAGAGGGAAATAAAACCATACCAGCTGTTTGAGACAGAGCTATTATTTTAATCAATTCTTCATGACAGTATAAGAAGAGAGCAATAAAACTCAAAATACAGAATTATAAACTGTGAGAAAAGGTTAGAAATCTGTCATTGTTCACTAATGGGTAGGTATGGAAAAAAATCCCCAGACTTCCAACCTTGACCAATTTGTCCTATTATTTCCATCACTCCTCTTTCTTTTAGGGAATTTTCCTCAACTAAAAAAATCCAAAAGTCAGAGAGAAGTAGCTTCTTACTTTTCACTTACCAACTTTTGAATTAGCCAATGGAATGTCAGATAAACATTGATCTATTCCTAAGTAAGAAATAATTGTTAAGAAAACAGTTGGCCTCATTTTCCCTCCTGTATTTCAATGGAAAAAACAGGGACATTTTCACTAAGTATTTTTTCTAAAGTTGGAAAGGGTGAGGATTCAAACTTTTGAACCAGCAAAAACATTTCAAGTGGGTGCTTCCATGAAGTGTGCACAATAACCAAGGTCATATTCCCAACACACAGTTACCCTCTCTGCCACTGTCATCATTTCAGTAGGAAAAATCCCCACCAGTGATAAACATTTTTCCTGACAATAGCATATTATCCTTCTAGGGACACTAATATACAGCCCCCGGGCTGGGGGCCCCAGCATAAACAATAGGCAATGAATTGGTCTGAGGAAGAGGAAGTACTCATCAGTAGGCAGATGACACCACATTTGGAGAAAAATCGCTCAGCATGTCATTGGGAATCCACATTGCCTACATGCAACATGCTTGAAACAATGCATTTCTATAACAGGTCACTGTATAAATACTACCAAAATGTTCCAGGTCCTATGTAATAGGAAAATTAACATGCATTCCTTAACAGATTCAATCAGCTGAAATTCTGCTGTTACACATCCACCTATCTTCTTGAGTGATGTGTTGCCAATTCCCAAGAGAAAAAAAGCGGCACTGCTTTTAAAAACAAGCCCCAAACAAGCTCAACCCATTTCAGAGAGGGGAGTGGGGATGCTTATCAACCTGAGACTCAAAAACTTAAAGTAACTTTTTAAAAAACAAGCCCAGTTCCTCTTATAATAAGTGGACTTGGCAACACTGCTCATGAGGATGGTACTGAACTTTGCTGGTTTCCTTTTGATCTCTGGTTAAGCACTTTTTTACATGAACATATCAACAGCTTTTCCCCTTCTTTTTAAATTGGGGGGGGAGGGAGTGGGGGGAGGAGAGGACAGGAGAGGATTCTTACTATTTAAAAATGCATATAAATTATCCTTTAAAATATTTCTCTGGGAGAAGAAGAGGGAAAAGAGTTAAGGTTCATTTCAAGGACTTAAAATTTTTTTAAATATGTTCATGTTTTTATTAAAATGCATGTAGGGGCTAATTTCAGTCTTGTGTTCAAATGGGGCCTTTTGCTATCAATGTTAATTCTCAACAGATGTTACACTTGTCTCTGGATAAATATGCCTGTGTTTTTGCAAAAACAAAAATATTCTGGGATTGGTACAACATCCTTCTAACCGGGGTTTAGCAAGTGGCTGAATAAAGTGCCACCTTTCTGCCATTGATTCAGTGATGTTATCCTGATGTAACTGTGCAGACATATGTTGCAATATCCTGGGATAAACTATTATTACCTCTTATTCAGGAAACTATTTTTGGATTTACCTTGGGACAATGGACCTGGACATTTGTATGCTTGCATTTTGTCCCAGGATAAATGCAACATCTGTTTGCAGCTGGGGAAACTAGAAACAGAGACTAATTTATAGAAACTGACTTCAGATTAACATTTTATCCCTATTACCATGCACCTAGAAGAGGAAGGGGTAATCACACACAGCCATTAAAAGATTCTCTGAGAACAAATCATGCCATACAAGCTTGATTTCTTTTTCTGACAGACTGACTTGGATGTACAAGAGACATGTGGTGAACATAAAATACCTGGACTTCAGCAATGCTTTTGATACAGTCCCATGTGGCATTTGCTGCTACACAGGACAGCAAAGTGAATCTATGAATTTTGTTTGCAGAATATAAGAAATTCCTTGCTTTGTATCTGTAGAAGTATATATAATGTTATTTGGATATTCAGCTCCTCATGCCTGACTCTTGTTAGTGAAGCATCTCTGTTTTATCACTTCCAAAACAAACAGCTGTCTCCGTCTCCCTCAGACAGACAATTCACAAGCTGTCAGGGGAAAAGACCTCCCCCATACATGCCACTCAACCTGCCCAGGTCCAAACATGGAGTGTGGTGTGTGAGAAAATCTTCGAAGTCAGGGACAAACAGTTATTCATGTAAGAAACATAAAACTCGCTGAGGGAGTCATTCAGTTAGGGTAAATGACTCTTTCTATAATTTAGCTCCACGATTCTTTATTTCTGATGTTAACGTTTTCAACAATAAAAATGAGGCAATGCCAAATTATGTGGAATGTAGAAAACTTTGAGACTAAATTGGGTGACAGGCTTGAAGCAAGGGGCATTTGAGTGGTCTTTCTCTATCCAAGACATGGATTTTCACATTTCTAGCACTGCTAGTACAACAGTGACCATTTATGAGTAGGGATCTACTGAAATTGTGATTTTGCAATTTTTGCAGAAACTGTAAAATTAGTAGGTCCCCTGCAAAAAAGTGCAGGGACTAGGAAAAAGGCCATCAAATGGGGGGAGGAAGGGAGTTGCAAACAGAAAATGGCAGGAAGCCCTGGTGTGCTGAGGCACGGGGTATGGGGGAGACGAGGAAGATTTTTATGGTGGAGTGTGGCAGCTCCCCCCATGTCTTTGATTGGCGGAGGGGCCCCAGAAGTCCCACCCCTCCCCTAAGAGTGACAGATGGCCATCTGTCACTCTCTGGAGAGTGGC
>NW_005841961.1:916818-946591 GCF_000455745.1 Alligator sinensis | reverse complement strand
GAGTGTGAGGACTTCCAGGGCTCCTTGACCGGAGGGGGCGGCCGGGGGGGCGGGTGCTCACTGCACTCCACCACAAAAATGGCAACTGGCACCATGCTCAGACCATAACATTGGGGGGCAGCCACTCCCAATTCAGTAGGTCCCTATTTATGAGCTGATGTTTGCCTACTTAACACAAAGCTATTTTTCAGTTCTTCAGGCAGACTTTTCAGTTCCTTAGAGAAAACACCTTGTAAATGTGAGTGAATGTGAACTGTTTTCGCTGTATTCAGTGAAAAACACCCGGAAAGAGACTTATCACTTATGCCCTATTTTCAATGTTGCTGTCATTACAGCCTGTTAGCAGCAGGTGGAGGAAATCGACGGACTGCTAACGTGGTAGCACATGGATTTGCCAACCTTTTTATTCTAGACAAGAAGAGCCTCCATGAAATCTTGGTGCACTATCCTGACTCCAAAAGGATCCTGATGAAGAAGGGAAGGTGTGTGTTTGGCAATTCCAACAAACCAATTCTTTTTTGGATACGGATTTAATAATTTTGACCAATAGACACTTACATACATTCCTTAAGAAAAATCAAGTTGTTTATTGCTGGATGTGCACTTATTCTGATAACTTTTGGTGGAATTAATGGATTTCTCATAGCAAGGTGGCCAGTCCCTTTCCATGTGGTATTAAAACCCATAAATGGTTCAGAAGCATTAATAGGACTCCATGTACCCAACCAGAACTTCGCCTTGTCATGCAAAGGAAACAACAGGATACTGTGCAATGGTTGTCAGTTATGAACCAGATCTTTAAACATGCAGTTGTGTGTATATAATTCGGTCTACAGATACATATATTTTGCAGCCATAAATTGATGAGCATTTCTGAAAGCTATAAGACATGCACAAACAGGTTTAAAGTTCAGTCTGACAAGAATGTGCTCAGACTTGGGCGGTGTGTGGGGGTTGGTGCACAGAGATTCCAAAATGTATTTAAGTGTCTCCAGCTTGTTTTCACTGCGCCTCTATAATTGTCTACTTCCCCTTGGGTCTGGGAGGCCTGGGAGCAGTCTAAGTGTTGCTCAGTTATTTTCAGCTGCACATTTAATAATGATCCAGACCTCAATACATTTTAAAACCCTACAACTGTGCTATTAAATTTTATAAAGGTCAGTAGAAGCAGCAGTCCAGCTATGAACAAATCATGAAAACAAGGTCTTGTAGACTGCGTTCAGAAAAGACTCAACTAAGTCCAGCAATACAGCACTGGCAAACATTTCATGCTTTTATAATGCTTGGACTACTAACCTAGTGCTATTTACTGTGGCTTGGGGTTGGTATAATGGCCCAGGCACTTCTCAACTTGCATCTACCAGACCCACAAACACTCCAAGAGAAAACAGAGAAAAACAAAGGAATGACATTTTAATAAGGGAAAAGTTCCTATGGTTGGGTCTACTGCGTTGAGCTCCCTCCAGTCTTACAATGAATAACTCCCACTTATCCCACTCAGTCACAATTGCTTCCCAGGAACCAGAGCAGTAGAGGTAAATAGCTAGTATGAAGGAAGGCCCCCTGAGGACTGGACTCTGGCTTATAATGCAGTGGTGATGAGTGACAAATGAGATAAATTAATTCCATGTCAACTGGGGCTGATTCAGGCCCCCCAGCAGAATAAAGAGCAAGCTAGTTTTCAGCAAGCTAATACCACATTCCAAAATTTAGCTGAAGTTAAGAAGGGATATGTACTTAGCCACTCTTGAGTCCATAACATAAACAAGTATCTGGAAAAGTTACAAGTGAGATTCTTGCTTCCCAGAGGACTATTGCTCACAGACTGAGCCACCAAGCTTAAATGGTGGACAGGAAGATGGGGTAAAGGAGCCACTGTGATGCCTGTAAAAGGTAGAGAGGGAAGCAGAAGAGGAGGAATTCTTGGATAAGACCACCAGACCATGGTAGGGCATCTGTTTCTATGGCAGATTTCTTTGTGCTGTGTAGACTTGACAGGTTAATTTTGAAAAGGGCATGAGGCCCACTGCAAAACATACAATGCAATGTATACAGCTGTTTTCAGTAGCTGATTGTCCCAAACAATCCTCTATCCTGTCTCTTGTCCATCATTTACTTGTCCATCATTCATTTGAGAGCTAATGAATTCTCCACTATTTGTTTCTGGATTCCTGCCATATGTCACAGCTTGCCAGTCTCCCCTCACCAAAACATTAAGTCTGCATGTGGCCAACCATCCTTTTTGAAAATCCTAGGTAAGGACACAAACAGGAGATACACCTAGATATGTACTGCTTAGATGGAGATTTGCAGTTGTGCAAGATTTTGGAATTAAGTAAATTGTTCTTTCATGAAAGGGCTACAATGACATATTTTTAATAGCACTGTATTGGCTAACAGTGTCACTCTTTAGACCAATAATTCATTATGTAAGAGTGAATTATTGGAGTAAATTAATCCCTGACATAACTGAACTGAGGTAAAAGGAATTTCCCTGAAGATAAATTTGTCCCATTGTTTGCTTGCTGCTTGCTTTATTTGCAGTGTTTTTAGTAGGCTGTGTAAATTCATCATATAAACTGGCATTTTTTAAATTAATGGCAACAAAACCAAAAAAAAATTGCACTCCTCAGTCCCTGTACCCCAGGACTTCAAGGCACAAACACTAGAAAGCAATGACTGCAGCATGAGTCCCACTGCATTTTAGAGTACTAAAATAGTTCTGGGCTTCAAGAAACAAAATTTGTGCAGCTCTGTAAAGATAACATTTGGCCTACCAACTGTGTACTCCCTTAACAGGAACTACAGCGTGGTACTTAGCTCCCTGTCACTGCTTCAACCTGCTATCCCGAACTCTTACCTGCATCTGCAGTTCTCTTACATAAACAACTTCTTCCTTTTGTTAGCACAAAAGTGTTTGCCTTGCACATTCTTGACAAAACTATCCACTGGACTGTGACTCCATCATCTTTTTACCAGTAATCAGGCACAGCATGGAACAGGGAGAAAAATGAGTTGTCATTAAGATACTGTATCTCACTGGCAATTCAGAAGCTTTCATTTCATCTTCTAAATGACAATTTAGTGAAGGAGACTGAAAACAAAGGCATCAACCTGCCACTTTCTGACCAAGCACCCAAAAGGGACACATGTTGCAGCACAGTACCACACAGTCTTAGAAGAGAAGGGCTAGAAGATACCTCTGGAAGTCAGCTAGTGTAACCCTCTGCTAAAGTGCTTGTTTAATTTGTTCCTAGAATTAAGAAACAATGCTGTCACACAAGTAAAGGTGTGTTACCCCAAAAAAACAAGAACACCTTAGTCTGTGATAAAGTCCCACCTCTGCAAGGGTTCTTAAATACACTTGAGAAATCCAAGAGAACCAGGTCCCCTAGTACAGAGGAAGGCAAAACCACCCATAGTCCATGTCAATCTGACCATGGAGTAACATTTCTTCCTGCCCCCAAATGCAGTGATCAGTCTGCCCCTGAGCAGTGGGGCAAGACCCTTTAACCAGGAACCTTCAAGATTTTAGTTCCAGCAGGAGCATTAGTTCCAGCATTCCCTAGTCAAAATCTCCAGACTTGGCTGCACCCAACATCCAATGATTTTGAGGAAGGCAACCCCTATTGCCCCCTGCCCCAGCTTCCACTTTCATGGAGCCTATGGGGAATTCTACTAGCAGAGTGAGTGTTCAGCACCCCCAGGCTATCTGCAGCACCAACCAGAAGAGAATTTTGACCTGACGATATGTTCAGAGGCAGTAATGGAGAATATACTCTGATATACCTGCTTCTCATTTTACACCACACCACCACCTTCTTCTTTAATGTGAACTTGTTTAAAGCATGCATAGAAGACATGGATTTCAAAATTCAGAGAGCAGTCGGTAGTTTGCCACAGAGTCATATGCTGCTGAAAGTCACCTCATACAACTTCCCCACCAACTTTTGGCCACTCTGAGTTGGGATGAAAATGACCCTGAAACACTTGCTCTAATTTGGTAAGTTATTTTGAGTATTATACCTGTTGGATCTCACTGCTGTATGTTCTTGTCTATTCTGCCTACAGGGTGCTGCTGAAGGAGAAGGGCAAGCCTAGTGATGGTCCAAACCAGCAAGCAAGAGGTTTGGCTAGCTTATTTGGCCCCAAACCCCAAACTCCTAAACTGTTCAGAGCACTACTTGGAAATTCAAGCAAAGAAGGCATTGGTATGCTGCTCAAGTTGAAGATAAAGCAAGCAGACCAGGTAACACCACAGCAAATACAGTAAGCTATTCCAAGTGCTCAAGACATAAGCAAGGAGAAATGTATCAGGAATGGCCAAAAAGAATAGATGACTAAAGTCAATAGCAAAATGACTTAGGCCAACTGAAGTTAAGGGCAAAACTTCTATTGTCCCATTGCTATTCAAAAGTGTGGCCCATTAGTGTATTCACATTGTGTGTAGGAAAAGAAGAGGCAGCAAAAAGAAAAAAGAGAAATACAGATTAAAACTGATTGTATTAGATCTGGAGCCATCTGAATTTTGAAACTATCCTGATGCCCCTTGAAAACATTATTCTAACATGACCAGCATGATCTGTCTGATACCAGGACACTGCCTAACTTGTCCGTTCAAACTTCTCGCTTTCTGTACTTCTCTGCAAACTATAGGGACAACATTTTAAGATGAACACATTTAGTTTGATTAATTCCAAACAGTACTGATAACTATTTCTTGATCCATTACAAATAGAGCTGGTCATTTTCTTTCTTTGTGCCAAGCAGAAATTCACTGGAAAATGCAGTTTGAGGAGGACAGAACCTATTCAGGACTTTGAAACAAAATGTTTTTATTTGAAATTTCAAAACAAACTGTTGACATTTTCATTTAGAAATATTTTTTTTAATTAAAAATGAAACCAAACTTTTAAGTTGGTGTCACACAAAATATTTCTGGTTGACACAAAACATTTTAATTTAATTTATTCATCTAAAATCTTTCTATTTTAAATCTGCCTGAAGTCTTTTTTTAAATTTTTCAGATTAGCAACTCCCCATTTTTAATTACAGTATCCATGTCATAATATATGTCTCCACACACTATAAAGAAATATTTAACTCCTTATTGTAGGAAAAGAAACCTGACCCAGAGGAAAAGAAACCCAAGGCAGAAGCAGAACCCCAAACCCCAAGTGAACAAAAGGAAGAGCCGCTTGCGAATTCTCAGCCTCTACCCAACTCAGGTTTGCATAGAGAAATCACTAACAAGTCTCTTATCATTACCATGTCTCCTTCCACCACAGCAGGAGAAGGAGAGATTCTTACTGTTGAAGTCAAAGAAAAAAAGCAGGAGTAGATGGTGGATTAGTCTATGGTTTAATCTAGAGTTTTGCTGAAATCATAGAGAACACAGTGTGGCTTTCAACTTTAAAAAGCAAAATTAGTTTCTTCCTCCATCCTAGGGACAATTGGGTAAATCATTTATGTACTTTGTCTCTAGACTTTTTTTTGTGTAGAAAACATCATATTTCGGGTCTATTTCTCATTTCTTCCATGCTGTCACTCATCCTTTACTCTTTACACCTACTTTTCCTTTTCCTGCTTCTCCTAGTTTTTTTTATCTTGCTACTTTTTCTCATGATTTTTTTAGTCTTTATTTTCATGTGGCTCCTTTTCTATTTCCTCTTCTTGTTTCCAATTATAATTCTTTACCTCCTTACTGCATTAATATTGCTGAGAGTTTGTTTCTTGTTATTTTTCTGTCTCCTCCTTTTATATTGTTAGTAAGTGAATTGCTTTTATAACCAACATAGGCTCACTTCGAATACTGATGATCAGGGTTTCATGTGTTTAAAGGCTTTAATTTGGTCTCCATTGGGCAGAGAACCACCTAGCACAACTATCATCAATAAGACACTGCAGTCAACAAAAAAACTGAGAGAATTCTCTTGCAGTCAAGAAGCTCTTTACACTGTCTGTTGGCTCTTACCTCACATGTTTTTTAGTGTATTCATGCCCAGATAGGAAGAGGTAGTTAGCTGTGTTAGTCTGAAGCCAGGCAGAAGGCAGGGCACGGTGGTGGTACATCAGAGACTATTTCAGATAGACATAATGTTTCTTAGGTGACAACTCAGATGTTTTGATTCATAAACCTAACCCCAATCCTAACTCTGGGGTCATACAATCTGGAAAAGTCAGTTGTCACCTACAAAAACTTTGACCTTTCTGAAGCTGTTAGTTTCTAAGGGCCCTAGCAGATGTTACATCTATGGCAAAATTAACGTGTTAGTCACATCATAAATTGCAACATGCCACAGATTCAGCCAATTCATGGTGTGATAAAATTGAAAACCAGATACAAAGATGTTCCACTTACAATATTATATGTGGAACATCTTTGTGCCTGGTTTGTATCATACCTTAAATTGAAAATGTGGCATGTATCGCAGACATGGGACTGCCTTATGCTTGATGCCAAACAATCAACTGATCATTGGTATGAGGCTTGAAGTCTTGATTGTCAGAATCAGACATGGGGCAGGCCTGGGATCCAGGAAACAGCTTCCCTTTGCCCAGTCTCCAGAACTGGATTGGGGACAGTCCTGGGATCCAGTTTGGTCCTAGCAGTCCCACAATTGGGATCTAAGGAATATTATGCTCCATCCCAGAAATGACAAGTTTGGCATGACAGGACATGGGATTTTTAGGATGAGGCATAAAATTCCTCAGATCCCAATCATGCCACAGTATTAACTTCTGTTGAGGGCATAGGGTGCCACCCTGACCTGCCTTTTACCCAAATATAGAGTCACATTGTGTAACTATTGACTTATATGTTCCTAATACTGTGCATCAAGAACTTTCCTTGTTTATATACTAAATACTTTTTAATAAGAATAAATGATCTCTCATGCACAGCAGGGACAGAATCAGATTAGAAAACTGATACAGAATAATTCATCTAATGTACATGATAGCATCTCAGCATAATTTCAAAATTGAACACTGTAATATTCCTACTTTGCAAATGAGGCCTTTTGAGTCTAATAAAGATATGCTCACCGATTTGAATACATGAGTTTCATATTGTTCTGAAGTAAAGTCAGTGTTAGCCTGTGTGATGTAATACAGACTGTTAAGAAAATATGTGTTAATGTTCTGATGTTGCAGCAGAGATCTGACCCACTTCTGTAAATTCAAGTGCTGTCACAGAGCTTTCAATAAACAGTGCTATTCCATTGTTGTCATCTCAGAATGAAGTTTTATCAATCACATTGACACGTATCATAAAGTAAAGGCTGAGTCTGTGGCAGAGGCATCATTGCACAGCAACAGCTGAGCATAATCAACAAATATATTTTGTAAAATATACAGCACTGAATGCAAGGCTGTTCACTCCATCAAGATAACAATGCAATTTCTGCATAACTTTTAAATTGTCTCTATTCTCAGAAATAGAGTAGAAGTGATTGCCGTGTGTTTATATTAGACCACAACAATGTTTATGGCAGGCAGATCTATGGCAGGGCTGTTCAAACGGTTATTCATAGTCTCTGAAGCCAGATACTTGGTAGTGGGGTGAGCAGCAGTGGTAGTGTCAACTGCCATGGATGCCAGAGCCACTGTGCTGGCAGGTCAACCACTTTGGAGGTGGGGCTATCACTGCTGATACTTAACCTGTTGGGGAATCTCCAGGTTGAGCTCCTCACTAGGGACACCTTTCAACAACAGCAGGGCAAATGACGGTGACAGCAACTCCATGGGTGCTGGTGACCCCACTGCCAAATTTCTAGGTCGAGATCCCCCTTGGAGATGCCTTTCAGCAGTAGGGCAAGTGGTGGCAGTAAGGTCAACATGCAGGGTTAATGCCACTGCTGCTTGCTCTGCCACTGGAGGTGGATCATATGACTTGCAAGAAACTCAGCATTCTGGATCCAGTCTGGCAACCCAAAGGAGATGGCCAGTCTGATTTAAGAGAAAGACTAAGAAAATGTAAGATGATCCTCTCTACCTGCATGATTTATGCCTCATTCCTCCTTACTGCCCATGCAACCCTAATGTGGGAACCCCCCCCACCCCTATGACATAAAGAGGAGCCAACTGAGAGATAGCTCAGCCAAAAGGGTTTGCTTCTCATTAGGTCTAGGGATAGACATTACACATAAACCAGTTTAAGTGATCAGAAAGTGGTTAAAATTTGTAACAGAACAGATGTTCAGTGCACATAAACCACCTTGAATATGGCTGAAACCAGTTAGAGATAAACCTGGTTGAATGTAGTATCAGACTTAACTGATTTGGCTCAAGCTGGTTTATGCAATGTCTGTCCCAGACCCCTTGGTGGTTTAAGATAAACCATACACGCCCAACATCTTGGCTTGCTCTCTGGGATGGGTGGGGGCTTTCTGCTCCACACCAGAGCTGGCCCTTCCTCTCTGCTCCCTAGCTGGAGCTGCAGCAGAGACTTGTAGACTCAGCAGGGTCTGTCTGGCTTCCCCCTGCCCTACGCCCCTCCCCCTTGCTGTTTAAGCAGGAATCCTGCCTCCCTCCCTTCCATCTTCCACAGCACAGACCCTAGCTCCACAGCTCCTAGGCACGTGGTATACTAGCTAATGCTGAGAGGTGTCGCTGTGTGTGTGTCTCTCCAATTTCACTGGGACAGGCACACAGAACAGTGACCGCTTTAGAGCTATCTGGAGCTAATCAACAGGTCAGCTAGTAAGCTGTTTAAGAAGAGGTTGAAGTAATGGACAGAGCCTATTGTTTTGCTGATGAGATGATAATCACTGTTATCAGCCCCCTGCTGGCTTGCACCCCTGTCAGTTTGCTGCAGACAGTATAAAGAATCAGGGAGATTGAAAAGCTCAGTATCATCAACAGATGAATGCACTGCACACACCCCCACTGCCTCAGATTGCTAGCAGCGGGCTGGGTCTGGCAACACTCCTGCCCCTTGAGCAGCCAGTGGGGAAAAGCCAATGGGGACTGTGCAGGCAGACCTCCCTAATCACAGGCCCTGCGGAGGCCTAATGATGCCCAACCCCCTCAGCTCAGTACTGTAAAAGGGATGGGAGGGCTGCTTTAGCATCCCCTGGCTTCTAGCCTGAGCCACTGCAGGCATGTGCCTGAATTTCCTCAGCCAGGGAGAATGGCTGTCCACTTACAAACCAGTTCAGCCTAGCCAGGTTAGACTAATCTGCAAAGATTGAATCAAATTAGGCTCAGGCTTCTTGAATGTCTGCCCCTAGCCTAGAAGAACAGACTGGTGGGTAAAACCAATTCTGCTCACCGGACAGGCACAAGACAGCTAGGTTCTGCTCCAGATACAACTTTCTTGAGAAGAAGACAACTCCTACCATCCTCATCTTTCTCTTAATTTCCAAAAGGGGCTGCCAGGCGTTTAGGTTGGTAGACCTATTTACCCTTCTCCTTACCTGATAAGACAGTAGTGGAAAGAAGAATAGTCAGAAGTATAAGCCACTTCAACACAAGTAAGGAATAACCTAATTCCTTTGAGCTGATAATGTTGTGTGAAAAATCAGGTGATGCATACACAACTGGCTCAGTGCAGACAGACACTACTCAATATAATCTGCTTCTACAGGCCTGAGTTCTTCTTACAAAGTAATCCCATATTTGTTAATGCTTAACATGTAGGTTACTCCCATGGAACCATTCCATGTACAGATTATGAGAATGCACTCTATTTAAGAGCCACAGAAAATTTTGTGGCAGTCTTTTCCAAAGTACAATAGTAGGGAGGAGAAAGGTGACTTACTCTTCAATTGCTACATATCTGTAAGGGCATGTGAGGTTATTGCTGATCACAGGTAAAAGCATGAGTTTTAGGCCATTTCTCTTTTTCTGTATCTTTCCTGGTTAGCAAAGTTCATCCTTTTACCCACTGCAACCCAAGGAGAGGCAAAGAGAGAACACAGCCAGGAAGTACAGCACACTTGCTGTAGCTTCCCACATCTTTTACTGAAACCATGAAGGCGATAAGTTGCAGCTATACCATCAACTTCACACTTGGAGTCTGAGCAGGTGTTAAGGTTTCTTCAAGCTCTCCATTATGTAGGCAGAAGACAGGGAAAGCTGTAAAAAAATTATGATCTTTACACAGACACTGTAAAGTACTAAAACCCTTTCCCACCTCTCACTGTGGCAGGTCTCCCTAGGCAAAACACTCATTTTGTTGTGCTTGCTGTCAGTACAGGGTAAATCTTTTGCAGAGGGCCTCCAGATTATCATCAGGAACATGCAGTTCTTGGTTAGAATGAAAAAAAATGTGCATTAAATTGTTATGCTTTGTCTGTCCTTAATGTACAAATAGAGGAAGGCTCAAGAATTCAACATATGTAATATGCTGTTTTACACAGGACTATACCGTAAGAACAAAGGTTGCATGGTAATACAACTTGGTAATGGCTAGCTCTTCTTAAATTATGGACAAAATATGGTACATACAGTCAAAGGAGTAGTCACTTAACTTTCAACTGTCTTGAGGTTGAAAGGTTAGTCTAGTTTAGCGCTGTCAAACTGGTGGCCCACAAGGGATTGACTCATGGCCCCTAGGCAGCCAGTTCAGGTGCCACTACCCACATCACTTTCTTGCTGTTGGGCTCCTGCTCCCTCCTCCAGCTTCTGCTTCCTGTCCCTGGGAGGCCAAAGCCCAGGGACCCCAGTGGCCCTGCCCAGCACAGCAGGGACAGGTGCACCTGTAGATTATGCAGTGTAGGACCCCAGTCATTCAGAAGCTAGACAGCACTAGTCTGGATGACACTTCCAACCTTCTGATTCTATGATCATTTTCTTACAAAATGGCAAAAAAAATGTGAAATTAATAGTAGGCTCCTTCTTCCAAATGTATCAATCACCTGTTTACAGAAGCTGGAGGAAAAAAGGGGGAGACCAGAGACTCTGACAGCAACAGGAGAGTGATGCAGGGAATGGCACCTGAACTGGGAGCCCAGGCCCTGTGAGTTAACCCCTTGTGGGTTGGATCAAGCTCTTGGGCTGCCAGTTGGCTAGCCCTCAAGCTAAATCCCTTTCAACCTCATAGGACAGTTGGAAATTGAGTGGCTTTACTTTGCCTTTGATTGTATGTACCAGATTTTATCCATAATAGAAGAGCTGACCTTTACCAACTCCTGTTATAATGCAAGCTTTCTTTTACAATGTTGAAATCCTGAATAAGAACCTGGATGGCCTGCAAATCTTAGTCATAATTCTATACATGAGCAAGGTTGCAACTCTAAAAATCTGCAAGAGGCACAGGAAAAGCATGGCTAAACTTTAGTATTGGCCATTTAACATTTTGCACAAGGTCAGATCTTTGCTTAACTGAAGTAATCAGCATTATAAGTCAATAAAAATACTCTACATCTCAAAATGCGGAGCAAAATGTCACTTTCTCTGTTCTGGTAACATAGGATATGTATTTGAGACATCTACATATGCTAGAAACACTTGGACCTCTTACAACAGCTACAAAAAAAAAAATCACTTACTGGATGACAAGAAAACTTGAACAGAAAGCACAGCAAAACATGTTTATTGAAATGATACTTTTAATGCATTAAGCCATTTGGTATCACTTGACTTTATCACAACTGAAATATAAAGGAATAGAGGTGTGTGTGTGCGTGTATAAATGATGTATATAAAGGAAAATATATATTTTTAAAAAAAATCTGGTCATACAATATATTGCCACTGTACATATGCATAGCTCAGCAAATATTAAATAAGGAAAAAACCCCCACACATCTTTGATTGTGAAAGCTGCTTTACATAACCTGCATCACAAGGTGGTACTATTGAGCTACAAACACATGTACTCTGAAAAGCAGAAAGTTAAATCCAGTTATACAATTGTTTTGTCAATATTAATCCATTAAAGCAACTGATACATTTAAAATACAAGAACTAGAGAGAACACATGATACATCCTCCCTCCCTCTCAGGAATACATAACTTCATTCCAGTCCCTACAATCTGAAAGTTAGAGAAAGGCCACGTGTACTTTGTCATTTGATTTTTAATACATTAAGATAAAAGAACAATTGCAAAAGCCCAGTAACTACAGAATTCCCTCCCTTTGGGCACTGTGAAAGAAAAATGCAATAAGTACTGAAGCTCTGAGAGGGAGCAAAGGGGAAGCAAGGGACAGTGCAAATCTAGCCTGCTTTCAGATACAATCTGAGAATTATTACTAGCCTGTCCTTTAGTACAAGAACTGCAAAAAGTTTCTTCACCATAGAAACTGGGAATGTGCACGTGTGTAGCTTAAAAAGATACCAGATTTAATCTTAATGCACAGTCATTATTTAGAAGTTAGGTACACTAGTTCTGCAGATGCGACTAGTACTTCCATGTTACTACCAAAGCCACAGTCAAGGAATACTTAGAGTGCAGCAGAATCTACTTCACCATCCTTCTGGTACATATGAGAGGACCAAAGGATCATATTCTATACTATAGTATACTTTTCAGTGACCTTTGCTTAAAAAAAAACCCAAACACTCCTTAGTGGTCTCTCTACCTGGCACATGTGGACTTGAAGTAGTTTACTCCTATGAATACATCGCCTATGAATTTGTAACTGTACGACTAAGGTTTAGTGCTGGCTGTTTCCTTGCTTTTAATACTTTGCTGTGCCCAATATTAATTGCTGTCCCTATAAAGTAGCAATTTATTTTGACCACACTGACAAAAGGCAATACTGTAAGCAAAAATTCAAATTCAAATTAAGACAGAAAGGTAGAACTTGGCTTAACATGAACCAGTATTTGGGGACATCTGTGATAGAAAATAAATCACATCATTCATATTAATTAAACATTCTACTTAACCATCTACAACCCATCTTGGTTGTTTCACAAACTGTGCAAGACAGCATGGTAAGATAATAGTGATACATGCACATAAATCAGAAAAACAAGCACACAAAAATGAGACAGAGGGCATTGCAGCCATATGATAAAGGAGATCAAAATACAGAGGTTCCAACAGGTAGGAGAGGCCTGTGTACATAACCTAGCAAGTAAGAAAGGCTATTGTATGGATCTGAATGTTCAGTTAGTCTACATGTGTTCCAGGTCATCATGAGTTTACAACTCGGTCCTCATCAAAGGGGCTTTGCCCTCAATCCAGCTGACTTCAGATTCTTCATTACAAAAAATTAATGTTCAAAATAGACATTTTGGAAAGGGATGAAACTGTGTTTTATTTCAACTGTGTATTATATATACTGGTAATATCAAAAAGAGTTGTTTGTGTTGGTACCAAGTGTGCAAGTGGAGTGTGTTAAAATTCACAGGATTATATGGAGTTTGGGGTCTTCCATGAGACAGCATATGGAAAATTAACATCTTTTTGAGACCATACATTTCAACTAGAAAGCATGAACAATGCCAGACCTACTCAACGAAAGGTAAAAAGATATCAACGAAAGATATATTCCTGAGCACTTTCAAAAAATTGTCTTCATATGACATGATGACAAATCAAACAATACTTTTACTAAAAAGGGAAAACTCCTATCCTTCCCATTTAGCAACCGAGTTGTAATAGTAACCAGAGTTGATAATTAGCCTTATGATTGTTTTAGATAAAAGTAGTGATATGCACCTTAGTTTTTCAGCACTCTACACTGTCAAGTGTATCAAGATCTGTATAAAATTTACACTGACAGGTCGACATTACTTAGAGGCAAACAGTTGAATTAGTTTTGAAATGCTGGTTAGACAGTTAGTTACCATTACTTTAGGCAGCTGGTTGCATCTATAGCAGCACAATTATAAGCTGCATACTATGAAATAGTTTTAACATTTACTGTTTCATCAATTTAACTAATATTAAAGTGGTCCAGAATCCCTCAAATGATCAAGATAATAAAAATTCAGGAGGTAGTGTGAAAAGGTATCTTTAAAGATCTACCTCTGCATTACCTACATTTAGCTGCTATTTTGTGTATGGTGAGCAAACTTATTTTGTGGGAGTTTGTACATGAGCTTTGACAGTCACAACAGTCAAAGCGTTCAAGTGCACGTACATCCCAGCATGTGTCCTTTCATGTAAACAAATGCTCTTTCTACACCACTGAAAAATCATGGTATATTGGGGTGATCCTCCACAAGGTACAGTGGACTAGCTTGATGGCAGTATTACATGGGCATTGCAACACAAAGCAACTGTTCCACACCCAATCTGTTGACACAATGAGTTCATTATTGTATTATTGTCGATTATATTCAGCTTATTCTTGACAAATGTTATTTTCTAAAGCATTCCCATCTGAGACCTGAACTATAATTTGTAACGGGGATTAAACAGAATTCCTGTCTATCTCAAATATAAAATGTTGGCAAAGCATAGGGATTCCATGAGAAAGTTGACACAAATATTAACATGTATGAATGTATAAAGAGAATATCAAGCAAAAGTCTGTTGATACAGCTGACGCAGGAGGCACAGGAACTGCAAGCAGGTTAGCCTCGTCTCTTCCACTCAGAGCTCTCACTTTGCCGCAGGATTCTTGGGAGGCTGCAGTTTGTATGTGTTAAAGTAGTTCACCACTTGCTGAGGCACTTCTGCTAGTACACACTGAGCCAGAGCTTCTTTTGGAGCCTTTTTAAAAAAAGATCATTGTACTTCAATTTTAACCAACAGTTAGGGGAGACCTTACATTTTAGTCACTGTCTCTTTTTGGAAAATATAACAAACTATATTTCTCAGCAGAATATACCAGGGGTTGTCAACTGGGGGTGTGTGTACCCCTGGGGGTTCTTGGGAAGACCCCAGGGGGTATGTGGCAGCAGCGCGGAGAAACGGGGGTGCATGGGAAGCAGTGGTGCAGGGTCGCCACCGCCATCCATCACTGTGCATTGGTGCCATGCGCTGCTGCCCCACACCCAAAGTACCCCCACTTCTCCACGCCTCTGGTTTCATATCTGGCCGGCTGGCTGGCTAAGGGGTGGGGGAGTTTGCTCATGGCCAGCCAGACGTGAACCCAGCGGCACGGAGAAGCAGGAGGTACCTAGAAAGTTGCACTGAGGGGGCAGGCCTGCCACCACCATCCATCACTTCATGGTGCCGCATGCCGCTTTCCTGCCCCAAGTATCCCTGCTTTTCCACACTGCCAGCTTCATGTCCAGCTGGCTGTCAGCACCCCCTCCCTGCCCAGTGCATGGTGATGGTGCAGAGAGTTTGCACGCAGCAGCTGTCCCTGCCACCATCTATACACTCAGTGCCACCACTGCGCAGGGGATGGGGTGCTGATGGCCGGCCACATGCGAACCCAGTGACGCAGATAAGCGGGAATACTTTGATGTGGGAAACCGGTGCCCGGTAGCAGCACGGAATAATGGATGGCAGCAGCAGCCCCACCCCACACACCATCACTTCCCAGGTACCCACACTTCTCCGTTGCCAATTTCATGGCCAGCCGTTTGGGGAGCAAAGTGGGGGGGGGGAAGCGGGCTGACGACTGGCAAGACGCAAAGCGCATAGATGGTGGCAGTGGCCACGGCTTCGCGTCTGGCCGTCAGCAGCCCCACTACCACCCGGAAGGGGTACCCTGCTTAAAAAAGGTTGAAAACCCCTGTGCTATATTATTGTACTACTAGACAGATTCCTGTGAATTAGCCGATTGTCTTCCTGAATCTCAGGAGCACAGCTATTCCTTGGGGGGGGGGGGGGCAAAAGACCTTTTTTGGGGGGGGGGGGGGGAGCAAATCGCGGGTCTGATTGCCTCCCACGCTTTGGGGAGGGGGCTTGCAGACAGTGGCAGACAGTGCCATTGGCATGTGCCAAGGGTGCCACTGTACACCGACAGCTTTGCATTCTGTCTGTTCGTCTCTCCACACTCATTACCGCCCCCCCCACTCCAGCCACGCACCACTGCCTCTCCCCAGCTGATATGACCCAGGCCCCGCACACCCCTAGGGTCAGCTCTGCTCAGGAGTGGTAGCATTTGTGTATTATGTGCCCTTCCTAAGGTATTCTCAGATTCATCAAAATACAACATGCATGCCCAAGCATGATATTTTTAGTCATATCTGTTATACAAGGTCAAGATAACAGAAGTTATAAACCGACCTAAGATGTTCCACCCATATCACAAACTCTTACCTATATTAAACTACATTATTTGTTTTTTTAGGGGAATTCCTTCAGGGGATAGTTGTTTATATCTAAATATCAAACCTCTGACACAATACAACTTGCTTCCTAGCAACTGAAAGCCATACTTGAGCAGAACCAGTTCTTCAATGAATAATCAGTACTATAATAGACTAACTGGTTAGTTAATCTACAACCAAGGGTGGCATATTAAGCATGGTTTATGTAAGGATTATGCTCTGCCCCCACAGTAATTTGTCCAAATGAAACAGTGGCAATCAAAGAAAAGGCTTATATTAAAATTATTTTTAGCAGGAGGGGGAGGAGACTAGGGTACAGAATGTACAAAACAAGGCTATGCAAGACAGGGATGAGACTGTATCTAAGAATTTGCTGATTGCTCCTGCCCTCTTCCCCACTTTTTTCTGCTATACATGTCAGGGTGTTTTTAAGCCAGAGGCACTGGGTGTTGGCTACAGCTAAGGCTGGGGACTTCAACTGGGGTGTGCCGATTCTTCTGCTAGGAGCAAAGCTGGAAGTTCTTGGCTACAGGGTCTTGCCCTTCTACTCAGGGTCACATTGACTGCCATATCTGGGGTCACGAAGGAATTTTACTTCATGATCAGATTGGTATGGACTGTGTTGGTTTTTGCCTTCCTGTGTAAGTGGGAAACATAGCCCTTTACCCAGGACCTCTTGGACATATATTTACAACATTTTATGGAAGCAGAATATTGAATGTCGTGGTTCCACTGCTGTACCTGTGGTAGGTTGGGGTGTTAGGTCTATGTTGCATCAGGGTTGAAGGTAATCATCCACAGAGTTTAGATTGTGGTTGTATGGGATGGTCTGGATAGGGTTGATCCTGCCTGAGGCAGAGGGTTGGACTAGATGACCTCTGGAGGTCCCTTCTAGCTCTACTTCTCTGACTCTGTGACTAAGAATGTACCTGGAATGCTGAACTGCTTTGTCAGGCTAAACTTCCTACAAATCCAGGTACATTTTTAAACTAATTTTTAATTTTGGCAAAGGCATAAAATACAAACAGACTATGTGACATACTGGGAGAGGCATGCATACAGTTGAATTCCTTTCGAGTTAAGCAGCAAATTGAATTATTCCTACAAGTTTCCTGTGTTCTGACTTATTTGTGTTAATAAAAAAACTGTAATACTATTTTCTCCCCTTCACACAATGATTTTATCAAATAATCCAATGCATGCACACTAGGTTTGGTTTAAATAAACACTCAGGCAATGCCACTGATTTCAAAGAAAGTACTCCTATAGAGGGACAGAATGATGAAAATTTACTCCTTCCAAGGAAGGCACTATTTAATTGTGTTGAATTGTATTTGATGGTGTTGAATTAATGTGCCATATAAATTTCCCCTGCAAATATTGGTTACAAAATATATTTTGTGAAAGCCAAGAACAGGTCATCTTTTTACTAGAGCCAAGTTAATATACTGTGAATTCTATAGGCGGGCTAGAAGATACACATTTCTTTTAAGATATTAATACAGATGTACCTTGCTTTCTGCTGAGGTATGAATTGGCTCCACGACTCACTCCAACAACACTGCATGGATCAGGCCAGAGTGAAAGCAAGACTGCCTGTATCTAGATACTCAAATCTAACATACTTCCCTAGTATTTATTCAGGACATAATTAGTTACATAAGTACTTACGTTCTGGAACTTCCTAAATGGAACAAATTGGACAATGTCTCTGATAGCCGGCTCTCCTGATGGGGACCTGAGACTTCCGTTGTCACCATCAAGAAACTCCATGGCACTGAAGTCAGCTCCTCCAACACCAACAATGATAATGGACATTGGAAGCTTTGAAGCATTTACTATGGCAGTTCTAGTTGCATCAAGGTCTGTTATCACACCATCCGTTATGATAAGGAGCACAAAATATTGCTGTCAAACCAAGACAACAGAGATCAACTGAAGAATAAATGCATTTTGGGTGCTACAGACTTGCATGCAACATCTGCAATACTACAACCCTACTACTCAGATTTACCATACATAGAGTCACTACTTTCAACACATAAAGGTAAGTCACTAACCACCGCAGACAAACTGCTAACTTTTGATTTGACACTTGACAGAAGTGGAGTTTACAATAAGGAGCCTAAAGTCCAAGTAGCCTCCTTACCAAGTGATTCTCAAAATTTCAAGTACAGAAATGTTCAATGACTGGAGTTTTTCCTGACACCTCTGGCAAAGTTTGAAAATTAATTTTATAGAATAGTAGGGTTGACAAGTCAGTCAATCGATCAGTCAAATTTTGTTAAATGACCGGTCTGTTGATTGCATACTTTTTGACTGGTCAGAGATTATGGCGATTTTATAGGGAGTGAATGTTTTTGCAGGTTTCTTGATAAATATGATTTTTTACTGTTTTTGACACATCTCTTCATGGAAAATTTGTGCTTTTTCTGTGTATTATTTGACTGCATAGGCAATTTGTTTTACAATTTTTTACCAATATTTGACAGGTCAACTGACCAAACTTTATTTGACTGGTCAAATACCCTGCCCTTCAGAATACCTTTCGTTTTGGTCCTCTGAAAGGATACCTTCGAGAAAAGTGTCTTCATGTTAAACCTCAGCACAGTTTGGGATGACTAAGCAAAAGAGCACTAAGGAAAAATAAAAGACTCTCCTCTATGTTACACTAGGGGTGCTCAAGCACTCATGGCCCCCGGTGCTGTATCATTGGACACACAGGGCTCTCCATGGATCTATGGGGAGCCCCTGGGCTGTGACCCTATGTGCTAGATTGGGCAGCACAGGGCCTGCTCTAAGTGTGCAGGACCCCCAGAATCCAATCATGGCTGGGCATGAACCAGGTGGAAGTAATGCAGGACCCAATCTGGCCTGCAGACTGGCCCCATGCCATTTATCTGGCCTGTGGGGCAAAAACTGTTAGCACCACTTTCCTGTACTAAGAAGTTGGCAAGATATTGACCAGGGAAGATAACACTGTGCTTTGGCAAAAAAAAGGAAGGAAAAAAAAAAAAAAAGATAAGATACCCAATTTTTAAATGCAGCTGAAAGGAGTTTGAACATGTTACCTTGTAATGGCTCCATTCATCAAGGAAGTTTTATATTTGTATATATGACATTCTGGGTTGGATTATTAGAAAACAAGTGGATAGCTCTTCATTTTCTCTCACACATGCTGTCTCTTCAAAATTCCTATGGCAGCTTTCTTTTCTCTATTCCAGCATGCCAGCTGTTTTGCTAAGATTAACTGCCACTAGGCTTGAATTCTTCTTTCAGTCTTTTGAATAATTTATTCATACTTCAATTAGAAGCCAGTAGCTTGGAGTATATGTGTATGTAACTGATAGTTTCAACTGTAAATACCTATTCAATTGTACAGTGCCAAACATGTTTTCAATAAGCAAAACAAGCACTCCTCAGTTGAAAGAGGAATCCTTGGCGCTGCACTCCTATAGAGGTCTATGAGTGTGTGAACTTAAAGTCCTAAGTCCAGAGACTGTTAGCAAGGAAAGAATTTCAGGAGGAGGATCAGGTACAAATGTACTAATGGTAAAAATATAAATATTGACTCCTGCTACAACCATGTACCACCACCACCAAAAGTCCAAAGGAAACATCCTAGTTTGTGTGCTAGGTTCATAGGTGGGTTAAAAAAAAAAAAAAAAGGACTAAATAAATTCATGGATGACAAAACTATCACTAGCTATTGAACAGAACACATGGAGATATTTCCTCTGGCATCTCTAAATCTATAATGGTGGATGCTGGGGAGGGTACTGAACAGGGGACAGAACACTCTAGAGATGTGTGGTTCTATGCTCTCCCTCTAAAGCACCTAATCCTGCCACTGCTGGAGACAGGATACTGGCTAGATAGACCATTTCTGATCCAGTAAGGTACTTATTATGTTCTTATGTTAATTCACCTATCAATACCTAGTCCTATATCACAGTTAGCATCTCAGTGCAGGGAACAAAGTGGAAAGGTTTGGAGGTCATTTTGACAGTTTTTGGAGGCCATAGAGCTCATTTTGAGAGTTTTTGTGCAAATGTTGTTTTTGAATCCAGACTTCCCTATGTTATAAACTGGAGCTTGAAATGGCAGAGAAGTTTGTTTGCTATTTTGAACACTCAAATCACAGGTAACCATGCATGGAAGTGTATTCACATGCTTCTATATTGAAAAGTTACCTGCACAGAGTACAAAAATCTTAACATGCTCAATAACTCATTCAAAGCCATGGATGAAAGTAATTACAGAAATGCCAAGTATTTTTTTATTGATGTAAGTTTCATCAAGAAATATTTTTGTTACATACAAACAGGTGGGGAAGCTTTAGCACTTATTCAGCTTAATGGTATCAAATGCAACTAACTTCATAAGGTAAGTGGTTAACTAGTACAACTGATATGATTCCCAGCTGAGACGGGGCGGAAATAATGAATAATGGAACAAAACAAATGAGAAAGGAAACACCCATGCTGCTAAAGTACTTACAGATGCTGTCTGCTGCTGTGCAGCTGCAGCAGCAAATTTTGCCACATGGTTTATTATTGGAGAAAAATTTGTTGGTCCATATAGTTTTACTTGTGGAAGGCATGCTCGATACGCTTCAACAATGCCTTGTACTCCTTTCAAAAACAAAACAAAACCCAACAACAATAAATGGTTTGAAGTCCTAACATGTAATATTAAATTCAGCTATTCCAACTCATTCAACCCTCCTGACACCTTTTTAGATAACTGTTTATACTACCATAATGTCAGCTATTTAAAGTTAGGTTTAAGAAAAAAAAGTGGTATGTTTTGGAGGAAGAGAGGTGAAGTGCTACTCTTGACCTTATGAGGAGATTAAAAGGCTGTCAAGATAGTCAGCAAACAGGTGAAAACTAGATAACTGATTTAAAACCATTCTATGTTATTGAGAACAGGGGCCCTGTTAAAAGACTAAGCATAGCCTGAATTGACATTGAGAATCAGCTACCTTCTCACTATTAGAGTTGGTCCTCTTCAGGCCAGTAAGGAGGTAGAGAGAATGGCAGGCTACACTACAACCTCACTAGGTATTTTTGCTACACAGTAATTGTCCAATATCTTTCTTTGCATGAAATGGCAAAGAGAGGAACCACAGAATACTCTACACAAAGAAGGCCACATGGCAGGAATAAATAAAGTCTTTGTCTATTTAACTTGAATCAAGCCCCTTAAAAAACACCTCCCAAATCTGTGCTAACCAATGAAGTATATTATTCATTCCCCTTCTCTTTCCATTTCTTTAAGACCACATTTTGATGGGTCATGTATTTCTTTTTCCCCAAATACCCTTTTCTGCCCAATTTAATATCTACTGACTGCTGTGTTAATTGTACCAGTTTAACCACAGTACCAGGAGGCAATATGCATCTGCCTCAACAGCACTGTGAGGGAACGAAAGCATGTCCCAATCCAAGTATGCTAGGTACTCTCTCTCATAAGTCAACTTATTTCCATTAATAAAGACTGACTTTGGCAGAATGTGCACAGACTGTAACTTAGTGTAGTCAAAACAAAGCCTTCTGCATATTTATTTCAAGAGTTTTATGCTAATTTGAGACTTACCATTGCAAAATGGATTTGAGGGGTTAAAATTTAATGGAAACTCATGTGACACCTGTCAACACATGAAAGAGATGTTCAGGTCTTACACATACCCAATTCTTTATAGGCAGTTTTAGTTTGCCTATGTTGTGCACATAAACATTTGGTTACCTGAAAGGAAGGAGGAATTTGTGCACCAAATCCAAAGGCTGGAAACATCTTATCTCTGAAAAAAATCAATTTAAGAAAAATTTAAATGATTGTTTTCTTTTAAAAGCTGTGCATAGTTCATAACACGTTAGCTAATCAGCACCTCCTTTCATCTTGAATGTAGCGGTTTATTAGGAACCAACAGCCAAAGTTAATTTCCCTATGTAAAAGGTGTAAAAGCTAGAAGAAATGCTTTATTTCCAAATCAGCTAGAAAACTAACTTATTGAAAAACATATCATGGGCATACAGAGCTGAAAAACTCTGCTGGATTGTTTTACACAGGACAGGCAACTGCCACAAGGTCATTTTAGTTCTCAGAACTGTGGTGGTTTCGTTGTCTTCAGCTCTACAGATCAGGGATTGTGGAAACACGAAGGAACAGGGGGTACTCGAGCTGGAGGATTCTGGGTCCCATCAAGGGACTATCACCCAGGTCTATGACGGAAGGGATAAAACCTTCCAATCTCAGGCCATGGACAGGTGTTACATCTGTGTTGAGAGAAAAGCCCTTTCTCTCAACACAAAAAGGAAACACAGCCATTCAAGGGATTTCTTGTGGAAGATGTCATGACCCAAAAGGCATGATTGTGTGCGTGTGCTTCGGCACCAGAATTATCCCCGTCAAGTTGCAGAGCATTGCACGGGAGTTTCCTGTAGCAGAGGAAACCCCAGTGCAGGGACCAGTTCCCCGCCTTTTCTGCAGCTTCTTTTGCAGGGTGCATTGCTCAAGTTGCAAGAGGAATGCACGGTGCAAAAGAGTTCCCGCCACCGGTATGCAGATTCGTTCCCCGTGATTGGCTAGTGCTAAATTATTCACACGTGGTGGCTAACGATTGGCTTGTTAGCCGCATAAGAGGCTTGAGCGGTTTCCGCCCAAGCCGAAGAGGACTCCACATCCATCTCATGGGGACTCTGGGTACACGGCAGGGTAATAGAAACCCTGTGTAAGATCCAGAGGAGCGTGGCGGCCTGATCCACTGCCCACCTCTTCCCGTCTTCGAACACAACTTTTATAAGACGTATTTACGATTCCTATTTTGGTGGCTCGTTCACCCAGAGCATCTGGAGCTCTGCACCGTGGAGCCTAGCAACCTCCACGAGACCGTCTGTGTTGTCTGTCTGTAAGTGCAACTTAATCAAGCTTTCCAGCCTACACCACTGCCATCTCGGTGTAAGTAAACAATCTTTTAAACTACCGCTACGCATCCGTGCCTAATTCCAGCTCGAAGGCCTTCCCTCTCCGCCCCGGCGTGCCCGGGCTGCTGGCCACAGCCCGCGTGCAGCGCGAAAAGGGCTCGGGTCGCTCCCGGCCCGCACAGAAGAGAACTGGGTCTTTAGCAAGAAAGTTAGATCAGATACCTACAAATGAAATCTCCTTCTACCCAATCCATCTTGAATAACCATATGCTTCTCCTGGGTGCTGAAGACACCCAATATCCCAGTATTCTGCTCTCTCTCCCTCAAAGGAAACAGAAGGGAGAGCCAGAGGCAAGCTGTCAGGAGGCTCTGCCTTAGGAAATTCCTCCTTTCTCTTTCCAAACATTGGATGGGCCTTCCCACCTCCACACTCCTCCAGGTACAGAGCAAGGGGCAGCTGTGGTAAGCTTCTGTGAGTTGGGACTCCAGGAGCTGGACTACATGCAGGTGTTTAAAAGCTAACAGGAGTTGAGAGGCTCTCTCCAATATTACTTCCCCATGCCTCTGGTTTTTCAAACACCTGTGTGCAGCCAAACTGTTTTTTAGTTCTGGGACTGCCCTGAGGTGATTGGTGGGATGGCAGCAGTGGGGAGGGAGCATTCTCCTGTGGTCATCAGTGGCAACTGCTGTTTTCAACTCCTGGGCTATTTTTGTAGCGGTAGGAATATTACAGTAACTCTTACTACTAGAATGAATGCCTGTTCATGACCTTAGTGTACTACTACAAGGTCCTGTGCCCCACTGGCTTGGCGACTGGCTGCAGGTGGACCCTGGGTGCCCCCCCAGATCCTGGAGGCACCAGTCACCGACCCAGGGGGCAGGGCACAGGTCCACTTCCAGGTCTGCTGCTGAGCTCGCTGCGGAGCCCCCCGTGCTCCTGTGGGACACTCCATCTACCCCACCATTGCAGTGCTGACGAGCTGCCTGGTACCTTGAGTTATGTAGAAAAAACATTTAAAGTTGTCTCCAAGTCCATATCATCGATCATCTTCAAGATCGTTTCAGGCTGGACATAAGGAAGAATTTCTTTACTGTCCGAGCCCCCAAGGTCTGGAACAGCCTGCCACCGGAGGTGGTTCAAGCGCCTTCATTGAACACCTTCAAGATGAAACTGGATGCTTATCTTGCTGGGATCCTATGACCCCAGCCGACTTCCTGCCCTTTGGGCGGGGGGCTGGACTCGATGATCTTCCGAGGTCCCTTCCAGCCCTGATGTCTATGAAATCGAATTTTTCTGAATCTCTCTGAATTGATTTGGAGGGTTCCGATTCAATTTGGAGAGACTAAAGAGTCTCCTGATTTGATTCAGATTCGGAGACTCAGCCACCAAATTAGGCCAAATCTCCGCTGAATTGAATCAGCGACCAAAGCTTCATGCAGCCCTAGTTAACAAGCTACTTCTTGTCCTTGCACTGGCAGGACATTGGCAGTGCCCTCATTTTCCTACTTTTCTGGTCACACATTAAGGTATTTTTTGCTGTTTTCAGGCACTGTCTGGTAGCTATGGGTGAGGATTGCTCATGCAGTTAAGAACAGGTTAGACAAATACTTCCACAAATCAACTTAGGGAGGATCCTATGTTGAGCAGGGGTTGGATTAGATGACCACCTGAGGTCTCTTCCAGATCTACTTTTCTATGATTCCATTCAATGGTTCAAATTATTTCCATTGGTATTTATTAATAAAGACTGACTTTAGGAGGATGCCCACAGACAGTAGCCTATCAAAAGATCTGACCTTCAGCACAACATTATATTAGTAAAGACTCAAGACCAGGAAAACAAAAATAGCCTAACTTCCACAGTTCCTTAAGTCTCCCAGTGTGAAGCTCATAACTGTGCATCTGTCCATAAAGCTCACCACAGAGCAGAAACCATTGTCATATCTGTACACATTGTTGATACTTAAAGTAATCTCTACGGTGCCATCTACTGGCTGCTTCAAAGAATGCTAGAGAGCTAAACTGAAAATTTTGCATCTCCCTCTAGAAGAGACACCAGCCAGATACCAGTCCATGCATAGGTGCCAACTTTGGTTTCTGCCAGTGGACGCTTATAGATGTTAGTAACGAAAAATGGTGCTTTAAACTTGGGGCATTTCTGCCGAGGAACTGAACTTGGGTGTTAAACTCAGGTGCATTAAACTCAGGCACCTTAGTGAGACTGACTAAATCAGCTATTAGATAAAAGCGCCAAAAAGCCCTGCTGAAGCACCCAATCTTTACAGCCACTGCAGAGCCAGGTTGAAGTAACATGCTGCTTCTTCCAGTAAAGCACGGTTTTTTGTCTTTTTTTTTTTTTTTTTTAAACCATCTGCAAGCAGTTCAGACCTAACATGTAAAACCAAAACAGCTATGGCTTGTGGGTGCTGAGCACCTACTAATTTTTTAGGGTGGGTGCTTGAGCCCTGGAGCACCCACAGCGTTGGAGCCTACAAGTCCATGTTTAGCACGTGGTGGTCAGATGAAGTAACCGAAACAGACTATTCCCCACATCCTCCATCTATCCCAGAGGCTGGAAGCTCATTCAAAGAGAGAGGAGTGCATAAAATGCAGGGAAAATACCATGGGCAACTGGTGCCTCCTGAGTCAGGGGGGCACATGCCCCCCCAGCAGCCAGTCAGAGACAGTTGGGGGGGGGGGTGCACTGTCAGGGGGTGCACCAGCGCTGTCAGGAGGTACACGTGCACCCCCTGTGTGTCACCACTGGAAAATACAAAAAGATGGTTATGCTCCATTTCCACTACATTCAGCTATAAGACTTTCATTCTGGCACGCTGGCTGTCATACATATGGATCCTGGTTCTCACACGCATTAGAGAACAAGACAAATTATAACTTACGTATCATAGTCCTGAACAACCATTCCCACGGACCAAATGGCTGACAGGTATTCATTAACTCCATTAGGGCTAAGGTAATGCAGGGAATCTGGGGAGCGAGGGTCACCATTGGAGCCTGTAAAATCTATTCCCACCTGTCAAATGAAGAATTAGCAGTGAGAGCTACTCCTGAGTTTCCAATTTCATGCAAAAGTAAACTGAAAACAAAGCAAACAGTAAGAGAGCTTTGACAGCAGTGCTTTCTATCACATTTAAACATCTACCAAACACCATATTCACACTTAACTCTTTTTGAAACACTGAACATATGTTGTTGACATTTGCCCTGCTTAAACAACATGAAAGAACTGAGTCCCCAGGGCAAGCTTCCTCCATTAGCTCCTGGTTCATATTAAATTTTGACCAAAAGTGCTTACCATCCCTTCAGTGGGTAGGAATCAAGTGTATAGCCTCAACCTTTTCCCCCCAACACATACGATCTTAACCCTTATTAACACTCAACCTGGTCACAGAGTTCTCCCTGGGGCAGGGAAGAGGGAAGCTCCTGGGCTGGAGAAATCTTACCTGCTGTAACTTAAATAGCTTCAGGTGAGATCCTACATTAAGGCCCAGAGGCATTGCTCAGGCTGTGGAAAAGGCCCTTGAAGCTATATTTAATGGGGGATCTAAGGGCTCTTTGATCCTCTACTCCAAGATGTAAAGAATGGGCATTTATACACACACTTTTTTGTGCTGTGACGCACCAGAGATTAATCGAGTCTGCTCCACATGCGAGCTGATGTGCACCGTGCTGCATTGCTTGCAGTTGTGTAAGCGGATAAACATGCATCAGTGTGGAAAAAATGGCAGCGGTGTGCTTTTGAATGAACACACCTTTGATGCGTTTTAGTTCAGAGGTGGGCTGCTGCCATTTTCTGTGCACATTTTGCCCCTTATACAACTGAATGCGTTGTAGTGCCAGGTGCTCTTCATGTGTAACAATGCCCAATGTGTTAAGCCTGTGCCAGGAACCTGAATGCTTTTCCTTTGGTCTCCGTCTACTCAGCTGTATTGAACTCCTACTAGGCACAACTAATATGAACCTTTCAGATCTCTACAAGTAATGGATGAACACACAGACACACATGACAGTCTCTTATATTTTGTCCATATGCTACAAGAATAAAGTAGTTAAATACAGTAAATGATCAATCCATACCACAGCTTGTTCCGAATACAAAAAAAAAAAAGAAAAATCAAAAGCAACTTTGTATTTGTGATGTATTTTACTTACAGTGAAATTCAGCTGACATCCTCCCATGATGTAATCAAGGAATGTGCATTCCATTATAACCTAAAAGGAAACATTTAAAATAGATTAACATTTTATTTAACAATTTAGAGAAACTAAAGAGGTTGATAAGGTGATCACTGAATTTCTTGAGAAATCAGATTTCTTCCCCACACACAGGTAGTACTGCACAAGTAGTCCCATTTCACTGCTTTTTCATAGAACAAGATGCTATGCACTTAGTGCATCAGAACCAGGCCCTTTATACTTAAATATAAATAAGACTTGGATATAAGGAGAAAATTTTTATGATAAATGTGTTTACTTAAAATATAAAGACCGTTTGTAGAGGTGCTCATCACTTTCTAAACTGTGTTAACTGACACACATTGCACAGTTTGAATCAAATTTCAATTTGAATTAAGAGTTAGATGATCACTGACCATCACAGAGTTTTTCGTGCACTTTGGCAGTAGAGACTGCAAAGGGCACTGGACACTGCCCACCAATCAGGGCCACAAAACTGTGCTCACTTGCTGCAGCTGGTGGTGGGCACAAGCAACAAGCCCTAGATACCTACCACATATACAGGTTAATTAATACAGTTTAAATTGCCTAGTTTGGACTGCCCTAGTCTGCATTAACTTTAATCCTCATTCAATGAGGAATAATTCATTCAGACTGGAACCCATTTTAATTCAGACTACAGGGGTCCATGTGTTTATAGTGGCGGCTGTAGTCCGGATTAAACCTAGAAAAATGTAATGTTTATAAACGGCCAAAGTTACTAGTCAACATACAGTAACTTACGGTAAAAGCCAGGATTCTTGGTGACTTTGTATTTAAGGGAATGTCATTTACCAGTTCCTTTGTCACTCAAACATACCTGCTGATATAATTTTGCAAGGCTGCTTAATTTCCTAAAGTGATTATGCTGAGCATGTGTTAAAAGGTGCTGAGTACCTGCAGTTCCCATCAAGTAAAATGCAAAGGCACTGACCACCTAATTTCAATTAAAAAGACCATATTATTGAAAATAAGGGTAATGAGATTTGATATTTTAGACAAAGACTAATCAAAAACTTTTACATAAAGGTAACTTTCAATTGCTTGCATATTCCCATATAGATGAACTCAAATCCTCTAAAACAAATTACACTATTCACCTGTACTGAATTTTCATTCAAACGGAAAGCTATAACATTTTGCTGACTTTATCATAATAATGCTTGTGCGACATTCACCACATTTTGCATGTATACTACCATCACCATATACACTCAACGATGTAGCTTTCATGACCTTTAGGAGGTGAAGACAATGCATGAGACCAGAGATAGTACCTAGATATTTGTAATTAAAAAAAAAAAATTAAAAAGCCTTAAGTGACTGACCTCACAATGTTTTACACACACAATTCCAGAGTTTCTGTAGCTTTTCTTCTTTTGTTTTTTCTTCTCATTGATGCATTCAAATTCAACCTATGTGAGTGGAAAACAAGATCACAAGCAACATTAGTACAATCCACTTACAAAGTACCCAGCCAGGACTCTCAGGTGTCTTTTCCTGACAGTAAATTACAATTAGACACACTGAAAAACCAAAACAAACCCTGCCTGCTCAAACAACAGGGAGGGGAAACCAAACCAAACCAACCACACACACACACACACACACACACACACGTGCACCCAGGTTCAATACTGTGCACATACTTCCCTCTGCTAAAATGCTGGGAAGAGCGGTAATGAGAAAAGGCAGATTCTATGATTCTGAACCCCTTGCTGGAGACCTTTGTTTCCTTTTTGATAAATTCAGGGGATACTAGATGTAGCAGTTCTAGTCACTGCAAGTGTTGCACTGTAGGGAGAGAGGTAGGTCTCAATAAGCAGGATCTGAGATGTTTAAAGATTTGAACCAACTCTTTAAAGTCTATCTTGTAATCAACAGTCATTGAAGACTGGGGAGTACTGGCATCATGCAACCAAACTAAGAAACTCTGTTGCATAAGTAAGACTCCATCCACGTTCTGCACTCACTTCAGTTACCAGAATACATAAGATCCTAAGAAGTGTCATACTGAGACAGATCAATGGTACATCTAGCTCAGTATCCGGCCTCCGACAGTGGCAGGAGTGGATGCTATACAGAAAGAGTAGTGAACCAGATCTTTAGAGATAGATCCTAGGGCTGTGCAAAGCTTTGGTAGCCAATCTGATTCGGAAGAGATTCGGTTCGATTTGGGGACTGAATCTCCGAATCTGAATCAAATCGGGAGACCAAGTAAAAACTATGAAGCAATTCAAAGCATCTGAATAGATTCAGAAAAGCTTTGGAAATAGATTCGGCCGATTTGGAGATTTGGTTATAAACTAAACAGACAGCTGACAGCTGCTTCCAGCTGGTAAGTCTGTTGGGGTTGGGGGAAGGGGGAGGGAAAGGGCATGGGGGAGGGAGGGATTGAGACTGGGACAAGCTGCCTAGCGGGGGGGAGCAGGGGCTCTGCCCTGCTGCTGCTTGCCCAGCCATGGCGGGGGGGGGGG
>NW_005841961.1:911163-916808 GCF_000455745.1 Alligator sinensis | reverse complement strand
GGTTTGCTCCAGGCAGAAGGGGGGAAAGCAGCAGCAAAGTATAGCCCCCGCTCCCTGTGCTGCTGCACCCACATCCTGTGCCTCCCGCACCAACTGGCAAGTGGTGGCAGGGCAGAGCCCCACTCCCAGCGCTGATGTGAGAGCGGCAGCACTGGGAGCAGGGGCTGTGCCCTGCTGCTGCCCAGAGTGAGTGGCACCTTCATCACGCCCCTCCCACGCTGGCCAAGCACACGGCAGCAGGGCAGAGCCCCCAAGACTCCCCTGCTGGGGCAGAGGCAGGCACAGCTGGAGGAGCCGTGGGAGAAGCCCCCATGGCTGTGATGCCCAGGCCCATTGCCAACCCGGCCCCAGCCTCTTGGCAATTAAAAAAAAATAAAGGCCCACACTCACCAGCTGCAGGAGTGGCGATAAGGGCCTCTGAGGGCTCATGGCAGAGCCCCCGCCCCCTCGCACAGCGTGGGGCAGTGGGGGCAGCAGGGATCACCACCCCCACCTGGAACCCGTGAGGCAGATGCCCCATGGTGTGGGTGCAGTGCCGCATGCTGGTCTGAAGCTGGGATGGATCCATGTGTCAGCCAGAGCTCCCGGTTCAATTCCCTAGCTATCTGACCATTCCCCCAGCAATTCCCCGGTGGGGATGGGCACCCAGATTTCCACGTGGAGTTTCTGCAGGCTGCCGCCGCCAGCTGGGGCAATAGCCCAGAGCCACTGCCATCACCAGCTGGTAGCAGCAGCCTGCGGTCATCCCACATCATCTGGGGGCCCACACCCCCCAGGAAGAGCTAGGGGAAGTGAGCAGAGAGCTAGGGGAAAGATCGGGGAGCTAGGGAATCGAACCGGGAACTGGGGGAATGTTCAGGGACCTGGCTTGATTTCCCAGCTCCCTGTTCGATTCACCTAGGAGCTTGGGCAGCTTCACTTGTCAGCCAGAGCCTGGCAGCGCTCAGCCCTAGTGGCCCCAGTTCCCAGACACCACACAGTACCCTGTTGAGCTGAGCTGAACCCACGCCACGGGGCAGCTGCTGCGTGGGTACCAGGCAGGGGGCAATCCCTGATGCCGCCCACTGCCTCACATTGCACAGGGGGGCTCTGCCACAAGTGCCCAAAGGCCTCAATCAGCACTCCTGAAGCTGGTGAGTGTGGGAGTTTTGGGCGGGGGTTAAGTGCTGGGACTAGGCTGGGGCCACGCAGGACAGCCATGGGGGCTTCTCCCGCAGCTCCCCCCACCTGTGGAGAGGCAGACAGATGGAGGAGCTGCGAGGGAACCTGCAGCCGCCTGGCTGTGCCTACCTCTCTCCAGCCAATTCAAATCACCGAATCTCTCCAAATCTTCCAAAGCTGATTCGGCTGAATCGATTCAGGACAGTGATCCAAATCTCCGAATCGAATCGCTGTCCTTCAAATTGGCCGAATCTGAATCAAATACTTCCCTATACAGATCCCCTATTCAATACCTGCCCTGGCATCCACCATTTATTGGGTTAGAGATGCCAGAGGAAACATCTCCAACCATTCTCTTCAACAGACATTAATAGATCTTTCATCCATGAATGTATCCAGTCCCTTTTTGAACCTGGCTATCCAATCTGCCTCCACCACTCTGTGGGGAAATGAAATCCACAAATAACTATGTTGCATAATTAAGTGGTTTAAGGCGTAATTCCATTTGAAGCCACATCAGTTAATCTCAACAAGAAAAAACATAGAACATGTTTGCAAGAGCTGAGTTTGAAAGAAATGGATATATCCTCCTTTCTAGACAGACACTTTTAAGTCATCTTTGGGTTTTTTTGCTATAAGCTTGCTGAGCAGCAGCTGCAGATCTGTCAATCCGCAAACTCTGGAACCATATGGCTGGTACCCATCATTTGCAGAAGCTCCTTGGATTTCCTGAAGCTTTCTCATTCTCTTCACCTCATGTCCATTTCGCAAAAACTTCATTTCCGCCAACTACTTCTCAACTATTACTGATCTCCAGCAAGTGGTAAGGTAAGGTAATCAGTAACACTGGCCACAGAACTGAAAACACACATGCACATAAGTATTTGAACAAACTTCAAAAACAACTTTGGTCATGACTGATTACATTTAGCAACTAGTTGTTAAAAAAAAAAAAAGGTGTGGGGGCGGGGGGAAAGCTTACAGAAAACACAGGTATTCACCAATAAGAATCAATTGTGGCTTCATTCCTGGGATGACTTAAACACCCCAAACTTCCATTAATGTTCAAAACAAGGGAACTAGCATGTATCAGGCTCCTGCCAAAGGTTTCCCTTAAAAGTATCCCCCAAAGGAATAAATGGCAATATTGAAGCTACTGAACAAACTGCATCAGTTCTTTGTAGGGGTGCACCAATAGAAATTTTGGAGGCCAATACTGATAGCTGATTTTTAAGGAGGCATATCAGCCGATACTGATCTGATTTCCGATACTATTTGTAGAACTTAAATTACAACAGCAAGAAACATGACTGTGTAAAAAACTGTACAAACAACACACCATTCCTGAAAAAACCTAGAAAGATGAAAAAGCAGCCTTAGAAATATCTAGCAGATTTACACATGAGTAAACTCATACTGAAATCATTTATAAGCACCAGTAAAAGTGTTAGATTGTTTTCTGTTTAGTCTTAAGAAGACTTCAGAAGTAGTCACCTACAAAGGTGCAACATGGAACGGGGTGGTTATTATAAGAGAAAAATGTAATATTAGTACATACAATACTCAGGACGGTATAAGGTTACATAAAAGAAAGATATCCTAAAATATTGTAGCAACATGTCACAACCCAGTGATTTTTTTGTGCCTGGGCACTATGGAATTTCCTGGCCACATGAGAGCTCCTTTGCACGGCAGAGTGTTCTGCTGCAATTAAGAGCCTGCGTGCAGGAGAGTTGCCGCCAATTTGCAGTTTCCTTTGCAGGATGCATTTCTTCTTTGCAGCACAGAAATGCACGGTGCAAAGAGTTCCCGCTATTCGGATGCAAATTTGTGCCCCGCTATTGGCCAGTGCTAAATTATTCACACGTGGCGGCTAGTAATTGGCTCGCTGGCCGTTTAAAATTCCACGCGACTTCCGCCCACGTCGAAGAGCTTTGAGCACGCTGCAGAGTGCCTCTGAAGTTATCTGACTTGCAGCTGCTGATCGATAGACTGATCACCTATCGATCTTTCTTCCTGTCCCCGAGCGCACCCCCGACGTACCCCTTTCTCCGCCGGCTTCGAATTGCAGACAGATTAACTGGCTTGAACCCCGCCAGCTGGAACAACTCATGTGGCTGTTCCGACGACTGGACCACCTGCGTCGTGATTGCAAGCGGCGTGAGTAAAGTTTTTTGCAACCAATAAGTTGTGTCTGCCTCTCCATTCACCAGCCCGCCCTGACGTACGAGCGTAACTCGAGTCGGCCCTGGCCGTCCGAGACACAACATAAGCCATAAAGAAATTCTAAGCAAAGGTTCTGTGGCCTTTAATCAAATTTACAAGGAAGCAGTCAGTCTTGTAACAAAGTTTTGCAGCACTGCTAAAGGTTCATAGCACAATACATGGGATAACCTTAAAGAAAAGAAATAAGGATACAAACAGCATAAAATATCAAGTGGATTTCTGTACATAAGAAGTTGAATCTTCAAGTCTTCAATTAGATTCACTCAATCACCCACTCCTCTCAAGCCGGAAATGAAAGATTAAGTAAAATCTGACACAAGGACTACAGGCTTTGGTCTTTTTATAAAACAGTGACATTTAAACTGGATTCTGCACTTTGATGATTAGGATCAGTGAAATTCATTTAAGTTGACTGGTTGTGTTTTTAGACATTAAAAAGAAACCAAGATATTAAGCCTACCTATGCATAGATTATTAACAGAAATACTAATTCAGCCTCAACTACAAGTTCCAGTATAGGTTAGGGTAAGGGTGGGGGGGAAGAGGCGGCACAGGGTGCGGGAAGGTGGTACAGACAGCTGTTGCAGGTTGGGGCTAGAGTCACAGCAGCCACACCTGCCCCTCGCCTTGTACTTGATTTTAAGATGAGTTACCCCGCCCCTGCCATGTTAGAGGGGGGAAAAAAACCTTGTCTTGGATTCAAGTAAATATGGGAAATCAATTTTGTTGTCTTTGCTCCCAAAGCATAAAATATCTTAATGAAAGCATACAAAAATTGTTAAGCTTATGGACTTACTGGTGAGGACCGGGATGCCTCCTTCAGCTTTGACATTGTTGTTTGAAAAGTGCCTATAAGGTCGTGAGATCCATCGCTGTCATAGTCATAACACTGTACCTAAAATGCAGTATTATCCAGTATTAGAAATAGCTACAGCTCTGACAGAGTGACTTTTTTTAATAAAATGCATCTTTTTCTGCCAGGACATCTAGCATAGCAGATGTTTCCCTTGTGCCATAGATTTAAATTAATGGAGTACACATCCAAGAGACCAAAGACTGTTTTGCTAATTGCAATAAGTGTCTTATGTGCTACTGGCCCAGAACCTTCCACTGAAATAAATGACAGCTGAGCATAGTTAACTATAAGATTAGGCTCAATGTGATTAAGTAGTGCTAACACTAGTATTTTACACTGACAGTGTTTGGAAAACTTATCCATAACACCTCATTTTTCCTCTCTCACTATGGACTCAAGGCCTAACTTGTGAAGGTACTGAGCACATTCAGTATGTATAGATTTTAGTGGGATCTTATAGATGCTCAGCACCTTGGGAAGTCACCACAGATGGTTGTCAGAAGAGTGAAAGTAAGACTATAACTATCTATAATAATACTCAGAGATAGAGCGTTTAAGTTTCAATGTTAAAACTAGCAGCTTAGAATCAATATTTATCTCAAAATCAGCAATTCCAAGGAGAGTCCTTGACTGACTCTTTATAAAAAGTCTTCTGGATGTATACAATAACATCCCTCTGTTTACTTAACACCACCAACCCCCTAAAAAAAAAAAAAAATCTAAATGGTAACTCCTAAGGGCGTACCGATAGAGATTTTGGAGGCCAATACCGATAAGCTGATATTCAAGGAGGCATATTGGCCGATACTGATCCAATTTCCGATACAGCTGCCATCAAGTGGTAGGTCGGCGGGGGCAGATCAACATCTTCCATGGTGAGGGATGGGGCAGGGGCAATGGCAGGCGCTGTCCAGGCGGGGCACAGGATGGAGGTGCAGCTTATGGGGTGGGGGCAGCTCCTGCTGCTGAATACACCCCGGCAGGGTGGGGGATGTGCTGCCAATCTGCACAGTGCGGAGCAGGCTGCAGCTGCGGGGAGGAGCAGGAGCCAGGGCTCTGTAGGACTCTTCTCAGCAGGGGATGGGCTCAGAGTGGGCTCCAGTGCCGCCGGGAGGAGGCTGCAGCCATCCCAAATTTTGCTGCAGCTCTGCTCCCAGCCCTGCGCTACCACCCAGTGCAGCTGCGGCTTTTCCTGGTGTTTGGGTGGAGGCGGGATGTTCAGCCAGGGTTGTACTGGGCACTGAGTAGCGGCGCGGTGCTAGAAGCGGAGCTGCGGTGAAGTCTGGAGTGGCTGCAGCCTCCTCCCAACACCGCCGGAGCCTGCTCCAAGACCAGCCCCTGCAGAGAAGAGCCCTGTGCAGCTCTGGCTCCACCCCACAGCTGGAGCCTGCCCCACACTGTG
>NW_005841961.1:892686-911087 GCF_000455745.1 Alligator sinensis | reverse complement strand
CCAGCCCCTCCCCACAAGCTTTGCTTCTGTCCCGCCCTCCCCCCCAGCTAGGCAGCACCTGCCCCTGCCCCTTCCCTCACCATGGGGGGCATTGATCTGCCACCCCACAGAGCATGGGCATTTATCGGCCAAATTATCGGTCCCATCAAGCTGATATCTCATATAGACAATCTTCTTTATATTGGTACTGATCCAATATCGGACTGATGTATTGGTGCACCTCTACTAACTCCTTAATGTTCCAAGCCAATTATGCTTAGACCAGGCAGACCTTACCTTTCTACCTGCTCTTTCTTATCTGGGTTGCTTTGTTTTGTTCAACAGGTCAGGGTGGCAGATCTCTTAGGTTTATTTGGCTCAGCTCTATTTTTCCTATTGCCTTTTTAACTTTTATAAAGTACGTGCTCATGTGATTACAAGAAGTAATATAATATGAATAATTTATGGATGCTTCCCAAAACGTCTTAAATGTGATGTTTGTCAAAACATGGATGTTTCCCAAAACATCTCCACATAGGGTCTGCCCTGCTGTCCCCCCTTGCATAATCCAGGGATAGCAGGGCAGACCCTATGAGGAGAGGCTATGGGACCTTAACATGTTCAGCCTTCACAAGAGAAGGCTGAGGGGGGACCTGGTGGCCATCTATAAGCTTACTAGGGGGAACTAGCAGGGTTTGGGAGAGACCTTGTTCCCCCCGAGCACCTCCTGGAGTAACAAGGAATAACAACCATAAGTTGCTAGAGAGTAGGTTTAGACTAGACATTAGAAGGCACTACTTCACAGTCAGGGCAGCTAGGATCTGGAACCAACTTCTAAGGGGAGTGGTGATGGCTCCTACCTTGGGGGTCTTTAAGAGGAGGTTCGACGTTTACCTGGCTGGGGTCATTTGAGCCCAGTTCTCTCTCCTGCCCATGGCAGGAGTTCAGACTAGAAGATCTAAAAGGTCCCTTCCGACCCTACTTCTATGAATCTATACAGTTTAATTCAAAATTGAAATTAACTGACAGATTGCTCAAGCCACATCTATTTATAATGATTTGATTATATGATGCTAGTTTACTAGTAGCCTCCTAGTAACTGAAACATTCATGTAAGCACTTTCCCATTACTCAAGACTAATATACTAACCCTGGATAAAAATGTTCTCAAACATATTTAATTTAATTCCCTTCTTACCTGTGCTCCTCTCTATCAGATAATAAGTAATGTACTGTTCACTAGCATATTAAAGCTGGATTGTGTCTCTAGTTTTGTTTCTGATAAAAAGTGCAAATCTTAAACTCTTTGTTTTCTCAGAGAAACCAACTATTCACCTGAACAATACATTTCAGTATTTCCACATTACTGTTTGGTTTAGATTGCATCTCTACCATGCAGATCCCTGTTCACAGAGCTTCTAGTCTGTTTTGTGTGGCTCTATTAAATAAATGCAACACATGCACATGCATTAAACACGAATTCACACTTGACAGATGGACAACAATAATAATAACTTCTAGAACAGGTTTGATGCAAGAGGGAGATAGGATGCAGATTTTTCAAGGTGGACCAGCTATTCAGCCAACCGCATCATTAGCTGAACCTCAATACTGAAGTCATATTTTTTTGTCAACAGTAGTAACACTTTGTTCAGTTATTAACATAGCTTGTCCCATAAATGTGTACCGGGGGGGGGGGGGTGGTGTCAAACCCCTTTAAGAGGCAAAACATTTCTGCTCATTTCAGATATTCAGTATACCTAACTCTTTGCCCCGCCCTGGGTCAAAAAGGGGATATATTCCTGGTTTAGGCAAAAGAGAAGTACTTGTTAGCCCAAAGCCCTTACAGCCCTCTCAGAACTGCTCATGCAATGATGCAGGTGAATCCACATAACACAATTATTAGTTTCCTTTTTCCCCCTTCAAAACTGATGAATTCATGCATGCTTGCTCAAAATGAGAGGCTCACATTTGTGGTACAGAAAGACTTCACTAACTCACTGCAAATACACACACAATATAGAAATAAATTAATGAGATAGTGCAGCAAGTTGATTTGTGCATTACTGGAGAATGCACAATTGAGCTATTTAATAGGTGAAGAGGCATTCACATTAGGGAAAGCTGGAAAATATTTTTACTTACTATAATAAAATAGCCCATTATGCATGCCACTGTGTGTATAAAAGTATTAAAGCATTGTTTAGTCCTTCAAACAACATGACAGTATGGTTTTACACTTCACCTGGAAGTAGTTTTTTTTTCTGTGAGCCACTATTTTATCAAGTTAAGAAGCAGCTGATTCAAACCTGACCTGCTGTATTTGTGTAAATACAGAATAAATCCTTGACAATCCATAAGGTAGTTTTAGATTTACACCCCTGTAATTAAAATCTCTTTAGATGTACACACTACCATGACATATTGGGAGACATGTCTGTGTTAACATACAAACTCCATTATGGCCCTGTGAATGCTATTCCATAGTTACAACTCTTATTCTGAACATAACCGGAGAAAGGAAACTCATAGATTTGATTCACAGGTCATGTCCTAACACTCCTAACACTGAACTCCAGGAAAGCAGCCAGGTTGTTGGTTGATTGGTTGGTATTGGGAGACTGATCCAAGCTATTTCAGAAGCATTCCTTGATATCAACAGTTTTTTCAGAGTAAGATTTCTCTCTTAATGCTTGGTGCTGTGAACTACAGGGTCTCAAAATTGATCAATTAGTTTAACATGTTAAACACCTCCAGGAAATGGAACTGGCATTTCCAGTAGAGGTACTGTATTTCTTTAAATAAAACGCCCATGGGTGCATCCACATTGAGCGTGCCTCTTGCAGCATCTCAAACCCCTTTCAGACACTGCAAGGCGCATGTGCAAGAACAAAAACACGTTCCCCGCGCTGCATATTTGCGGCACAGATTCAAAATTTGGTACTTATACATCCAGGAACCAACACAGAACCTCGGCGAAAAAAGCAAGACAGGCAACTGAAGGTCCTCTGCAGAGATGCTCTGGTAGCCAGCCAGACTGTCTCTATGGCTGGTGCTTGCCCTAGTGCTGAAGCAGGCTGCCTGCCCGTGCAGGGCAAGCAGCGTGCAGGCTGTAGAGACCTGGGCTCTGTGCCAGGTAAGTAGGGGTTGGTGGGGGCTGGAGGAGGGGACCATGAGGGACACAATGGCCAACTGTGCAGCCAGAGCCCAGTGGCAGCTGGCTCAGAGGTGCAGATGCCTCTAATGGCCATAGAGTCCCCATCTAGGTCTGGCAGGTGCGCAACCCTGGGGCCACATATAAAACCTCGGCTGTCGCAGGTGGCAGCAGGTCATAGCCAGGCAGCAGCCCCCCATTGCCAGACTGCTGCAGTGGGTACAGAGGAACTCTCAGGGCTGCTTCAGCAGTCCAGCTGGCACAAGAGGTAGTGTCCCCAGGTACCAATTAGCCAGGCCCTAGAAGCTCCTGAGAGCGAGTAGCCTTGAGCTACTTGCCAGGGCAGCTTTTTGTATGGCTGAAGATCCGGGAGGAGCCAGGCAGGGTTATTTTGCCCCAAGTGGCACAATTTGCCCCACACCAAAGTCCATGTCTGGGCACGTGCGCCGAGGCAAAAAGTCTGAGCTCAAATTTGCACCGCTTCTATACGAGCTGCTGCACACGCACATGCCTGCATGTGTGGACACGCCCCATGAGTTTAAACACACAAATTTTTCCAACACTGAAATTAAGTAAAATGAAGGCAAATTTACAAATCACAGACAATTTTCAATTTTAGAACCATATTTGCTTTTAAAAAGGGCATCTTCTATTTGAAAGAATGCAATAGATGTAAAGGGTCTTTTGGTCCACTGAACACGTTCAGCATAAAATTGAAAAAAAAGTGTTAGACAATTTGTTTTTGGTCCTTGTTTTCCACAAATGCTAATAGTCCAAGACTCTGTCTTCACCTGATGCAGAGTATCAGTTAACCAAAGGTACCAGTATGAGTAATAAAGAAAGGTCCATTTTGGAGTCAGTGGGAGTGTCTACATGTTCTATTAGTGTGATGCAATATGTTCCGGTGCAGTTCATGCCAGAGTTTACTGCTCCTGGGCACCTCATCACACATGTGCCTAGGACTGCAGCACACTGAGCTGCGTTGGAGCAGCCCCGACTGGCAGTGGACCCAGGGTGTCAGACTGCCATCCAGGGACTGCTCTGACCCAGCTCAATGAGCTGAAGAGGGGCTGAATGGGGCACGAGGTTACTCTAGTATGGGGCCAGCCGGCAGGCTGAAGCACCCTCATGGCCCAGGAAGCCAGGTCAGTATCTACACATGCGCTGCAGTGCACTAAATAATGCCACCATAGAATAGTACTTTGTTCACAAATATTAATGTATGGCAGTATTTATTAGCTTACTACACCCTAGTACGTCTCATGTAAATGCACCCAGTATGTTGTTGGTAGAAGCTAGTGCACAATTATCATTGATTAGAACCTTGTCCTTTAAGTAGAGCTCACTTTATCACATCAGACTGCCTGAGCCGGACTGAACTGGGACATGTCTTCATATACCAAATTCAGAGAGGTGCTTTGCATAAAAATAAAAGAGAATACAGAAGAAGACAACTGATTTTTATGTTCCTTTAAGACTACCCAAAGTTAAGAGAGCGTGCCAATAGCATTAAGCATTTGGGTTTGTTTGTTTTTTTAAATATACTTCTTGTGTTGTCACAGTGACCCTTCTGGCCTTATTTTCTTGCGAGATAAAGGGAAGTGATAAAAGGACTTGCTATTTTAGAGAATAAAACAAGAAGAGGACCAGGTAGCTGTGACAAGTGCAGAGTGAAAAGGAAATTAACAAACAGCAGGAAAAAAAAATATAACATCAGATGACAGCTTGTCATGTGCTAGGGTGTGAGAAAAAACCCAGGTAAAACTGAATGTTAAAATAAAGAAGTACAAGTAAGAGGAAATAGTTTACACTTTGCACATAGTCTGCCTTCTGGAAATCTTCATACAAGTTGCTGGTACTGCATCACCAACAAAAGTTTCAAGATCCCTGAGAGACAATTTAAGATATTTCAGCCTCTATCATCTGTTATTTCACTATGTAGTTTGCACATCCTTAATACTGATAATGCCAAATGTTGTGATAACACTGTATAATTCAAACAACAAATTAAGAGGAAGATTAACATTAATTCTAGTTTAACAGTCTTCCTAACTTGTGGATGCAAGAACTGACAGAATCTTAAAAAAAGAAATATCACATACCACAACACAAAAATGGTCACAATCAGGAGCTATAAGAGTTATCAAATCCACTGTTACTTACAAATAAAAATAACTAGTTTATATTTAACATATAAATGAATATGAAAATAGTTTCTTTAGACATGTTGCGTTTACCCTTACTAGTGCATTAGTTAAATCTTACCTTAATTGGTTTCTCCATGTCACTGTAGCATAGAGAATTGAGAGATATTTTAAAGGGCCTCCAAACAGGATTCAGGTTGTTTTTAATAACCTACCAAAAATGTTGATAAAGGTTCATTAGCAAGTCAGAAACAGGGAGTGACCATTCTTTTAGAGTGCATATTCAGAGATGAGAGGTACTGATGTGCACTGCTATCATGAAATCCATCTACACACGTGTCTCAAAATTGGCATTTCATACTACAGGGATACTACAGGAAGCACACTTTCTAAGAATACAATACTCACATGGAGACTGAAGACTGCTGCTCCCTGCTAGAAATTCCATATCTCCTGGGAGAGACATAATCTGCCATACCATTTAATCCTAAACATGGTTGGAGGCAAGATTTCACTGCTTCTAGGGAAGACCCACTGCTATAGGCAGCATTTTGTTATAGGGGAATATAGCTTACCAGTAAGAGTGAGACAATGAGATACACTGTCATTTATAGGCATTGTATTCTTGAGTCTTATTTCACCCCAGCACATATTTATGCTGAACACAACTTCCAGAATCACTATCGCCAGAAACTCTAGATTGCATGAATAGAAAGGCAATGTATACTTCTATCAAGCCAAAAGGGTAAAAGGAGAACTTCATAAAACTATTATAAACATTCATGGAAGAGTTTCATAATTCTCAGATTGTGAAGTATACATAAGATTCAACAAGTTGCAATTAGATTGGATACAGTAAAAATCCTTTACAGAAAAAATAGTAAGATTTTTTATCAATCTAAATTTGGCCAGACATATGAAAAGTTATGCTTATATGCTGAAGTTGTACTGAAAAAAAATTCCACAAGCAATGAGTAAAATGCCTTGACTATACTTAATGTTAAAATTATTAAAAACGTTAGGTCATTTTGTAGTAAACACACAAACTTATTTTAAACCCATGTTCAGTTATTCACCCCATGCTAGAACACTGATTTTAAGAACTGATCATTTTTTAAGAGAATGCAGGAGCCCTAATAGAGAAACATAAAAGTGCTGGTGCAGGAAAAAAAAAAAAGAGGCAGATATTATATTTTCCCCACAAAATTCTTTACACCTCTTAGAAGACAAAAAAAAAAAAAAAGGTAGGAGATAAATTCTATCCGTCCTCATTTTAAAGATGAAGAATTGTGACACAAACATTAAGTGGCTATTCCAGGGCCAAACAAAAAATCTCTGGAAATGCTGAAAAAGCTTAAGTACTCTAAGACTTACTCCACTGTTCTAACTACAAGACCTCTGTCTTCTCTGGAGAGAGTGCCAGGGCCTTGTCATAGGTTCACTTGCAACAGTTGCAAATCATAGGAATACTGCAATGTATTAAAGTTAGTACATGCTAAGGAGATAATCTTCACTTGAACAGAAACAAGTTTGCAATGCTAAGAGGGCACTTAACATGTGCTAAACTGCTGCAAAGTGCAGCTGCTTAAGTTTTAACTGCACTTAGCATGCGTTAAAGTTATAAGGGTGGTGTCACATCTCTCCATTTTTGTTCTTGCATGAACAAAAATCAGATTGATTCAAGAAACTTCATGCCATTGACACAAATACTGTCATACCTCTGTTCTGTGAACCATCACCCAGTTTCCTTCTGACGTTTGCTTGTGGAATTCCAAATATGGGTCCGACTTCCCAAAGAAATCCTGTATTCAAAGAATAAATATCTAACCATCTCAGAATAGCCAATGGTATGAAACACTGGTTGGAACATGATCGAATTCACAGAAGGTAAACAAATTATCTATCAAGAACTTTTAGATATCTTTCTGTTGAAAGAAGATTACGAACTGTAGAAAACTCCAGTTTTACTACTTTATATGAACTAATTACCTTATTGTCTAGTTTCCTTGCTTCTACTTCCAATAAGACCACTCTGTTATCTTTTACTTCTTCTGCTGTAATCTAGGTAGATAATTAAAATAAGGAAGAAAAACATTGCATTCTACATTCAGGTACTCCATATTTCTTTAATACTGTTCACAAAATACCTAGAAAGGAGCCAGAAAGAATCTACAGTTGCTCAAGAATTGAGTGATAAAAAATGGAGACAACCAATTTGATTTTTACAATATGAAATAATGGCAATATGCAATAATGGCCCCTTGACCCTCTCCCTCATATTTAATTTCCCTACTATAGCAGTGCAAAGAGGGCAAATTCAAGGCAAACCTCCATACCTGGAAAATTATGACACATTTATAAATTGCCCAAATATAGAATCTAATTATTAGGAGGTGTCTTATATTCAGGGACATCTTCTATTCAAGTATATATGGTAAGTTATGTTTGAGGACAATGCATTGTGTGGGGCTGAGGCAGGAAGGAGAAATGGTATCACCCTACCGTAATGCTTCCTTTCCCAGCAGGCTTGCCATTTTTAAAAACTAATGGTCTTGTTAGTGTCTTGGTGGAGACTATCTGTCAAAACAAAAGTTAAGTGTCAAGAATTATTTTTACAGTCTAATAGCTTTTTAAATGAAAGGAATGGGTAGTGATGAACATACCATTTTAGGAAATTTTGCTTTTCCAGATGTACCCTATACAATTATATTTATTTCCAATACCCTTCCATGTATTTTGATATTTAAATACTTTTACCAATATAACATTAGTTACAAATCCAGAAGTTAAATAATACAAACAAGGAAGTCAGTCTTAATACGCCAACATTTTCAATAATAGAATTAGCAGAGGAGTTTTAACCACTAAATAACAGCTTGCAACTAGGATAAGATCTCTCTCTCACACAGGGATCCTGGCTTTCTCTGCTTAAAAACTGCAAATTCCCCAATTAAAAAAATCCCAAATTCTCTGATTAAAAGAACCCACAATATCTTCATTTTTCCACGATTAAAATGAAATGACACTTATATACCCATACACCCACACGTATCAATTTAACACATTTCATCGATATATTTACAACTTTAAAGCAATTTGGAAGCCTATCAGTACCTCAATCATTACGATACAATAAATTCTAAATACCTTTTTTTTTTTACATCATGGAAAATCGGAGCTCCTCCTGTCACCTTTGATCACCAGGATGTGGGTTCAGCTGCAGCTGTCTAAACAGCGTTTTGCAGTGCTGAGCACCCCGATATGCTGGTGCCCAGCCCCTGCCCTTCACTCCCAAGCCATCTGCTGGCCACCCCACCCCTGCAAGCACAGGCACACAGCCACCAGACTAGCCACACAGCTCTCTATCATCCCCCAAATGCCCCCCTCCATGTTCCAATGCTGGAGGGGAATATGGTGCCTCCCCCCTGCCCCGCCGCAGCTTCAAATGCCCGGATACCTTCCCCCAGTGCTTGCAGGCACCTGCCCCTCCGCATACTCCTGCTGCACACATACCTCACACCTCCCTCTCCCCCCATGACAGTCCCCAAGCCCTGGCCCTCCAACCCCACCCACCACATACTGACCTGCATCCAGCTGCTGAGGCTACTCCCACAACTCTGCCCGACTGTGTGCCAGCCACATGCATGTGTGCACACATGGCGTTCCCTACCCCCAAATCGGTCACTGCCCGCTGCTCCTCCCCCCCACCCCGGCTCCTTCCAGCAGCTCCTTGAAGGCTGGAATGTGGAAGGCTCCCAGCCTGCGAGGGGAAATCCGCGTTTTCCTGTGGTTGTCTCCTTTAAAGAAGAAAATCTTCATTTTTCTTGCTGCAAAAGCTAATGCAGCCCCAAAGACAGAGGTGCCAGTAGGAAACGTTATGCCACCATGACAGCCAATATAGGCGCACCTCCTTTTGATGGACACTCTAGAGACCCCACTGGGAAATAAGGGAGCAGAATCCAGTGAAATCCAAGAGAAAAGCAGAGAGACAATAATTGCTACCTTCACTAGAAAGGAATTGTACCATAGTCACAAAGGGCCTTGATGGCATATGCACGTATCCATGCATCAGTTTCAGTCATCCTTTTTTCCTCCTGTTTGTGCTCCATCCCCATTATACCACTGAGGGGGGACAAAATTTACTATGTTTTTTGGACTAAAAATAATAATTTAGTAGTGAATATTCTTCACTTACTGTTTATTCCGAGTCTATTTGTGCATTAAATTACCCCAGACATTCTACAGCTAAGAGTACAACAGACAAACTTCACGGCATTTGTTCTTTTGTCCTTAATTAAATTGAGACCAAACCAAAACCAAACAAGAATCTTATTTGTCACTTAAAGTACTTTCTTCATGCATGTATGGTCACAGAGCGATTAAGACCTTAACAGAAGAGCCACTGTGACTTAATCCTAGGAGAAATCAAGTAGAGAACAGAGTATCCAAGACCTGCATTCACATACTCAAATTGCAGTTTGTACTCACTTGTCCAAGAGTACAGTCAAATTCTCCCAGGAAGTCATCATCATTCAGCTCAATGGTTTTGTTGTCAATGTCATAAATTCCAAATTTGAGCTTCTGAACGAGCTCAAAATAGTAATCAATGAGGAATTTCTTGGAAAAATTTGGGTTCAAGGAATTCTTAATCCTTTCTGTGCGATCAAGCTGCAGACAGAAACACAGCAGATTACTAATCGACTCATTGCCTAGCATTCAAACTATGCATGTGGCCAAAACTAAAATTTCTCTCATATGAAGTTTTCCAAAGCCCTGATAGGTGCAAGAACAGAAATATGCATTTCTATAAGTCCTTTCACTACATGTAACATTAGACATATGACAATTTAAAACTTAAAAAATCCATTTGCTGAAGTTAAGAGAGATTCAAGGACCAGATATCTCACTGCTAAAATGCAACTAGAGCTGAACTTGTATACATTAAAAATATAACTTATTTTGTCTAAAATCCAAGGTGAAAGAGAGAAAAAAAGTAGTAACATATTAAGAAAATCTGGCTGCTCTGGATGAGATCATTATCTGTTAGCAAGTGTCTGCAATGCACTGGAAGACAGTCTGTCTGTCTCTATAGGAATGCCATGCTGGTATTATAACTACTTAAGTAAAACAGAATTGCCATCGGAATGGTAAAACTAATATCTGAAAGGGCTGCAGTCCATACAGATGGAGTCAGACCTAAAGGGTACAGTAGAATTGGCGCGTCATTAGATGTGCTTTAAATCCAGTGCCTCATTATTTTAATTGAGAAGCATCCAAGAAAACCAGACCACACTAGATTATTATTAAGTGCTTGAGGAAGAAGTGCCATACATACCTCGTACCACTGCTGCCCACTTGTATTCTGGAGAAGCACGCAGAGTGGGTCTGACTTTGAACCAACATCTTTATCCAACAGATTGTTGCAGGAGATTGACAGCTCCACCTTTGTCACACATTGTGCTGCCATTTGTTTAGCTAGAACCAAGCAGGGAAATTCAGTGTTACAAAAAAAACCCATTGATTCAAAAAGAAACAGCTGAAAGCTAATGGGCCTTTAATCTTCTGACAAACCGCTGGGAGGAGGGCACAGCATGAGCCTATCAGGAGTAAAATTTGAAGCTCTAAATGCCATCTGGAAGCATCACGATACACTGAAATGATACATTCTTAGCTTCTATGGGTTAAAAGCACATTAATCTTCTAATTAAAGCCCAACAAAATCTATATATGAGAAGAGAGGTCAGGCTTTTCAGAACACTTGGGCAGTCAAATTAAGAAGAAGGAAACAGGAAGAAATACAAATTAAAATCACATCAATTAGAGTACTTCTGCCATACACTCCATCCTACGTTTTCAAAGCACTTCATAAACATTATCTAACTGAGCCTTCTAAAACCCACAGGAAGATGTTCACTTTGTTACAAAATATGAGAACTGCAACAGGAAATCCAAAATGTATGGTAAAGAGTTGCAGAAAGATTTCACAAAACTGAGCAAGTGGGCAACACAGTGGTAGAATAAATTTAACAATAAGTGCAAAGTAATACATATGGAGAAAAAAAAAATAATCATACCTATATATCTGGGTGCACAACTAATTGAGCTGGAAGGCCACTTAGGGAGTTTTGGTGAGCTGTTGTGGAGCGAGGAGGGGGGGAAGGGAGTGCTGACTCTTCCCAGCAGTGTGTGTGGGGAGGGGCAGCAATTGATCCTATCCGGCCTATCCGGGACCTTCTTTCCTACATTCACCACCCAGGCCCTGGATGGAGCAGGACAGGCAGGGTTTCCACAGAGACCAGCCTGGGACCCCCACAGGCTGGACACATATGGCTAGAATGAGATGGGGCCACAGGTAGGCAGGGAGTGGCATCCAGGAACAGGATGGGCAGGCAGGACCAGGATTGTGGGGCAGTGACAGAGTGAGGCTGGGGCCAAGGGGAAAACCACAATCCGCTTCCCACATGTCCCCAAGATGGGTGCCTAGTCTGTAGGTAGGGATGTACAGGGAGTGGATCATGGCTCTGCCCCAGGTGTCAGCTCCACTCAGTCACTACCCCATGATCCCAGCTCCGGCTGCCTGCCCCGCTCCCGGACACCGCTCCCTGCCTGCCTGCAGCCCCATCCCATTTGCCCAGCTGAGCATATCCTGACAGCAGGGGTCCCAGGCCAGTCTCCATGGAGACCCCACCCACCTGCTTGCTCTGTCCAGCACCCTCAGCACTGGGTGCGGGATTCCTGGGCAGTGGAGCCAAGTCCAGCAGCGGTGGCAACACTGGCAGCAACAGCTGGGGGGAACTACTGGTGCTGCAGCTGCCAGGAAGCCGAGTCTGGCTGCTGTGCTGTGCAAGCCCCACCGTGCTAACGGGGTTAGTGAACTGGCTGCATGCACCATGGTCCAAGCTACCCCCTGCACCTAGGCCAGACAGGGCCAAGAGACCTGCTGTGGGCCAGATAGAAGGAAAAAATACTGTACAGCAATTTTTCTATTTCAAAGAACTCACAAAGACCACAAATCAGAATGCTTTTGACATTATGGATTCCTTTTGAAATCTCTGGATGTATCTTGTGAATCGTGGGTTTGTACACCTACCAGTGCCAATAATATAGGACAACCTGCAGCACCATTAAAAGGATCTTGTATCACCCTGGTTGAGAATCACTGCTACACTTAAAAAGCATCACTCCTAACTGCTAGATATACTTTGGAATTTTTGCAGTTACTATAGTTCAGTGACATCAATAAATTCAGAAATTAGCCCTGCACTCTCTGCAAGCGCCACTCCAATCCCCTTTTTCTGCTTTCTGCTCCCTGCTTCATGTGCCTGCCCCCTCAACTGCTGTATTATGCCCCAAACAATTAACATGCTCCAACAGACTCAATTGATCTAGTCTGCTCTGATGCACTGTAGTTGCAGAAAGTTAGAGTAGTGTCTCCACACGTCTACAGGCATCCTTTCTTTGCAATTAAGAAATAATAGGTGAAAGTTTCTGCCCCTGTGTTATAGATTCAAGGCAGAGCTTTTTGTGATAGGCTTTCCTGAGAAGGGTCCCTCTGAAAAGGGTTAGTGAATGGAAATTGGTAGGGTACAGAGAAGGACTTAGATGAGGGTAGTTGTGAATTGAAACATCCACCTCTGATGTGTCAGGCAATCTCTTGCAACACCCCATGAAAAAGGGTGAGATGGTTCAGTTGTAGGATCTTGTTCTCACTGTGGCTTAAACCGTTTCACTAATCCTATTGTCTATTGAAGGGAGAGAGGCATGAGCACTAGCACCCCTTACAACACTGAGGTCATTTTCTGGGGAGATATTCAGGTTGGTGTCTTGGAAAAATATAACTGTAGTCTCTGCCCTTGAGAGGGCTAGAAACTGCAGAATTTATGGTAGGGCAAAGACATATACATTTTTAAATAGTGTAATGTCATCCTTGAATACTTAAGGGAAATGACTATGTCCTCAGGTCCCACAAATAATTACATCCATATCCTCAGACAGAGCATCCCTAATAGTTGTCTGGACTCTAGTCACATGAAACCAGGACCTGGACCATAGATCAAATGGATTCATTAGATTTGCTTCATTAGTATGGAATGCTGATAAAACATAAAATAAAAACAGTTGAAGTCAAGGTAATTTATAACCTCAGTTGCTCTCTATTTTGGTCCTTAAGCATACCCAAATTGGCAGGCATATGTCCTTGAAAGCTAAGAATTGCACTGTTGTTAGCATCAGTGCTAGAATTGTGCTGTTGCAATCCTACTAGTTCAGTAAGAGTACTCTGACCCCACAACTAATTTCATAGCATGCCCAGCAAAAATGAGTCTCAGCACATTTGAGGGATCTAACCAGATAACAAGGGACAACATATCATGTCAGTTACCCAGGTACCATGAGTCATTTACTAATGTAAACATTAATGAATGCATGCAATTCAAATATTTATCTAAAGAATTGGTGGAATAACCTGTGTAACAGGTTAGCCTATGAATAATTTATAGATAGATTTATATACAAAATGTGTCCAAGTTATTTTGCTAAGTAGCATTTACTTAAAAAAAAAAAAAAGATACTAATTATATACTTGTTTGATAACTTCTGGTCTGCACAATATGACTTTATGGCACATTTATACAGAACAAACCAGGAATGGGGGTTCCTGAATAACCTCAAGCACTGACTACTTACCCCAGAGTTAAAAAAACATTCAACATATGAAGTCTGTTTCCACTGTAGAATTTACCTGGGAGTTTGCATGCATGCCATGCCATGCTAAAAAACAAAATCGTATTACTCAGATTTGGAGGTGCTTCAGCTTATACTAGTCAAACTGGCTGGAGAGAAAAAAAAAACAAAAACCCAAACCCCCCCACCCCCCCCCCCCCCTTCTCCCTCTCCAAAATAAAAAAAAACCCCCCCCCCCCCCCCCCCCCAGAAACTAGGCTGTTTTATCACTTGCACTGAAATCCTCCCACTTAAGTGAGGAAGCAGACCAAGTCACTCAAACATTAACAGTCCCCAAATACTCTCCCACAATTTTTCCTGAACAGAGACATTCGCACATGACTAGGAAAAAAAAAAAAAAAAAAAAAATCACAGAGCACCTCGGCACAAGGAACAGCAGAATGTATCACACACACTCACTTACAAGTGCAAAAATAGAATAAGGACACAGTAACATGGGCATGCTCATATGTAGACTATGCCAAGCTGTGTGCTCAGTTTGGGGCAACAATCACCCAGGAACTGCAATCCAATTTACATGAACTGTAGTCCCTGAATAACTCCATGTAGACATGCCCACTGACAGTTTGCTAAGGCCTATTACTGATGGGCTACAACTCATCAGTTTTTTTTCTATTCTTTCTTCATTATCAAATTAAAAGTTAAATTGAGGTGAGCAATGCTTCACTGGAAAATGGGTGAGGAAAAACATACCTAGAGTACTTTTACTGTACTTCTAGTATTCATTCTAAGCAAAAGAATTAGTATTTCATATGTTATACAACAAATAACCTCTAAACATATCCAAAAGATATAGTTATATACCTCAAATATAAAGGATTCAGATAAGGGAAAATATATTTCTTAGAGTAAGAGATCCATGTTCACCCAGTGAACATTTTTGGATAAAGCCTCTTTGTGAATTAGATGAACAAACGTGATATTTTCTGTACAAACACATGAACAGAACTTCAGCACTCCAATGAGCTGTCCTCCTACTTCCTTTTGCCAATATTAAATGTATTTGTATATGTAATAAACATTTGTTTCAAATACAATTCAAATGATCATTTTATTGCCTGAAAGGTACATTTGCATTTTGATTTGTAAGAAGTATAAAATGAAGGCTGGCATGAAGCAGAACTGATAGGTCTGTGCTTCAGAAGGAGGAATCAGCACAGTGTCTCTACAAGGAGAAGCAGCAAATACTTGTTACCCTGGTGTTTGTTTGTGAAGATTTTCAGTATACAACAGCAAAGGCTGCGTTTGTCTAAGTCTGTAAGCTAACTGAATGAAAGACAAACCTCAGCTTTAACTGGGCTAGAATCCCACAAATCAGCAGTGAAACCTATCCAGCATGATACCTCTCACTTGTAGAAACCCTCTAAAAATGTAGTAAGCCATTCTTAGCTCCCTGAACAACAGCATCTATCATTCAAAGAACTAAATAAAGAGCATGAGAGAAAACTGCCAAGCTGCAAATTCAAAATTGACAGAGTAAAACTATAATTAATTGGTTTATGAGATCGTTTAAGTTGATTTCAGTCTCCAACTCTTGTCTGAGAATTTGAAACAGACTGTGAAGGGGGTGGGGAGAGAGGAGAGATAAGACTGAGGCTTTAAAATAAAAAAAAAAAAAAGCAGTGAATAAATGATGCCTGGAGCCCACCCACTTTGGGCTTCCTGATCAAAAGAACCACTAAGGAGTTCTATCTCATAAAATGTGTTGGATGTCCTTCTGTGGCATGTTGATCACCTTGCCTTAGGGAACAGTGCTGCAAATAACATCACATTAATGTAATGTGATGGCTGAGAATTTTAAATACACAACAATAAAAAAACCCCCAAAGGTCTGGCGTGTTTTTAAAGCTGCACTACAGTTTCACACAAAAGGCCAAAAGGGGATACCATCATTATCTAATCCAGTGGCTCTCGATCTTTCTAGATTTAAAGCACTCCTTATAACAATCTTAGGATGTCTTTACATGTGCTTTGGGGTAGGGATGAGGGGAGGACAGACATGCTTTAATCAGAGCGGCTCTGAGGAACACCCACAGCATCTCGTGTATTTGGTGTCCTGCACTTCAAAACAGTGACCAGGGCAGTTTAACTACAGCTCGTAACTAGAAAGCATCCGAGCAGGCATCGGGCATGTGTATAGGTGCCTGCAGCTATCACTCATTTCTTGACTGTGGAAAAAACAATAGAGCAATTATTTTGCAAAAAACTAAGAAATCCCACAATAGGTCGGAATATTTTGGATACTACAGATTCCTATTTGAAACCTCTGGGTGCATCCACACATGCAAGCACATGCGCTTGCAGCAGCTCAAACAGAAGCGGTGCAAATTTGAGCCGGAGCTTTTTGCCTCAGCGCATGTCCTTGGGTATGCATTTTGTTGTGGAGCAAATTGTGCCACTTGGGGCAAAATAAATCTGCCTGGCTCCTCCCGGATCTGCAGCCAGCAGGAGCTAAAGCCCAGGGCCACCACCTGTGCTGTCCCCAGCAGTATATAAAGCTGCTTTGTCCTGGCCCCATCCATACAAAAAGCTGCCCTGGCAAGCAGCTCAGGGCTACTCGCTCTTAGGAGCTTTTGAGTCCCGGGCACTTGGTACCTGGGGATACTGCCCTTTGTGCCAGCTGGACTGCTTCAGCAGCATCCCAAATCTATTTTTAAAAATACCCCAAAATCTGTGTTTTTCCATAATTAAAACAAAAGACCACTCTATATACACATACACACACACATACATATATACACACATATTATATAAAGAGAGAGCAAGCGCGAGAGAGCGAGCAATCAGTTGGGCAATGCTTTATTGGTATATTTACAACGTTAAAGCAATGTGGAAGCCTACCAGCGTCTCTATCATCATGATAAAAAAAATTCTAAATACCTATGTGTGTTGATGGGTACTTTTGGTTTTCTTCGCAAATGATGGGTGTGCGATGGGGGGGATGTGGTGTTTGTAGGAAGGGAGTGGGAAAGGGTCTGGGGGAAGGTGGGTGGGTGTGTGTGGAGGGATGTTGGTTGGTGTGTGGGTAGGTGGGGCAATTGCTGGGGGGACTGTGAGGGCCACAGTCCCCCTGCCCAGGGTCCCAGACAGCCTGGAGGGCTACAGTGCCCCCCCACCCAGCGTCCCAGGCAACCTGGAGGGCCACAGCCCCACCCTGCCCAGGGTCCATAACTTACCTTTAGCAGCAGCAGCAGCGAGAGTGTGGTGCTCTGAGCCATGGCGGCAGGACCTGGCGCAGCACACGGGGACCGCACCGAGCCCAGCCAGATCCTGCTGGCCCTGGGGCCTCTCTGCTGCTCGGCCAGGCCAGGCTGAATCATGGTGGCAGGACCCAGTGTGGCATGCGGAGACCACACGCCGGACCCAGCCAAGTCCTGCCGGCCCTGGGGACTATCTGCCGCCCGGCCAGGCCAGACCCATGGTGGCGGGGCCTAACCGCACGCCGCGCCCAGATGGGTCCGGCTGGCCGTGGGGCTGCTCATGCTGAATACAGCTACCTATTCATATGAACAGCCGACCAAATACATCCAGAAACCATCAATACATTATACTAACCAGCAATGTTACAGGTGAATGCAATCAGCTTGACCCCAGGTGGTGGCAGAAGCTGCTGACAAGACCTGAGTTTCTTTGAGGCCAGAATGATTTTTTGCTGCGACATCTCTACAGCAGCAGATTTAGGCAGCTTCACCTTGGGGCCAGACGAGCCGCTGCAGCTGCTCCCAGCCCGCCTCGCCTGTCATCCCTGCTTGAGGAGCCCCGAGGCAGCCAGTTCTTGCCATATGAAATGATCATATTGAAAGCTCAAAGTTATCCTATTTGCTGAAAGCCTATCGCACGCTGAAAAAATATGCAAATACACATGCAAATAAGTCTTCTTCTTTACTTTATATTGCTCGCTGTAAACCGCCAGGACTGAGAACTGGGCCATCCAAGTGGACGCCTTTCTTTATTTCGAGTCCAGCAGCCCTAAGAAAGTGGTGACGAGCCCAGAAGTCAGCGAAGACTCCCCGAGAGGGCGTCCCGGGCTTTGCATGTGCTGCATTCATCAGCTACCCACACTTTGAGCACTTTTACTATTACTGATCGTGCACAGTACGAGAGTTGAAATGATCGTACAAATATGATCACTACCATGCACTGGGGTCTTGCCCCGCCCCCCCAGCACGGGCCGCCAGCGGGCGTGGGCACCGAGTGCGTCAGTGCCCGGCCCGGCCCGGGGGCCGCTCCTCCCGCGCGCAGCACTCACCTGCGGGGCCGGACGCGGCCGGACGGCGATAGCCCGCGAGCGAGGTTGCTTCACCACGGGCCCAGCACGACGTCACCGCCCGAGGCAGCTTCGTCCCGCCCCCAGGCAGCGCCCCGCCTCCCGGGTGCGGGCG
>NW_005841961.1:882741-892648 GCF_000455745.1 Alligator sinensis | reverse complement strand
GGCCCCGTCGTGGCTGCGGCTGCGGCGCGGTCGGGGCGTCGAGGAGCCGCTGGCGTCGCCCAGGGGCTGCTGCGCGGGCGGGCGGGGAGCAGAGGAAGCGGCAGAGAGGTGTGCGGGGGGAAGTGGGGTGACGGATGTATAGGTGCACCACAGGCATTCGTGAGCTCAAGTTCGTGACGTCAGATGCTGTGACAGGGCATCACGGAGCAGAGCATGACGTGCAGGGAGTGATGGGAACAGAGTCGGCAGGAAGCCAGGCGGGAGTGGGGCAGTGCTGGGAGGGGCAAACAAACAGAGCCCATAGGAGCGAAGGGGTCGCTAGAGCTAATTGGCACCCTGCGGTAAGAAACTGTCGTCCCTGCTTAAACCATACTTGATGCAGCCGGGTGGGTAGATCGCATCTTGTTCTGCAAATTTTGTGACAGAAAGCTTCAGCCTCTGTGGACGCTGCATCACTGACCTCAGGATTGCTGTTCCAGGGGAGCAAAACTTTAAAAACTAGTTGACACAGGAAATTGTGGAACAAATATCATCCACAAACTGGACTGCATTAAGTGTGGTTTAAATGGGGTCTGTGAGTTTTTATGTCATTGCCTGGATTAAATAGCAGCCTTGAAGTACCTGAAGGGCAGTTCCAGAGAGGATGGAGCTGGACTGTTCCCAGTGGTGGCAGGTGACAGAACAAGGAGCAGTGCGCTCAAGTTACAGCATTGGAGGTTTAAGTTGGATATTGGGGAAAAATGTTCCTCACTAGGAGGGTGGTGAAGCACTGGAACAAGTTACCCAGAGACGTTGTGGATTCTCCATCCTTGGAGGTTTTTAAGACCCAGCTAGACAAAGCCTTCGCTGGAATGATCTAGTTGGGGATGGTCCTGCTCTGAGCAGGGGTGAGGTCCCTTCCAGCCCTAATTTTCTATGATTCTGTTAGCTTTTGAGACTGCTTTGTTCCTGTGGATTCTTTGCTTGTTTGCCTCTCCCAGAAGTGCCCCTGCCCCCTCCCTCCTGCATTCCTACCTGTTGTATTTTAATCACTTATTCCACTTTTTACACTGCTCTATGCTGTCTTTTCACAGCATCTGAGGAAGTAAACTGGGGTTCACAGAAGCTTCTGCTCTACACATATAACACTTAGTCTATAGAGGTGCATATCAACGCTGTCTTTTTACTCTCAGTTGCAAGTGAACTTTTGGTTTGTATACTGACATGTAGGGAAACAGGGTCCCTGGTTTCACAATGTGTATATATAGAGAGAAAGGAAAATGTTTCTTGAATTTGAAACCATCTTATTATTCATATTGCTATTTCATTATATTAGACTATTTTTATGGCAAATTTATTTTAAATTCTATAATTTATTAAATTCCCTTACTCAAAATTTAGAACAAAATTGCTGCTCCAGAGAGCTGTAGAGCAGTTTTGTCAAAGCTTGTAGTAAACTTCCTATTATTTTTTTCTTTCAGGTTTTTGAAAAGTTAACTGTTTTAAGAAGAGGCCTTACACTGTCATTGGGGACCTTTGTGGGTTATGAAGCTTATAATTTGATTTCTTGTGTTACTGAAGTGCACGCAAGTTTCAAAGGTAGCTTAAAAAATTCAACTATATATAGGGTCAGTCAAATGTGAAACTTGATGAATAGTGATTCGCATTTTGGGGAAAGCTTTCCAATTTCTCTTCTATATGCTGTTTTTTAATATCAGATTTTTCCCTGATGGCTACTTTAAACTCTGAAGTAAATGAAAAATATGGTATTTGTTCATCTGTTCTTAGAGAGATCATCAGAAGTACATCAAAATTGTGCTCCCTTTATAATAAACTAGTGACATACAATTCTGTATATTCTTTTTTTAAGGCAGGATATTCAATTTAGGATTCAGAATCAAGAGTTACTACTTTTTCATTAAAGGTCATCAAATTCCAATTCATTTGCGATTAAGAATGGAGTTATATTGGTGCTATCAGAATTCTACATCATGGTTTATACTGGCAGTACTGGGTTCAGGTTTTTAAGCTAGAAACAGCAATAGTACCTTGAGCAGATATTCATTTTAGTGCTGGAGCCTTTAGAAATAAAGAAAATACTAAATGAAAAAGGAGATTTCAGATCAAATTATTCCTTAGACACCTTATTCTGATAAAATAACTCTCATCAAAATTGTCAGTACAGTAAATGCTGTTTGTAGGACTGTGCAACTTCTTTAGAAATGTTTATAAATCTTTTTTTCAGATGTCTGTGAGTATTTGGCTTGTTGCAAAATAAAGAATATAGACAGGCCACATTGGATCCCTTTGCAGAAGCCTACTGAACTTTGGGCCTCTCTCAACATCGAGAAAACTGAAGTGCTCTATCAGCCTGCTCTAGACTGAGAATATGACACCCCCCACCTGAAATTATCATCAAGGAAAAGACCCTGGAGGTAGTCGAGCACTTCCCTTACTTTGGTAGCTGCCTATCATGGAAAGCAAACCACTGATGAGGAGATCCAGCACAGGATTCAGTACGCAAAGCACTTCCTTTGGGAAATTGCTTAGGCATATTTTAATTGATCACAGTTTCTGGAAAGGCACCAAGAAGATCCAGGTCTACAACACAGTCTTTATCCCCACTCTCCCCAGCGGATGTGAAACATGAATGAAGTGTCACTGTCATCTCAAGAACTTGGGAGTGGTATTGCCAATGGTGCCTCCAGAAAATCCTTCATATTAAATGGGAAGAACACCACACACATATCAGCATCCTTGCTGAAGCCAATGTTACCAGTATTGAGTCACTGACCCTCAAGCACCAACTTTGCTAGACCAGACGTGTGAGGATGCCTGAGTCGACTCCCAAAACAAGTGCTCTACTCCCTGGTTAGTCGCAACCTGAGATCTTGCAGCAGCCAGAGGAACTTCATGTGATCTTAGCCTATAAAACATGGATCGACTTAGTATCAACCGCCAACACTGAAGAGAAAATCTGGATACCCATCTCTACTGGATGGATTTACTTACACTCCCATATTTGGTTAATATACAAATGTTTCCAACAATTGAATTCAGCTTGTACATTGCATTGTTTTTACAACCAACTCTTAATCTGTCATGGGATGATAAATAAAAACGACCAGAACAAGATCAGTATATATGAGCTGAGTATGTTTAGCATTCTATAGAAAAAATGAGCATCATGCTAGCAGACTTCCAGAGCTATTTCTGGGGTTTTAGATAACAGATTTTTGTAGCTGTTTCTGGAGCTTTAGACTGCTCTGTCTGTCATACAAGGGAAAATTGAGAACCATTGCAGAAAAGTTAAATGACAGAAAACAAAGATGAAGCTAAAGGAAACATTTTCCCTGAATCCAAGTCCTCATGCAGGTTTCAGTGGCTTCATTTGAACAAAATTTTGAAAGTTGTAAGCTTAACTGAGGTAAATTAACTAAATTAGATCAATACATAAATAGCCAGTTAATAAAATTAGCTTTAGTGTAGGGCTTTGTGGCTTCATGTGACTTTACATGCAACGTGGTACGACTTTGATTAGCCGAACTAAGTGCTTTCCAAGCTGCTATTCTGAGGTCATCAGATGAGCATTCTAAAATCTACTGATACGTCCAAGTACGTCTGTTACTAAAGCTATTTTATTGTTCCGTAGCTCTTGGTACTTTTAATATGGTATCTGCTGCTGTGTAGGTGTTGCAGTACTGTATTACATGGCTGCTAAAGGTTAGCATAGAGGCACCCAATTTAAAATTGGAAACTTCTGATGTCTAGTATATTGATGTTTATTAAGAAGTATGTGTTTAGTTCTTTCTCTAGGATCCATGGTTTCTGCTAATTTTTTTTTGTGTAACAGGATGCTTTTGTTTGGGTGTTAATTGTATTGGGTCACTCTTATATGAGCTGCCAAGTGCCTGGTAGGCTATCATATTTATGAACCCTTTTTTCTTCTGTTTCCATCATCCCCACCCTCTTTTTTTAAAGCTGAAGAAATCTTAGACCAAGCAGACTACCTGTATGGGAGTGGGGAAACTGAAAAGCTCTATCAGTTGCTGGTCCAACACAAAAACAGGTACTTAAGTGTGTTGAATAACCTCAAATTATTGTGGCTTAATTGATAGTGCTCTTTTGTCAGTTCATTTTAAATAATGTGTTAATTGTGGTGGGGTTGTATTCTGGCTTACTTTCTTGCAGTGGGGGGGAAAATCGGTAATTTTTCTTCTCAGCAATAACAATGTGGAGGGAAGGAACAATCTAATTCTTAACCAGGCTCAGTTGGACCAGCCAAGGGTTAGGTTTCTGATAATTGTTTCCTAACAGCGGGGAGAGAATGCTTAGCATTCAGTAATGGAAGGCAGAGGAATAAGAGAGGGGCCCAGGATTTAATTATTATCACGTGTGAAACTTAAATTCATTTTGGGACTTTTTTTCCCCTCTGTTCTCTTCCTCTTTCTCTCATTGCTAACCAGCTGTTTTATTTCTTCTCTTATTTTCCTTTTGCCAATCATGAGCTTCTGTGACCACAGAATGACTCGTAAGCATGTATGGTATGTCTTAGTTGAACAAAAACATCTAGATGCAAATTGAGACAGGCTCTTTTAAAGGAAAAAGAAGAGAACAGCTAGATATTTTACTTAAAATTTAGTTCCATAAAGGAAGATAACCTGAACTCCTTCTTTATTTCTAGGTGTTCTTTTGGCATTTTTGGAGGTTTCTTGGAGCTGGGCTGTTTTTTCTGCCTCTCCAAGGACCAAAGATTTAGGCCTGAAAAGTTGCCTTCAGAGAGAGGAATTTAATCCTAGAGTGATATAAAATCATAAATAGGCTGCAAATTCCCCCCATGAAAGAGGGTTTGTAACCACAAAAACTTAAACGGGGTTACTAAAAGATTCTGAGGAGAGAGTCAGTCTTGGGCCTTGTACAGGTGTTATGTTTCTACTGGGAGGATTGCTGCTCTCTGGATAGAAACTAGCAGTGTACAAGCATTCATTTAATTTCTCTAAGAAGAAACATGTTCTCTCTGGAGAGCCTTCAGAGCCTTCAGAGGTCTGAAAATTTGGCGGGGGACCTGTGGCAGCAATTGCTACTCCCCCGCTGCCAAATTTCCAGACCTGTGGATAGCCCCAGGGGTCAGATAGCATACTAGATTGGCACACAGAGGTAGCCTGGGGACCAGTCCAGGTACACAGGCACCTGCTGGAGGTGGTGTGGGGCCGAGTCCAGTGGTTCAAGGCCAAGAGAGATGGCCTGGGCCCTGGATCTGGCAGTTCGGGGCCAAGGGAGATAGTGTGGGGCCCAGATCCCATAGCATGGCGCCAGTCCTGTTTTGTAGGGTCTGATCCAACCTGCAGACTGGCCCCACACTACACCAGTGCCAGGAGCTGGATAAGCAAACTGAAATGACTAACTGTTACTGAAATACATATCCTGAATCCAATACTCATCTGAAGTTTTTTCAAGCTTGTAATGTGCTAATTTATAAGAGCAGTTAGGTAACTGCTGTGGTGAGTAGGTTGGAAAGGTAAGTGTACTGATAACAGGGCTATTTAATACCAGGCATTTGGAGGTAAGAAAAAAAATCCAAATTTCACTATTCGTGCTATTGTTTTCACTTTTGAAATGTTTTTGCTAGTTAGTTCCCAGTCAAGTTCACTTGGACAGTGCAGCAATAGTGCCAAGACTGCAGAAAAATGCTTATTTAACAGCTCTTTTCCACTGAACATTTTTTATAAAGCACCAAAACATTTTTTTTCTGAATTTTACAAGTGATTATTTTACAAATCCTATAGAACTGTGGCTCATACAGTAGCATTAGATGAATTGTATTACAGTAGAATTATGTATATACATGCTCATGTAGTAGCATATATTAGCAGTGAGTATGTACATGAAACCAGAGACATATAGCTTGGGTCAGAAATAAGCATTGCTTTCTCTATTTCCTCTCCTGTCTAATACTGCTATTTTGTGAACTTGTATCCGTTTCATGAAAACAAAGTACCTCTGCATACAGCTGCCATGCATACGAAAAACCAGGGTTCTTCTATATCAGAATGGCTTGCAACATGCTTAGTTTATAATGAGTTGCTAAACAATGGATGAGTTACTCAGCTGTTTTCTGTGGCTTTTATTTCCAAGGGTACTGCTTTCCACTCAGCTAGTCCTTGTCAACAGTCCAGGGCAGCTGATTGGAGAAGTGGTGCCCTTTGAAATAAAAGCCACAGCAAAGAGCTGGAGTACCTCCTCTGTCCTATGCAACTCTCTTGCAGCAATGTGCTTCCTTACCCCCCTCCCCTGGCACACAATTTGCAAATCCTCATGTTTAAAAGGACCCTAACCTTACAAATAATCTGAGTTGAATGCTATTGCTTTACAAATGAAAGTAAAGTCTCCCATGACTAGGATCTTGTATTTATTGCACGTAGCCTTTGGGTGTACGTGAATGGTATGCTTATTATCTTAATACTAAGTTAAGATGTATTGAGTGATTTAAGACCTTGCTCTTACTTTGTAGACAAAACTAGTTTTAATGGTTAATTTTTCTTTTATGTTTATAACTAGCGAGGATGCGGAATTACTGTGGCGTCTGGCACGAGCATCTCGCGATCTAGCCCAGCTTAGTAGAACATCTGCAGAGGAGAAAAAGCAACTGATTTATGAAGCTCTTGAATATGCAAAGAAGGCACTAGAAAAAAATGAGGCAAATTTTGCAGCCCACAAGGTGAGCCATGCAAAGTAATTAAACTTTAGAAATGTTGCCATCCACTGCCCTCTAACCATAGCAACAGAAATCACTGTGATTCTGCTATATGGCCATCCAGCTATCTTCAGCATAAGCAGAGTTTGAAATAAGCTTTCCTAGAGTACCAGTTTTTGCAAGTAAAGTCGAAACCTTGTGCAGAAAATGATTGTTGGGCCTCTGACAGATATTCAGTTAGAGGTGTGAGGGGATCTGATCCATGATCCCAACAATAGTGCCTCCTGCCATGCCACATGCAGGAGGCATGGCAGGAGGCACCATTGTTGGGATCATGGATCAGATCCCCTCACATGCATGGCAGGAGGAGGCACAATTGTAGTATTGGAGATCAGATCTAAATCGTGATTATAGCTGGTGCAGGGGGAGCCCACAATCCCTGCATCAGCAAATAGTATGCCAGTACCCATCGCTCAGAGTAGCGTGAAGTAGAATGCCAGTGCTCCCATTGCTTGGAGTGCCAGTCAGCTGACCAGGGTTGTTGGTTGTAGCCATGTTGGTCTAAGGACATAGGCAGGCAAGGTTCTTTGGATACATGTGGTATTTTTTATTAAACCAACTAAATAGATGGAAAAAAGTTCTTTGTAAGCTTTTGGGCACAAGTGCTTCCAGCCACAGTAGCACTTCGGAGCCTTGAAGGGCTCTTGTGCACTCCTGCAGGTAGGAGAGTCAGTTTGCGATTGGCACTGCCAGCCAAGGGAATGCATTGCAGCCCTTCTCCTTGGTATGCTCCCATGGCTGGGAAGGTCTCCAGTGCATTCCCACAGCAGGGAGCACACCAGAGCCTTGAAGGGCTCCAATGCATTCCTGAGGCTGGGAATGCTGGTCAGCTGATTAGCCTGGCCACACCTTAAATTGAAGATATTATGGGAACCAGCCATAAAGTTGTTACTGGCAACTTTATGTATTCTGTGTAGTTACTTTGTGTTTTATTCCCTCTTTTATTCTGCCATTAATTGCACAAACATGTGGCTGGGTTACTACGTACTACGTAATTAACTGGCTAGATATCTAATGGGTCAGAGTTCTTGGTGACTGAGCTATTCATAGCATCATAGAAAATTAGGGATGGAAGGGACCTCAGGAGGTCACTTAGTCAACCCCCCTGCTCAAAACAGGACCATCCTCAACTATATCATTCACAGCCAAAGCTTTGTCTACCTGGGTCTTAAAAACCTCTACAACGGCGGTTCCCAAACCCCTCTGGGTACCCTGTTCCAGTGCTTGGGTACCCTCCTCATGAGAGAGTTTTTGCTTATATCTAACTTGAATTTCCCTTGCTGTAACTTGAAACCATTGCTCAATCACTTTCCTTGATCTGCTGGTAGTGCTCCTACTAATGCAGCCCAGTATGCTACTAGCCATCTTCACAACAAGGTCGTACTGTTGGCTCATTCAGCTTATTGTCCATTGTAACCCTTCAGGTCCTTTTCTGCTTAGCTATCCCAACCTACCAGTGCGTGGGATTGTTCTTCCCTAACTTCAGGACTTTGCACTTGTCCTTATTGAACTTCATGAGCTTTCTTTTGGTCCAATCCTCCAAGTTGTCTAGAACTCTTTGAATCCTACCCCTGCCCTCCTACTCCCCCCAGCTTGGTGTCATCCACAAACTTGCTTAGTGTGCGCTCCATCCCATCTTCCAGATCATGAATGAAAACACTAAAATGTTATACTTTCAAACTGATGTAACCTGCCCCTTGCTGCCCTCCCCTTTCCCTATCTCAATCCATCCAAAACAAAATGGCCAATGTTATCTATAACCTGTTCTTTCACTACTGTTGGCAGCTCACCTTCCCTCCTAACTATGGTGCCAGGTGCAGTAGGCTGAGATCTGACCTTGCCTGTGAAGACAGCTAAAAAAGGTATTGAGTACTCCAGCCTTTTCTACATCATCTGTCACTATGATACCTCTCGTTGAGTAAGGGACCAACACTTTCCCTGATCTTCCTTGTGTTACTGACATACTTGTAGAAACTTTTTTTGGTACCCTTCACATCCCTTGCTAGCTGCAACTCCAATTTCAATTTGGCCTTCCTGATTTCATCCCTGTGTGCTGGAGTAGTACTCTTTTCTACTCCTCCCTAATTGTTTTTCCAAGTTTCCACTTGGAAGCTTCCTTTTTGTAGAGTTCCCTGCTAAGCCAAGTTGGTCTTCTGCCACACTTGTTAGTCTCCTGCATATCGGGATGGTTTGTTCCTGCAACCTTGGGTTTCTTTAAACTACAGTGGGTTTCTTTAAACCCAGATCTTCTGGTCTCTTTTCTCCCTCAGACTTGGCCTCCCAGGGGATCCTGCCCATCAGTTCCCTGGGTGAGTCAAAGTCTGCTTTTTCTGAAATCCAGGGTCTTTACTCTGTTGCTCTCCTTCTTTCCTTTCCTCAGGATCCTGAAATCGGTCATCTTGTAGTTGCAGCTGTCCAAGTTTCCATCCACTTCTACATTCTCCACCAATTTTTCTCTGTTCATGAGCAACAGATCAAAAAGAGCACAACCCCTAGTTAGCCTTATCAACATTTGCACCAGGAAATTGCCCCCAACACTCCAAAATAAATTCCTGGATATTCCTCTAATTTCCCCCTGGAAAGTGTCCTACAGATGCAATCTACTGCTTCTCTACCACAGGAGAACCTTTCTAGGGAAGAAAGGAGGTCATTTTTGCTTTTCATCTCTTTCTCCTGTTCTCTTCTCAGGAGATTTGAGAAGCTCAGTTTAGTCACTTATGTTGGCAGCCCAAGTTAATGACACCCAAGTTCCCTCACAGGATGGTGAACTGCTTTCTTGTCAGGATTGACCAGCGCCATTCACTCATGCTGTTTAAATTGTTCATTACAGTTAAATGACTTCTTAAGCAAACAATAGAGCTAATTAATCATAATTTAGTCTTTAGTCTTTCAGCAGTATTACACTTTGTAACTGCATATTTTCTTTTAATTAGTTCTATTAAAGTTATTTCAATAATCTGTTTAATTTATGGCTTTTAATTTAATTCAGTGGTATGCTATCTGCATCAGTGATGTTGGGGAATACGAAGGAATTAAAGCAAAGATTGCAAATGCTTTTATTATCAAGGAACATTTCCAGGTATTGTAAATAAGCTTTTGCTAATGCAGCAATATGCATATATTGTATTATATTTTATTTTAGAATGATAATTACCAAACTTTGGGTGTGCTGCC
>NW_005841961.1:861640-882681 GCF_000455745.1 Alligator sinensis | reverse complement strand
GTGGGGCTGGAACCGGGCCAGAGGAGGGGGCTACAGCCACCTCAAAATTTGCTGTGGCTCTCTGCCAGTACCACCTTCTGCCTTGAGCACAGCTTGGGGCCAACCCCCCTGCTGAGAAGAGGCTGACGCAGCCTCTGGCCCCTAGTACACAGTTGCAGCCAGCCCTCACCCCATGCACAGATACGGGGGGCACATGATCCCTATGTCTCCTGAGGTTGTGCACAGAGGCAAGAGACACTGCCCTCGCACCCCCCAGATGAGCCATGGCTCTGTCTTGTGCCCCTACCCTCCCCTGGCTGTGCAGCAACTGCCCCTGCCCCACTCCCTCCCTCACTGCATGGGCCTCACTCGCCCCATCTCCAACCCCCCTCCCTCCCCCCCCCAACAGACTTAGCATCTGGATGCTGCTCTCTGAGCTTCCGGGCTGCATATCGGCACTCTGATAGGTATTGGCTGATATGGCCAATTAATAATCGGCCCTCAGTATCAGCCCAAAAAATCTTTATTGGCACACCCCTAATTTATTTAATAATATTAAAAAGTTATGAGTCTTTTTCTCACCTATACGAGCTCCTGAAATGTATTACCCTAATTAGACTGCAGTTGTGCTATTGAGAAGTGGGATTATAGTATTGTCTTAGTTGTTGATGACCAAATGTTGTCTCAAGCCCTTTCAGTACAGACTAAGGGCCACGGAAAAACAAATACTGGAGAAAATGCAAGAAAAAATCCTACTCAATCATAATACATAATTTTACTTTGTCAGAAGTTATATCAAAATCTGAAGATGGTGATATGAACAATCACTTACCATTCTAATAAGTCTGCAGACTTTCTGCAAGTAGTTGATCATCATTGGTGCCATCTATTCTTTACACAGATGCAGAATATATTGATACCAAGTACTGTCCCTCCCTGCCATTTTGTGTACAGTTTACACTGAAATAAATTGCATACCTGGTTTTAATTTTTGCTCCTTAGCCTAAAAGCTTGTCTTTCTTGGTAGAAAGCAATCGAACTGAATCCCAAAGATGCTACTTCAGTTCACCTTATGGGCATTTGGTAAGATATTACTTCTTTTGAACCGTTTTCTTTTCTAGTGACAAAGTAAAAGCTTCTAGCTATTGTAGGTAAAATATAAAATAGTTGAGCAATGACTTGCAAAAATCTTTAAAATAGCTCAGTGGCTCAGCCATCCTAGATTACCCTTTTTAAAACTGTCCTAAGTAACATTTCAAAGTGTCCTATCATTTTAGTTTCAGAAATAAAAACTAGTTGTTTAGTGACTTCCTTTCTTCAATCGCAGCACCTTGCATTACTGAATAATAACAGATTTAAATTTACTTTTAGGGCATGCCCAGGAGCTGTGGAGCTTTATTTTATAGACCTGAGTGTCTACCTCAAGGGATTTGGGGACCTCTAGTATCAGACTCTAGTGCTTTTCATCATTGACTTTTTAATGCAGCCAAAACTCGACCGCATAATTTAAATGTAGGCTGTAGTTAAGGAGTGTGTAAAGACTGGTGTGGAGCAAATGATAGATCTGTACAAATATTTTCACTTTTCCTATCAAAGCATGCTATGGTTTTTAAAAAGTTCCTGAAATTGTCTATTTTAGTATTAACATAAGTCTGAAAAATGGATCAGTGACATTCTGCTAGGGTTTCACTGTCACCTTATCTCATTTGGGTGCATGCTTTCTACTAGTAAGCTTAGGTTTAAGTTTCACTTCTCCAGACCTCTTCCACACCAGCATCACCTCAGCCCTCCCCAAAAAGTAATTTTGCATATGCTGTAGCATGGAATTTAATGCATTGTTTTCTTAGCATGGTTATCTAGTAAGTTTGGATTCAAACCTGCTTCTGGACTATGTTGTTTTAGACTTCACCAGTAATACTTATGTGTAGTGCTTTACATGTTTAAAACACTTCACAATCATTAATCCTTACAGCATTCCTCTGAGCTATTACTTGCATAGTTTTGCACATATGGTAAAACTCAGGGAGAGAATAGAAGGGACTAGGGCTGTGCAAAGCTTTGGTCACTGATTTGATTTTGAGGAGATTTGGCCTGATTCAGTGACCGAACAAATCTCTGAATCAGATCAAGAGGCCCATTAATTTCTCTGAATTGAATCGGAAGCCTCGAATTCAATTTGGAGAGATTTGACAATTCGGCCATATAAAGCTGTGTCCTATGTTTTTTCTGTGTACCTTGAGGTACCAGGTACAGCTCGTGAACACTGAGATGGTCGGGTGGACGGAGCCTCCCACAGGAGCGTGGGGGGGGGTCTCCTGCGCGCTCGGCGGTGGACCAGAAGTACTTCTGGGTCCACCGCAGAGCATGCAGGGAACTCCCCCACCCCCTGGTTCAGCAACTGGTGCCTCCTGGGTCTGGGGGAGCACCCGGAGTCCTCTGCAGTGGGCCCAGAAATGGACTGGAAGTACTCCTGGTCTACTTCCAGGTCTGCCGCCAAGCATGTGGGGGACCCCCCTGTGCTCCCATGGGGGGGATGCTCCAGTTGCCCCACCATCTCAATGTTCATGAGCTGCACCTTGTACCTCAAGGTACGGAGAGAAAACCTGTTAAACATTTTCTTGGCTGAATTGCTGATTCTCTGAATTGGAATCAAATCTTCAGATTCAGATTCGGCCAAATCGAATCAGGACAGTGATCCAAATCAGCGAATCAAATCACTGTCCCTTGAATTGGTCCAAATGCAATACTGCCTGCTTTTCACACCCTTGGAAGGGGCTTCCCTGGAAGGTGGAACAGGGATTAGAACTTGAGGTTGACTTCCAGGTCTGTTCTTATTCCTTTTATCTAGTATGATGTAGCTTTTCAAAGCGTACATTGGTGGAGGAGGGGTGGGGGTTCTTTTCCTGAGAGGGGCAAGTTTAATACTGAAGTGGCATGTCCTGTGATTAAGTGCACAGGATTGTCACAAAAATATAAGAACATGCAAATGGATAGAGTGACTAGATACATCCGTGTGGTACAAGCAAGGTGCCTGCATTCAGTTGAAACAAGAAGTGACTTTTTTTGTCTATGTCAGTCAAATTGAGCTGTATGTGTTACAGCTGCTTTAGTTCTGGAACTTGGATGTTGTTTATGCCAGGCAGTAGCAATTCCCCAACAACAGATGTGCAAAATTTAGCAAAGCAATTGTCTTTTTCAAGAATTATTAGTTATTTTAATAATTCACTCAGATTGAGTACAGTAGAACCCAGATTCTTCTTATCTTAGGTTTTTAAGTCCACACCAAAGATGAATGTTTGCACTGTATTCAAGGGTAATCTATAGCCACATCAAAAGCTATGTGGGGCCTTGAAGATGTTCCAACTATTTGCTGCAGCTTCTTTGAAGGGTACCCTTTCTCTGTTCAGGTGTGCAGGACTAGTGCTGTGTTCCAGTTGAGTGGGGAAATGGTTGAGTGGGGAAATGGTGTTCTTTGAAGTCAGTCAGACCAAGCAGCTGAGTGACAGGTTCTTAATTTGGCACCCTGCTGCAAAATAAGTGAGTTGCAAATCATCCCTATATGAAAAATCTGGGTTTTACTGTAATCTCATTTCAGCTGCTTGGTCGCTGTACACTCTTGAAGATAACAGATTCTCTGAGATTTAAGGATCTTCTTGCATTCCAGAAAATTGTGAAACCAAAACAAATGAAAAGTATATAAAAACTGTCTGCTTCTGCTGCAGGTGTTACTCTTTTGCTGACATGCCATGGTACCAAAGCAAAATAGCTGCAGTGCTATTTGCTACACCACCAAGCTCCACCTATGAAGAGGTACCACAAACAAATATATATATTTTTTTATGTAGGCTTTTCTTACCAAAAATAAGGTGCCACTAAGAATAGCAATACTTGCACTAATAAAACTCACATCACAGAGCCTGTCTCGTTCCTGATGCTGCTCCTCTCCTGTCTGTGGCCCTATCCTAGCCAGGGCTGGGGCAGAGCCCTAGTATGAGATGGGTGCACTGGGGATCCTGGGCTAAGCAGTGGCAGCCTGAGAAACCCAAACTGTAAGTGATAGCTTTGTGGCTGATAGGACCAGGTGTCAGGAGCTGAAGGACCCCAGAGCAAGTGGAATGCAAGGGGCTCCTCTCAATTCTGCTGTCCTGGCTGGGGCTTGGCTCTTTTTGCAGATGCCCCTACTCCAAGCACTGCACAGAGTCAAGCATTAGCCCAACCCTAATGATGCTGGGAGAGAGACAAAAGTGGGTGTTATTTTCAGCTTTAGGCACGGTTGAAAGGAGCTGGGGAGGCAACAGAGGACTGATTGGAAGCAGGAGCTTCACAGTGGGTTGGGGCTTAGGAGGTGGTGGGGAGCAGCAGAGGGCTTGGGCCCGGGGAGGGAAAGTGCAGGCGGAGCTGGGCAGGGCTGCGCAGGGCATATCGGGTGAGAGGTGCTGGGCGGGAGCTACACAATGGGGGCTGTGCTGGAGATATTGTGCAGTAGGGGGAGTTGGGAGCAGTAGTGCTGCAAGTGCAGCTAGTCACTGCCGGGCTCCTGTCCCAAGATGCCTGGCATGGGGTCCCACCCTAGAGCCCGTTTTGGGTACCAGTACTCCCTCTAATCGCTGGGGTAGGCAGGTGGGAGTGGTAGCCTTATTGCTGGGGCTCTGGCTTGGAAGCCAGCAGCTGCCTCTGCTAGCTTGGCAGGTGTGTCTAGTGCCATTGGGCATCCCGGCCTGAGCTGCCCTCTGCACCTGAGCTGGACGGGACCAAGGGACCTGCCATGAGCTGGATAGAATCTCTCACTGGGCCGGCCATGTTTTGCCCACCCCTGCTCTAGTGTTGTGTGTCCACGTTGATTACTGTCGGATCCTCCAGGTTGGAGTACAGGAGGGGGATAGTGTAGTAATGTAGTGTAGCAATGTTTTACATTTGGTAACTTAATGATCACTTATAATTCTGTAGACTAATTTCAGTAGTACTTTATGTGTTCCACATTAACCAATTTGCTGTGTGTTGATATTTTATAATCTATAATTACAATAAAACCTACAGTTCTAGGACAGGTAATAGAACATGATATTTTTGGTAAGGACTTCAGAAGATTTTGCAACAGATCTTAAAGATTCTGATTTTCTATTTATAGACGAAAGATCAGGAAAAATACATAAAAGAAAAAAATAGAAATATCCTAAGCAAATGATACAGTTTTTTCTTTAAAAAAAAAAAAAATACTAACAAATTTCAAGCTTTGCCCTGGCTACATTTTTAAATGCATAATTTTGTTATTGATTAATATAGATATCTATATATCTATAGATATAGATTTATATCTCTCTTACAATGCTCTCTGTTCTGTTGACAATGTATAATATCTTTTGATTTAAAAAACACGGCTTTCTTAAACAATTGAGTGTTCTCACAAGTAAACTGACTTCTGGTTTTAAACTTGTGTTTCTAACCGTGGGCTCTCTTTTTTGTTTTGTTTTGTTTTTCCAGGCCCTTCACTACTTTCAGATGGCTGAAAAAGGTAGCTTTTGTAGAGTATCTTGTCTGTAATATGACTAAACCATTTATCAGAAGCATGCAAGCACAGGGTTTAAATGCATTGTAACATGTTGACTCCTGATATGTACTCCCAAGACCTTTGCACTAGTCAGTCTGTTAGACCTAAGTTTAGAATTCCCAGTTTATGGAGTGGGGCAGCATTGTTTTCTTCAGGGGTGGCTAACCCACAACATGTGTGCCACAGAAGTGCAGCTTCTGTGTGTGCTGTGGTAGATATGGGAGGGAACAGAAAGCAGAGCAGCAGATGGGGCTGGGAGCAGAATGCAGAACAGCTGATCAGGGAGGAGAAGGGTATTGAAGTGCCACTCAGTGCAGAGGTGGGGCTTACCTTGTGGCACACCTGCCAAAAAGGTTGGCTGTCATTGTTTTACTTGCTAGTCTTCAGCTTAATTACATAGTTCTCAAAAGGCATCATAATGTGGCATTGCTGTATATCATTTGTAGGAGAGCAGTATTGCCAAGCACTTTCTGGCATTTCTAGTGTGGGCAACCTTTAGAGAAGAAAAAGGCAGAGTTGGTTCAAAGACCACTTGTCCAGTACTCGTATGTAGAACTGGTAATTTTTTGAGAGAGACCAGTTGGAGAGAATTCCTGCAGAAAGTCTCCTCAGCTCTCCGTTTCTATGAAGTGAATTAGGAGGCATGTAATCTAACCAGAATCAGTATGAGAGTTCTTATTTAAGGCAGCAGTTCTCAAGTAGGGTGCTGCACGATCCTTTTAAGGTCGCCATATAATATTGGCACTGTAAGGTGTGCAAACGCCTATGCATGATTTGCATGATAAATCCAAAGATTTCAAAGAGGAATCCATCATGTCAGAAACATTCTGACCTGTTGTGGTTTTTCTGAGTTCTTTGCAACAGAGGAATTGCTCCATTAGACTGGTTTTCAACCAGGGGTCTTGAGATTCTCTCAAGGGTGCCATACTGTGTTAGCACTGTTAAGTATGCAAACCTAATTCACAAGATAAACCCAGGGATTTCAAATAGGAATCCATAGTTTAAAAAAATATTCTTACCTGTTTTAGCCATTCCAAGTTGTTTGCAGTTTTTAAAACTACTGTTATTTTTCTGTAGTTAAAAAACAAGTAAAAACTAAGAACTGACATGTTTGAAGGGGGTGGCTTCAGTCTGAGAGTTTGAGAACCACTGTTTTGTTTTGTTTTTGGGGGGGTTTTTGTAGTTAGAAAAGCTATGGAGGGTACCCTGTAGCACTCTTAAAAGGATCTCACAACAGCCCAGTTAAGAGCTGGGATTTTCTGAGGGGTGCCTTGGTTATAAAAATGTTGGGAACTGCTCATTTTAAGGCATTAGTTCAAAGGTATGTAATATAAATAAAACTGGGAGTATACTGTCCCCTGGACAAAAAGACAGTCAAATTGTTTTCTCCTTACCTTATGTGGAGAGAGAGTGGCTGGAACCTGAGAGGGAATGTGTATTGCTCTTTTAAATCCATACTAGCTGATGCTGAATGTTAGTCTGCCCACCTATAGCTTTATTCTGTCAAGGCTGCTTTGGGAGAAAAAACATTTTGTTTCAAGATTTGTACTTGGAACACTATTCTCCTATCTGTTCAAGCACACCTTCTTCCTCCTCCTCCTCCTCTACATTAAATGAGCACAGGAAGCAATGCAGCAAGGCCCCCCCAAAAAAAAAAATTGATACAAAGCAGCCAACTAGCCACAGCAAACTATAAAGCATCTGTTTTTAGGTAGAGAAAGAAGTGATCCTGGGCTGTGAATGACTGTCTGCTGTTGCTAGTGATTTTTATGAGAGAGTGCTCACATATGGCAGGGATTGACAGTATGCAAACTTAAAACACATTGCATATAAACACTGCATTAGAAGTGTGTGCGCGCCAGAACAGGAGGGAGACAAGGTTCTTTGGGTAAATCCAGTATCTTTTATTAGAACAACTCAAATAGTTGGAAAAATTCTTAGCAAGCTGTCGGGCACAAACACCCTTTGTCAGGCTGAGGAAGCGTCTGCAGATGGTCAGTGCTCTTCCTGGATGGAGTAGTAAAGCAGCCAGAGGCCAGTACGTATACAAGAAATATGCACGGATTGGATTTACCCAAAGAACTTTGTCTGCCTATGTCCTTAGACCAACACAGCTACAACCTACACCACAGTACAGGAGGGATTTTGTTATGGTGGGTGTGCAATTTCAGGAGGAAAATATTAAATACTGGATGTAATGAAAGCTTGATAACTGAAGACATCTTCATCCTATGTTCTTTTTGGTGCCTATTAAAAGAAGGTAAACATACATTTCTCTACAGTTTGAGCAGCCATGTAGCCTCTGATTTGTCCCTCCTTTAAGGACATGTTCAGATGTTACATTTGTAGTGCTACAAATGTACACACAGTGTACACACCTGTGTAATGGGGTGTATCAAAGAAAGATAAATTGAGGAAGGGCACAGAATGCTGAATAGCTTGTTCAACAGCTCTCCTAACTACACAGATGGTCCAATAAAGACATCACAAAAAAAATCCTTGCCTTTCATGCATTTCCTGGGCCATCCTGGCTACAACAACATTGCATCTTCTTAATCAGTGGGGGGAAAATAAATTTTCCCCCTACCTGATTTAATAATTTGCATTTTAGGGTTTTTCTTTAATTTGTGTTTGTTCATGCTCAAGGGAAAACTGAAAGATGCAGGAAAAGGTTGTAATCTATGAACTTCATAATGATAGCTCATTGTTTGGCAGTTCTAAGCATTAAAAGGTGCAACTACAAATTGGAGTTCTAATATCAACTTTGACTATCTGGCTGTTTTCAAGAAAGAAAAATCTCAAAATGAATTAGAAGATGATTGCCTTTTTAAAAAAGAATGTAGTCTTTGAAAATGAGGTTTTGACTGAAGCCAATGGCCTGCATTCTTTCCTCTGTTCTGCAGTCATGAACCCTATTCAGTGGGATTTCATGGATGTAACCAGGAATGAAATTTTGGCATTAAGACTGGTTAACAGTGCTAGATGCACTGAAAATAGGTTTTTTGATTCTTTTTATTACAATAAAGGGATTCTTTCTTGAGTATCTATGTATATTAAGGCAGGTAGCAGGTCTGATTTTTAGAGCAAGGGTTTAGAATAGGCACACCTTTTGTTCTGGACTCAAGTTTGCTGCTGACCTGTGCATCTTGGAGAAGCTGTGTGAAGTCTGTCTTCCTGTTTGTGATTTGGAGAGCATGGCGATGACACTTGCCTGCCTTTCATGAAGTGTTTCTGATCTCCAGGTGAAAGGTGAACAATTTGAGTATGATCATTGTTCTTATATCTCTCTAATACTTAGAGAAAACAGTTTCTGCCCAGAAAGGTTATGCTGTAAATTTTGTGAACAAAATAAGTGTTAATTATAGACAGTAGAGGCTACTAATAATATTTTGAAACAGAGTTTCCCTCTGGTAACAAGAGAAAAAATTATTTTTAATATTACTAGCCAATTGCCTGTCAAGAATGATTGGGGGAGGGGGCAGCAGGAAGGGATGCCCCCCCTCAGTCCGGGCCAGCTCTCCCCTTCCCTCCTGCTGCTTGGGGTCCAGGCCCACTCCCCCGCCTCCCCCCGCCCTCGCTGCAGTGGCAGGAGAGGGGAGGAATGGGCCTGGGCCCAATGCAGTAAATTATTTTTAATATTACTAGCCAATTGCCTGTCAAGAATGATTGGGGGAGGGGGCAGCAGGAAGGGATGCCCCCCCTCAGTCCGGGCCAGCTCTCCCCTTCCCTCCTGCTGCTTGGGGTCCAGGCCCACTCCCCCGCCTCCCCCCGCCCTCGCTGCAGTGGCAGGAGAGGGGAGGAATGGGCCTGGGCCCAATGCAGTGGAGGACTGGGCCCGAGTGTGGGGAGAAGGCAGGCTGCCATGGGGGTGGGGGGAGAGAGAACCCCGCCCCCCCCCCCCCCCCCCCTGCCACAATGGGCCAGCTTCTCCCCCAGCTCGGTCTCGCTCCTTGCCCCCCCCGTTCCATCCACTCCGTTGCCGCCACCTCCAGGGAGTAGGACTTGGGGGGAGGCCAGCACAGGCTTTTATAATATTAGAATTATTTATTTATTATTTGCAAATGTATGCGTCAACACCTCCTTTCATCTGGTTTATGTAAATGTTTTCTATACCTCCTCTGGCACGAGTGGCACCAGTGTTATCCCTGAGCAGTGCTCGCATATGGAGCTGGGGATAATAAGTCTATAAGGTGTCATCTAACCTGCTTCCTGCTAGGGATAGAAAAGAAGAAAACTTTTAGCCAACTCCAGTGGTTCTTAAGGAGTCTAAGCTGTCACCTTGTATAGCATAGTGGCAGTAGAAACAAGGGGAGGGGAGCCATGGCTGCTGCCTATGAATTGCCTCCATCTTTATATTGAATTCACACTGAATTCTCACATTGCAGAGAACCAGGAAATAGCAAGAAAAACCCTCATATTAGTCTAGGGTGAATGGTTGGCTTCTCTTTTGAGCTAAACATAAAAGAGCTGTAAGGTTTTTTTTTAATATCTGTTTCAGTACCTCATAGTGCATAGTGGGTGTGGCATCCAGTACAGACCACTATAGTTTTCATTGAAAACAATGTATGGACCAGACAAAAGGGTAAGCTGTCCTTGTCTAAAATCACTATAAACAATGAAGTAACAATACAAATGTATTTTTTTTCTTCTGTCTCCTCAAAAAGCTGAACCAAACTTCTACAGTAAAAATTTGCTGTATCTAGGGAAGACATACTTGAAGTTAAACAACAAAAAGATGGCCCTATTGTGGTTAACAAAAGCCAAGGAATATCCAGCACACACAGAGGAGGATACACAGGTAGGAAAAATAAAAACTGTGTGAAAAGTCCTGTGATATTTCAGTGGATATGTTCATATGTAAAAACAATTTCAGACTAAAATGAAGTCTGTAGCTATGCTTGGATTGCAGCAAATCCTGTTGCTTTAGTACCTGCACGTCTCAGAAACATTAATTTTTCATTAATTTAAATTGTGTTCCTTACATGGTATTTTCTGGCATTAATGCTTAGTAATTCTTAATTAATGGTACTCTCGCAATTAAAAAGAATCCAGATTGTTGTTGGAACCAACAAGACATTGACACGTCTGAGATTTGTGAGGGGAACTCTTAAGAGAGTCTGATCTGGGAACAGATTGAAAATGGAATAAACCAGGCTTTGATGTAGAATCAAGTGGTTGAACAAAGCTGAGTTAACCATACACAGTCATTATGCCTTTATTCTTGTTGATGACGGTATACTTTGGAGCCACTCATCCAGTTAGACCTCTCATGCTAAAGGAGTGAATGCTGATTACTTCACAATGTTCAGAAAGTTGTCATGTAAACATGCATCTTCTGAAAGCAACTATAGCAACTGCCAGGTTTACTGATGAGCTGAATGTCTTGAGTACAGGGCTCAATACAATAACTGCTGTTTGGCTCTAAAACCTCTGGCTTGATTATGATCGAAACATAAGAGAGCAAAGTACATAGTGCTGTTTTTTATGGTAGCTCCTATGAATGCATGCTTATTTTATTATATTTATGTTAAATATGTAACAGAAACGGTACAGTCAGCAAATGAAGCATTATAGTTAAGGGACTGAGTTTGGAAATGAGAAGTCTAGGGTTCCATTCATGGTTCTGTCATAAATGTTCCATAGGTAACTACTAAACTACCATGCCCCAGTTTCTTTCTTTTGGTAATTAAGATTGCACTTTTAAGCACAGGGTGCTTGAACCACATGGGGATGAGTGCTATAGGAAATCTTATGAATAAATAGTACTACTGTTTTGTAGTTCTTCATGTTATATTTTGCCTTCTATTTTAGGTACAAAAAGAAGCTGTGGAACTGCTCAATTCTATATGACAATAACTAAAATACTAAGAATCAAATAAATTGTTTTCCTTTAATTGGACTAAACCAAAGGGAGAACAAAATTGGACCCATTCCACTTGTGGCTGTTAATAAAGCTAGTTGCCTGAACACCATATATCTTCAGGTAGAAGCTGCTGTCAACTAATATTTGCATTTTATTCTGTATGTACTAAATGGGGTTTAGTGCCTGTTGCTTGAGTACATTCGTATTGGATGGGAACAATTTTCAAAATGGATTCTGTAGAATGATACTGTTCTTAATGTAGCTCAAGATACCTTTGTGTTCTGGTAGCATCTTCATGAGCCATCAGGATAGGTCAGTGGTTGTCAACCAGGGATACACATACCCCTAGGTGTACTTAAAAAGGTTATAGGGGGTATGCAGAACTGATGTGACCAATAATGTGGCCAATTAAAAGCTGCATGTGTGCATGCAGCCACAGTGCTACATGCAGGCAGCTAGGATGCAGCCCAACAGCGTGGAAAGCAGCTGGGTCGGCTGGTAAGTCTGTTGTGAGGGAAAGGGTGTGGGGGAGGGAATGGGGCTGCCCAGCTGGAGTGGGGCGGCTCCCACCGCCATGTGCAACCCAGGAGTGCATGAGGGCCGTGTGTCCCTGGAGCTTTGTGTGGGTTGGAGTGGGCTGCTGCTGCAAGTTGAAGCTGGGTCTGTGCTGGGCTGTTCCCGGCGGGGGTGTTGGGCTGGGCTGCGCTCCGGGCAGGTGGTGGCAGCACTTGGAGAGGAGGACCGGGGTGGGGTGGGGAGGGCTACAGTGAATTCTGAAGTGGCTGCAGCCCCCCCTCCTGTGCATATAGTGGGAGGAGCTGCCACCCACTCCCTCGAGTGAACCGCTTGTGGCTCCATCCCACACTCCACCCCGACTGTACAGCCCCAGCCCCACTACCTCCCTCACTGCAGGGGCTTCAATCTGCACCCCCCTCCCCACACGTAAAAACAAGGAAAAAAATATAAAGGAATACATGAGCTGAAACTGAGACAGGAGGGTTACACTTGTTGAAAACCCCTGGGATAGGGGTTCTACGCAGATGTAGACATGTTCTCACCCCTGAACCCATAAGCCAAACTCTTAAAAAACATTTTTTTTAAAAATGGTATATGGATTTTTTTCTGGAGGGAGGTTGTAGAGCCAGGCATTTGCAAGTTTATACACGTTTTGTTTTGTTTAAGTTGTATTTTCTACATTGCATGGTCATGATACTTTACTGATAGCTGGCTCTTTTAAAAACAATGAGGAAGAAGAGATACTAGTAGCCTTATGTGGACTGGTTCAGAGGAGACATTTCGCGCATGAAAGGGTTGGGGAAATGTTGAAGAGCCTGTACATGGCATGGAGGAGGAAGAGGAAGACAGGTTTGAAAAATAATTTATGATAAATGGAATAGTGAAGGAGGCAGATCTGTGAAGATTTTAAAGGTTTGATACTGATTTTTCAACGTAAAATCACGGGGATGATCCAGTATCAGTCTGGGTGGCACCTTAAACCTAAAATATGATACTGTACCACTTCCATCCTTTTATTGCATCATGGCAGTTCCAGTCTAATAAGAGGCTTTTTACCTGCAGTTACATTGTGTGTCTTTTGGGTGCTAAGATAAAACATGTTTACTGTATAGTAAACTGACTTTACTATGGGGAACAGACATGATGCGCAGCATAGGATCAGGAACACAAGCGATTTCATAATCAACAGAATTCAAACTTGTGCAGGGAAACCCCAGTGAAATTAAGATCAGTGGCCTTAACCACATGGCCACAACTGCCAGGAGCACACTGAAGTAAATCCTTTGAATCCAAGGTAAAGTTACCCCTTGAAAGATATGTAGTATTTTTAGTAACTTCCCATGTATTATGTGGAACACGTGCATCCAGCCATCCACTCTAGTTTGCTTCTCAGGGAGTCATTTGCTCAGTGCAAACTGCCTACCTGCCATCTAATGGCCAGTTGCTTGAATAGCACTCACTGCAAGCAGCTAGCTTGGCTGAATTGATCTTTTTACTAAGGAGAAAAATCTGAGGTAAATTACTTTAATTTTATTGCATGTCCACCATTAGTTAGAGATACTAATGATGGCATACTAAAAAGTAACTACTGCAGCATTTGTCTGGGGCTTCTGGTACTCAAGAATGAGAAGTGAAGTTTTGGCCCTGGTTCTTGACTACCAGTTGGCAGCTGAAGCTCTGGGTTGGAGAAAGAAAAAAGTAATTTTGCTTTACTTTCACTACTTGAGCAGAGGTTAGTAAGTGAGAGAAGAGACAGAGTTTTGAATGTCTTACTAATATCTTATTGGCAGCTAACTGCACCCTCCCAGTGGAACTGTAACTAAGAAACTTAGCTGCATTTTTTCAGTGAAACAAACACAACACAGTCTTTAACAGGCTTGACAGTTAAAGCATCTTCATCAGACTTTGAATTTTATGTGCTGAGATCAGGTCCATCAACTTTCACCCCTGTGCACCAAATGCAACAAACAACTGATGTGGCCTGATGTGCTATAGCAGACTACTAATAGCAGTTTACGTATGTTCTTCTTCTGCATACCTACTAACAAACAAACACGTGCTTTTAGCAGCTGCTTTTTAACATGGGTAGTAGTGGTCTTATTTCACTTTTACAGTAAGGGAAGCGTGATACAGAAAAATTGAAGCCAAACTACCTTTCAGAATCCAATATCTAGTGTGAGAGAGAGAGCCTGATATTTCTAGATTACATTAGTATAGTAGGTGTTCAGCCTAAAATTCTAACCCGTGGTCTACAACCTTTTTAGATTCAAGGCACCCCTCAGAAAATACCAGCTCTTAGCTTTCACTCTTTTTAAGAGTACTGAAAAATAATACAACACACACACCGTGAAAAGGCAGGATGTGTATGACACCATTGTTTCCTTATTTGTCTTGTAAATCATTTGTAGAGGTTTTCACACCTAATAGCAAGAATATTGTGCTGCACTCTCAAAAGGATCTCATGGCACCTTTCTTGGGATTTACTAGTATATGCACTTTCAGCTGGAGTTGTGAGAACTTCACAAGTAGAGAAATCTAGTTGCAAATGCCTTTTACACTGGGTTCCCAGAATCAGGAAGCACATACGTTATCAGATGCATATGCTGCGGTGGGTCTTGCATCATGTTGCCACAACATTCCTAAGGCAGGATGATCCAGGTCTTGAGGGAACAGTCAGCTTAACCATGATATTTAATTTTCTTTCTGCAGTCACATGATGTTTTCTCTACCCTATAAGCAGGGCTGTCCCTGGGGTGGGATGAATTAGGGTTAGTGCCCTGGGCCCTACACTTTGGGGGGGCGGGCCCTGTGGTCAGTGCCACATACACCCTGCCATGGCCGCCATGCACTGCCGTCAAATGCTGCTGGCTCCAGCCGCTCACGTCCCCTCCCCCCAGGCCCCACACAACCCTAGGGACAGTGTTGCCCATCAGGCAAAATCCTCTTTTACTATCCTCTTTTACCCCAACTTGTTCTCAGAACCCAGTTAATTTTGGACTGAATAAAGCAGAGGTCTGAGCAAATAATACGTATACTCACATTAAGATAATTATCATGCATATGTACTAGTGTCATACAGGCAACCCCCACATCATGCTCTTAATTGGTTCCTGAAAAACTGAGCGTTAAGCAAAACTGAAAGTTTCTGATGATCCAAGATGGCAACCGCAAGTGTTTTTAATGACCCAAGATGGTGACCATAAGCATTATAATGAAGCTCGCTGAGTGGAAAAGTAAAGTGAGCAAAACGCTGGCTTGCATCCACAGATGCTTCTCAAGCAGATCCCAGGATGTCATTCTCCCGCTGTACTCAGCCTTGGTGAGGCTGCAGCTGGAGTACTGCGTCCAGTTTTGGGCTCCACAATTCAAAAAGGATGTGGAGAAGCTTGAGAGAGTGCAGAGAAGAGCCACGCGCATGATCAGAGGTCAGGAAAACAGACCGTATGAGAGGCTAAGAGCCATGGGACTCTTCAGCCTGGAAAAGCGCAGGCTTAGGTGATCTGGTGACCACCTACAAGTTTATCGGGTGCTCACCAGGATCTGGGGGAACGTTTGTTCACCAGAGCACCCCAAGGGATGACAAGATTGAATGGTCACAAACTCCTCCATGACCGTTTCAGGCTGGACATAAGGAAGAACTTCTTTATTGTCCGAGCCCCGAAGGTCTGGAATAGACTGCCACCAGAGGTGGTTCAAGCACCTACACTGAACACCTTCAAGAGACATGTGGATGTTTATCTTGCTGGGATCCTGTGATCCCTGCTGACTTCCTGCCCCTGGGGCAGAGGGCTAGATCCGATGATCCTCCGGGGTCCCTTCCAGCCCTAGGGTCTACAAAGTCTATGAATCAGGTATCAATTTAAAATGAGTGTTATAGCGAAATAATGCTAAGCAGAACAGTGTTACGTAGGGGTTTCCTATTTTATTCAGAGTCTAATGTTTGCATTTTCTGATTTTTGAATTTGATTGCAACTTCATGAGAGAGAAATTCTATGAAGTCCTACCATAATGCACATCAGCATCGCAGTTTAGGAGCACAGACCCACACAACAGGCCTCTGGCATCTGAAGGCTAAAGTACTTGGTTAATATAGTAAGCAGATTATGTAGAGGAATCACTGGAGGGAATGACAAACTGCTCCAGTGGGTTTCTGAGCTATTCTGCAACAGTAGATGAGTGCACTCAGGATCCTTAGTTCAACTACAAGTTTCAGTTTTTTCCCATCCCAAAGCTTTGCATCTCATTTCTCCCCACATCCACCTCCCAGAACTCTTCCCTGCTCCCGTGCTTTCCTCATTCTGCTCTTGTTCTCTTTGCCTCATCTGTTTTTCACACCTTTTAGCTCCTCCAGCTCTTCCAGTTTCCATTTTAGGTTAGGCAAGTTCCTCCCATCTGCCTACGCACCAGTGTGGGTGTGATGACAGCAGAACCAGTCTCCCTTTTGTTCTGGTGCCGACCACGGTGGTGGTGCCACGTAGCACATGCAGGGGATTGTCCTGTTCAGCCTAGTCTCAGATAGGAGCTGTAAGATGAGGCACATTTACTGCAGATGGATTTTTTTTGGAGAATACAGCTTCCAAGCTAACGTGTGCTCAAGGATTATTTTCGTTTTTTGTTAATTGTGTTGGCTTTTTTGCCCAAAGGGTCATAATTTACCAAGTTTGGGGCAGATGTTTATGGGAAATGACACATCTCTGATATGAGACCAGACCTCATCCAAATGTTAAGTCTCTGCTTTGAAGCACAGGGGCATAGAGCTTCAACCTTCCCCCTCCCAAAAAGTACCAGTTCATCAAAATAGACAAAGCAGTATTGTTCTCTTTGATCCTTCTCTTGAAACAATGGAAACATTTGTGCTCACTTTCCAAAAACATTAGCCTGAGACATCCACATGAAAAATTGTAGACTAAGTGGCTAATTCTACAACTGAAAATAGTTACATGATGAAAAGTATTGTGTCACTTTACCTATAGGTGTTCCTATAGGTGAATGTTTAGATTGCAGACTGGATGTATGTGGGATGCTGGTAATATCTCTCATCTTTTCATCAGCAGATTTTAAAAGAGCTTTGCAAGAGATCACTGTCATGCCCCTTTTATAGACAGCAAAATAATGACCAGCTTGTCACCCAGCAAGCTAGTGCCAAAGTCAATAGAAGCCAGGCCTGTTCCAGTACATAACAGTACCTTTTATCCAGTTACATGTTGAAAAACTAATCAAAAGGACATTTTCTTATTGTAGGAATCTGAAGAATAGAGGCCATATTTGAGGCAATCATTATGTTTAGTAAGATACTAAAGCACCTTTTCAATTTGGCTGTCCCACATCTGGGCCTCAGACCAGTATCCCAGCTGCTGGTGGCACAAACTCTAATGAAGCTTCCCTATCACTCATCCAAATTGCAGCCTCAACCCAGTTTTTCAACTTTTGGTCATCCCATGCTTCAGGGGCTCCCAGCTCCTCAGCCTTTTCTCTAAAAGGGAGTGGTATGTATTAGTGAGACTGGACATCCGTCAAAGGAACCTTGGAGTAGAACTAACTTAGTTGCTGGGGAGAAAGAATCAGAAAGAGCCCAGATGCTAAGTCAGCTCCCATAAAACATCACTTATTCCACTCTACCTCTCACCACTGTGGAAGAGAATCAATCTCTCATTGTCTCACCTAACTGGTACAAGCTTCTCTGAACCTTTTTGGATAGGGTAGGATATAAATAATAATCTGGAATGTGTTGTGTAATACAGTCCACATGAGCTATGAGTTAAACAAACAGAATCCTTGTTACAGACCTCTGAATATACTTGTGCAATAGCACTGAATTTGCTGCTGCTATTATTCTGAAACGTAAATGCTTTTATACTTTATTTTTCCATTGTTCTCCAAGCTGGTTCATATTTGTTTTATTTAGTACCTTGATGAAGCCTTGAGGTCCTCTTCCTTGTTTTGCTTGAATTTTGACCAAGGGTTGTTCCTTTACTACTTCGCTTCATGAAAATTATGGGATCCTGGAAGACCGCTACAGTTGTGGAAATAATAAACAAAGTCTGTTTTGTGATGTGCTGTCCTTGCTTTTTTATTTTGTTCACTTACAGATTCACAAGATTCAGCAGTTTGCAGTGGGGTCACCCAGGCATTCAGTAGTGCAAATTAATGAAGTTCAGCTGTACTATTCTTAGCCTTCTTCAGTTGTTGCTTATGCAAATCACATAGATTTTCCAGCATCTTAAGTCAGTCTCCAATTTAATTGACAGATGGAATTTATTATCATTTAAGTGAATTTCCACCTTAAATGTATTTGTGTACTGCGTATTTGATGAAAACAGCTCTACGTAGTATGGTAGAAGAACTTGAGTGATGAAAAGTCCTGCTGTTGGGTAGTTACTATACAGGAAAGCAGTCTGAGCCAATCAGAATCACTGCTTTTATCAAAGCCAGTTGCAGGTTAACAGCTCCACAGTTAAGTTGTGCATTTTGAAAAACAAAGCATAAGAATCCAATATGTAGAAAAATAAAGTTTGGCAGAATTCAATTGCTATATTGAAAAGATACAACAACAGGTATAGCAGTATTTTTCTGCACATACACTTTTAGCAGTGCAATACGATAGCTATGTTACAGAAATGTTTTAATCACATTCTAAGAAATCAGGTTTGTGTGTACAAAATTTTGTATAAGTTAAATTTATAATGGAATTTACAGTGAATATTGAAAGCATGATACAAATGGTAAGATTCAAAATGTTCTCTGTAATAAGGAAGCACAGTTTGTTAAAAGTAGCGTTTAATAATTCACATGAGTAAGATTTTTATTATTTGTTAAACATTTTTGCAGTTCAGCAAATGCCCTCAATACTGATAAAACACCTTTAAAATTAAATTGTATGTTATTATGCACATAGGACAAACCTGGCCTATGTAAAAGAATGACAAGATTTAGACAGATATTTAATTTGGGTACACCCAAATTTAAAGGGATGATAATATTTAATACTAAAAGAAAATTAGTATTTGTTTAATTGTGCAAGGTTTATGTAGCTATCATTCAATTTGGGTTTTCCAGATCTATAACAAAAACTGAACATGAATATAAAAGCAGCAGAAGTTCATATCTTTCACATATTCTTCAAATTGCATTATTTACCCTACGTAATTTAAGTACATCACAGATTTAAAGAAAAAACAAACCTGTAAGACGCCAGACCAAGAGAGAACATGTGAGTTTTTTATTCTTTTCTCTTTACCTAATATACTCTTGGTAATAATCCAAGGTAATCTGTAAACAAATTTCAATGCTGCTCAATGAAATAAAATACTCTGTTCAGCTCCTACAATAAGTCAGAACAGTGGCACCAATTGCTTGAAACATTAATCACATTCATCTTATTGAACATTACTCCTGTGCAAGTAATAAAGGCTTTATTCATGACCTTGACTACATAAATGTAGGAGAGGGATATCAGTTATTTTAGGTATTTAAGAAAAAATTAAACTGACAGAAGAAATTCTGTCATCTCAAAAGCCAGCAGCATTTTTCTACATATTTAAGATACGTTTGGCCTAAGCCTTTAACACCTTTTGGAACAGCCATGCAATAAAACAACCTTGGAGATGTTTCATGAATGAGAACACAGAGCAGTCTGCACATTTTTTCTGAATAATAAAGCCAAGATAAAGCAATCCAGGCCCTTTTAAATGGCTGCAATGTTTCATACACTTAAAGCTCTATAAAACTAGAGCCCACCAGTATATATATTCAAATATATTTTTTATATATATATATATATGTATATATATATATATATATACATATATAGTTTAAATAAAGTCTCTTGTCCACTTTCAAAACTTGATTTTTTTCCTGGTCTTTTGAGGGGCAATAAATAAAGTAGAAAAGGCTGAACTGTTTTGCATATCTCTGTGGAAGAACGGCGAACATTTCTACTTTAGAGTTCCAGAAAGATCACTGTACAGAACAAAAGCTTATATACAATCACGTGTGCAATTTTAGTTGGCTGGGCCTTTTACTAATGCAAGATCTCCTCTTTGCCCAGAAGCCCCTTCTACTCTTGACCAAATCCTTCGGTCTCTTCAATTGCAAAAAGCAGCTTCTCTTTCAGCTGTTCATAGCTTTTATATGGCGGCAGATCCAAACGATTAAAGCTGGAAGAGAGACAAAAAAGAGGTCTTACAATCTGTCCAAAACCCATTTAGCATTTTGTCGATTACAATTTCTTCTTTTAATATTAAAAAAATTAAACATTTAATTTAAGGTAGGACATTCAACATATTCTGAACTAGGAGTGACCTAATGAGGTCTGGCAGTCAATGGAATTTTATTAAATTTAGATTATATTATGATTTAATTATATTAAGATTATTAATACCTTAATCTGTATAATAATGGGCAAGTCAGTTACCAACTGCTTTGCTGGGGACAAGTATTTTCAGATCCACAAATAAATACATGTGGCCTCTTTTCTCAAATCAATGTTGGGCATGGTTCAAATGTACATAACTATAATTATGTTATGAAAATTTGGAGTGTATTTGGAGCACAGTTCACACTTATGTGGACCAGCCTTCCTGAAAGGGGGAGGTTTATTCAGTTACAGGGTTCTTTGAAATTTAAACTATAGAGATAATATTGTAAGATTAAAAATATCTGGCTGCCTTCATTCAGTGCATTCAAAACGTTTATTAGCTAATCCCTAAATCACTTTATGAGCCTTCAATGAAGGATATGTAATCTGATCAACTACTGTATTCCAGATGTGTAATGACCAGGATCTGCTCCTTTTACACATCCCTATATGAACAATTTCAGGCATATACCAATTCTATGGTCGCCTGTAAACACACATAACTTCCATGAAGCCTGCCTGACTGAATCTCACTTTTTGAGGAAGGTTCCAACAGAACCAAGAGGCCATTTGAGATGACCAAGAGGTTTCAAAAGCAAAAATGGATAAGTTTTCAGACCGTCCTTGAATCATTGGGGGGAAAGGATGAATCATAGAAGAAGTCTGCTACATAAAACATCTATTATGAAGAATGGTGGGGTCTTCATTTGAAATACTGATCGAATTCTGGCAGCAGTAGAAAAAGCTAATGTTTTTCTGTCCATCACATACAACTTGTT
>NW_005841961.1:855692-861609 GCF_000455745.1 Alligator sinensis | reverse complement strand
TCGCATACACTTTGTTTATAGGAGCAACTCTTCCCCTGAAATTCTAACCTCTAAAGTGCTGCTCCTGCCATCTTTAGCAATTACTGTCTGGCTTTTCTAATCAGGGAGGTAACATCTTTGATTTCAATATGGACTCACTCAAGAAGGCCATCAGATGAAAGCAGGGGAGGGGAGGGGAAGGGGGGGAGTAGGAATTCAGCAGTAAATGAAGGAAAAAGGTGTTGAATGTGCTGGCACCAAGATGGCATATAGAAAGAAGGGATCTTCCTTCCTCTAAGCAAACATTATTTATAAAAATAACAAAAAACTCCTACACTAGGAAAGTATAACAGATATAGAAGAAGTCGGCTAGGGTACTGCGGTCTGCTCAGAGCTATGGTTAAGCATCCACATTCTCAGATGCTTATCTAAGCTTTGAATGTTAACAGGGATTCTCACTTTATAATTTTTCTAGTAGCATTCTATACACTTTTGAGTTTCTCACTATTAAATTATTGTAATGAAATATATGACTATTTTAGCACCAATTCTGATCTGGAGCTTCTCTTTAAAAACGGAGAAGTGTGGGTCAAGTTTTCACTTCTCACCTCCAAGGTATCCTATAACAATAAAAAGGAAAACAAAAGTTTTCAATACTAAGAAGTGCACTAGCCACTCTAAAGCAAATGGAGATTAGGCATGGAGAAAAACTAAAGGCTGAGTCAACTAACCAAATTAGCTTTCATTTGATTCAGTTTTTACTGAACTGCAAAGCAATAAGAGAAAACATCTGTTATGATACATTAATGAAAAACAGATACAAAATTAAGTTTATAGTTACTCCCTGTTCAAATATTAGAACTCACCAAGTATGACTTCTTGGTAACCAGGTTTCCTTGCCAACTTTTTCAATGCAGAATTTCTGAGGGCCATTACTTCCTGAATAAAGAAAACAATAAATTGATTAAATTAACTTTTGTTTTGTTACAAACCTGTAATGGTGCCATAGAACTATTAATGTGTTTTACTGCTAGGTAACATGTAAACTAAAAAAAGAACCAGAGACTGTTGCTTACTCAGGATAAGCATATCTATAAACTACAGCATAATATACTTTAGTAATATTACTCTTACCCATAAGCTCAGCAAATCCTCCCAGTGGTAATCGGCAAGTACCAGTGACAAACTGCAACAGTCGCATGCGAACCTCGTTGTCTGTCTCTTTTACAAACTAGGCACAGAAATTTAAAGTTACTTTAAAACAAAACTGAACAACACTTTGTTAACATAGCTACAGAAAAATCACAAGATACAGGGAAAACTGATTCCATAAGAAACCTGAGAAAAATATACAGTGAGCTAGATCAGATCTTCCATCGTGACATGGCAGCAAAAATAAGACTCATCTTGGGTTAAATGCATGAAAGGATGCGGTAACACTACTATGTGATGCAGGCTGGTGCCACCTAAGAGGAGTAGAAAAATAAATGATTTAAGGCTTGTTTAAAAAAAAAGAACAAACAAAGTATGTGGCATATCCATCTTATTATTGCTATTTTGATTGTTGCCACTTTAATCAGCTGGCCAGCTCTAGCCATTAGGCTCCAGACTTAGATGGCACAAATAGCCATAATGGACTGAGTAGTTCAGTTTAAGCAGCTTTTACTCTTCAGGACAGATAAAGCAAAGATACTTATCTAGCATGTGTGAGATGACACTAGGTCTTACTTTAATCTTGACCTTCTTAGAAATTAAATCTGAAATAAATACCAATACTCTAAAAATGTGGAAGTGGTATCTGACTATTTCACCTTTGCTAAGAGTCTTTCAATAATTAGTTCCTTGGGAACTGCTACTTTTGTAACGGCTCAATCACTAGACCTTGGATTATGCTGAACAGTTCATGTCAGTTAAAGGATCCCAGAAGTTTGACTTTTCATGTTGGCTTCATATGGCAGTTTAAAACAGATTGTGTATCACATCACAGAAGATGCAGCAGCTGCTAGTGTTGCTTTCGGCATTCATATGAATTCAGGGTAATTTTTGGAATTCACTTCTCTTTTCCTCATAACTGACGAGACGTACAATCCTGATAGTAATTCTGTAGCAGTCACCATTAAAAATGTCAAGATATTATCAACAGAACACAGGCTCCTTACCAGAGTTTACCCTATACTTATCATAAAGTAACCCCAGATAAATAACTGCATTTAAGGCACTGTAATGAAAACCACTGTTGCAGCTAACAAACTAAGGAGTTCATTTTCTGAAAATGATGTACTACAGTATAATGATAACACTCAATAACTTTTATGAAACAAAAAGATTCTAAACCATGCAGATTAATCTCCCAATCATTTTTTATCCAAGTAACCAAAAGTTTCTCTGTTTCCTTTCACCAGAGCCCTATAACAGCTGTCTACAAAGCTACAAACAAAATTACTGATAGTTTAAAAATGCACGCCATGGGCTAGAAGCAAAATAGTCTAAAATGGAAATTAAAATTTAGAGCAATATCCCAAAAGGGCTGTTGAAAATATTTATTTCTGTTCTACCAATAAAAAGGCCCAACAAATTTCTCTCTAATGCATGACAATCAGATTACAGTTGAGAATCTGTCTTTATACTCACTGTCCAAGAAAGAACCAGACAACTCACATTTTTGGCGCATCATACCTGCCAGAACCATATGATCTGCTTGCTATTTCTGGTGTAATGACGATAAACAGTGTTCCTTTGCCAGTCTGCCAAATCAACTTCTTGCATGCCACAGAGCATAACCTACAAGAAAAAAAAAAAAACTTCAACTACTGGTCCATTGTAATGTGCATACCAAGAGTTAAGCCCATACTCTAGTGGTAAACAATGATAAAAAATAAGGAGTTTGTTTGAAATATGTAACTAAGATCTTCTCAAGCTACTCCCCACCCTATACTTACCTTACAGCAGGGGTGGCAAATACATGGCCTATAAGCTAGATCCAGTAGGTCTTTCAGCTCATGTGGCTTCTTGCAGACTTAGCCCATGGGGCTCATCACTGCAACTGCCCGAGCTGCTGCTTCAGCATGGCTCTGAAAACCTGGGGAGTTAATGCCGCTCAATCCTTTCCTGCCAATATCGGGGTCTTTAACTGCTCCAGATGATTAAGAGAAGAGAAACGCCAGGAGAAATACAAGCAGCAGCAGCATTAACTCCCTGGACTCAGAACTGCACCTACTGCATGGCTTCAGCAGCCACAGAAGCTAATGCCACTTGCAGGTCATCTGCTCCACAAGAAGCCCCATTGTCTAGATTTGTCCCACGGGGCCCACGTATTCAAGACCCCTTGACACACTGAGAGAACAGTTATAAAAGTGCTCTGAAGTTGAGTTTTGCACATGCTACTCACTACATTCAATTGAAATTGAGGGTGGTTAGTATCTTGCTGGAAGAAAATTAGCAGCCTGTAGAACAGGACACTAGGTGAAAGCCTCTGATGCCCTTAGACAAAACTCCAAGTTAATTCAATAAGGCCTTTTAAGACAGAGTCCACTACTCTGGGAACATCCCCAACTAGTAAGGATATCAAAGACTATGACCACACTCTGGGAATGCTATTGCTTTATTTCAGCAGTAGCACTATGACAGCTAAGTTCCCTGGTTTGGATGGGATTCTTGCCTTCTACTAACAGAAGTGCATCTACACTGGGGGTTTTGCTAGCAGAGCTGTCACGTGAAGCTCTTTACAGTTTCTCATTATTTTCCTAAATGTTCATTTTTCTGGTTGAAGTTTTCCAAATCTGGTCTCTGAAAAGCATAATTGGTGCATTGCCTTTAAGGATCTTTATTTCCTAACACTAATTTTCTCAAAATAGCCTTTTCTCATTTGTTTTTTTGAATTAATAAAAATGTAGAAACCAGACCACTGTTACTAGCATAAAGAAAGGGTTATTATTCTAGTGATATAACAAAGTTTATGTATGTGTGAAAGAACCTTATTTAAAAAAAATCAAGTAAATAATTGCTCATTGTCTATCAAGTCTCTTGACAAAGTGAATAACCACCAAGACGAAAACTCAATTTTTGCACTTGCATTACACAAAGTTAGCTCCAGAAACACTGCTCAAAAATGAGAGCTATTTCCATGCTCACACCTCTCTTACCTGAAAGCGTAACAAACATAATGAATTCACATAATGAATTAAATCCTATCACAGCTCTAAAACATATGGCAATATTACGCAATTTTATAGTTTGGGAAACTGAGGGCATATCTTCACTGCAGCTTCTATTGCAATAGCTATACCTCTACAGCTATGTCAAGAGTTCTCTAATGAATACACAATACACATTGCCAAAAAGGATTTATTTTGTTGGCAGTTCATTTCTCAAAAAAACTTAAGCCAGCACCCATCCTCTTCTGTCAGTGTTGTTACATCCACTGTAGAAGTTTTGTAAGAATACCTCTGTTGGCTAAGGGGTTTAATTTTTTCACATTCCTGCCTGACAACTCTTTCAGCAAAAGTCTGTAGGGTACACCTGGCTCGAGACAAAAAACAGTTTGTTTTCAAACCCACACCTAATGTTTATGGCAGAACTGGAACAGGTTAAACATCTCTTCCTTCATTCTTTTTCCTGTACTTTAAACACAAGTCAATCTTTAAATCACTGAAATCATCAACCTATGGAACAAAAACATATCCACAAAGGATGAACAAAACTGAAGATAAAATGCTAGTGCTATAGCCTCCAGTACTTAATCAAGTCTATTTATGTCATCTAAAATGTTAATAATGACATTTTATCAATAGCTGTTTCACAATGTATATTTAACAATAATTGTACTCAATATTATATTAGTAGATCTGAAGGAGACGCTAATAAAATCAACCCTAAGTACCATGAACCCCCAAATATTTAACAACCCAGGTCAACTATTTTTCAATTGGTATTTCACCTTCACCATTTAATGTTATGTTTAAAATAAATTGTTTTCCCTTTTCTAAAAAGTAAAACACTTGTAAAGTATAATTTTGTGTCCAAGTAAAACTGTTTTTTCTTCACTAAAACACAAACTTGCTTATTAAAAAGTTTTTACACTTCATACAGTGAAATCTGTAAACTAAAACATATAGATTTCATAGACATTAGGGCTCGAAGGGACCTTGAAAGATAATCGAGTCCAGCCCCCTGCTCCAGGGGTAGGAAGTCAGCTGGGGTCAAAGGATCCCAGCAAGATAAGTGTCCTAACATTTCTTAAAAGAGTACAGAGTAGGTACTTGCCCCACCTCTGGAAGGAGTCTATTCCATGCCTTGGGGACTTAGACAGCAAAGAAGTTTTTCCTTATGTCCAAACTAAAAAGGCCTTGAAGGACTTTGTGACCGTTGGTCCTTGTCATCCCCTGGGGCACTCTGGTGAACAGATGTTCCCCCAGATCCTGATGCATACCCCTGATGTACTTATTGGCAGCTACCAGGTCACCCTGAGCCTGTGCTTTTCCAGGCTGAAGAGTCCCATGGCTTTCAGCCTCTCTTCATAAGGTCTATTTTCTTGTCCTCTGCTCACATGTGTGGCTCTCCTCTGGACTCTCTAAAGCTTCTCCACATCTTTGTTGAATTGTGGAGCCCAGAACTGGATGCAGTACTCCAGCTGTGGCCTTACCAAAGCCAAGTACAGAGGATGACATCCTGAGTTTTACTTGAGAAGCATCTATGGATGCAAGCCAGAGTTTGGTTTGCTTTACCAGCTGCAACATCACATTGGTGGCTCATGTTCATCTTGTGGTCAGTCATGACCCCCAAGTCTTTCAGCCATGGTGCTAAAGAGCGTAGTAGCACTTTTGAGCCTATAAGCGTGCTACGAGTTTTCTATTCATTTCTATGTATGCTGAACTTCTAAATAGATCTAACCTACACCTATCTAAATATGAACATAAGAAATCACTTAACCGAAGTATTC
>NW_005841961.1:834231-855661 GCF_000455745.1 Alligator sinensis | reverse complement strand
CCCTACCTAGATTCCCAAAATCGATGTAACATTTTTTTATTCGCATTATGTGTTATTAAGTACTGGAGAAGTTCCATAGGTGCTGTTCAAGACTCAGGATCCCATTATATAATATTTACAGATGAGACATAAAAAGATGGTTCCTTGTCTGAAGACACTAGGTACTTGTAGTTACTCCATTCTCACAATCTTTTATAACCACCCTCAAATTCTTTATGGCTACAATCTTTTATGGTTAAGACTTGGCTCATTTTTCATCTTTAGATTCCAAAATTCTTCACAAAACAGATCAGCATCATTTACCCCCATTCTACAAAATGTGAACGCATAGGGAGGGGCAGTCACTGGCCCAGACCTCACCCAGTAGACAAGATGCAGGATCAGAAATCGAATCCAGGTGGCCCAAGCCCCAACCCCAGTGCCCTATCTAGCAACAGTAGTTTTGATGGTGGCTGCTGGATGATTACAATAAGCTCCATGCTGAGGTTGCTATGTTGGATAACAGGTGTCTAGTTCTAGAGGTTGTGGAGGGGATCAGCTGGAGTGAGAGCCAATACAGAGGGCAGTACTGAGGCAAGAGGATTTAGGGGTGGTATTCTTTTTACTGTTACATCATAATCTGATCCAAGGAAGTGCCCTACCTTCTTCCCATTTTTAACTATAGCTCTCTTGGAAAAGAATTTATGGCTGACTGAAGGTGGGGGAGGAAAGGAATATCTGGGGTTGCCAAGTAAAAAGAAGATGGGAAAACTTTTCACTTGTGAGATTTATGCTTACTTATCCTTTAATCACATCCTACCTTAACAACAATATGCTAACGTTAAAGCCTCACCTCCAACTCCTTTTCATCAAAATACTGTAACCACTGCAGGGGAACAACTTCATTGAAACCATCAAGGAAAGCTTTGGTTTGGTCTCTTACTCCCCGAGAAAAGCGCCACTCTGCCATCAGGCTGCAAAAAAATAAAAAATACTGTTAGGAAGCCTTCTTGTTTAAACATACAGCATCTACAGCTTCTTATTCTGCTCTCCCTTATAACAGTGTAAATTCAACAACTTATTCGTGAAGTTACTAGTACTTTACAGTGACGTAAGAGAAAGCACAATAAATTTCATAATGTTTCAAAACAGAATCTGGAAGAAAATATCTTTGTTTGAATTTTTTTCTCCTGTCCAAAATCACTTGGTATTCTACTTTAACAGTGCTGTTGTATGTTGTACTTCAAGATGAAAAATCTCACTGGGAAGGGAATTAGTCTGTTTAAGAACAAAAACTGACATACCTTACAACTGTTAAAAGAAGTCTGTCTTTTAAAATATTTTTTTCCAGTATTATAGGCCAATTCAGCTTGCTCAAGTTTCCATAATACCCAGTTCACAGTTGTTTAAAAATCTCCCCAGACAGTACCACTTTCTATTGAAAGTGTCTGTTGCCAAATCAATTTTTGGGAAAGTTTAAACTAGAATAGTTCAGTAGAGGCAGTTACATTCTCTGACGGGTTTACTGACACTAGTTTGTGATCCACCTCTTCAGAATTCCCATGTGCTCCCTGGGCTGCACTGCACCAGCCCATGTAGCAACAACCTGGAGCACAATGGTCATTTGTTCCTCCTAACTGCTGGGGGTCAACAAGTACAGGAACAGCTAGGAAGCTCTTTCTCTCATGCTGCCAATTCTTCTTTTGTTGGTGCCCAGACAGCAAAGGAAAATTAGAAAACAACAACGCTGCAGTACACATTTGCTGAGTGGAAGGATGGCACAAGGGAGTTGTAAGGAAATATGAGTAGCACAACAAAAAAAAGGAAGAACAGGACCAAATTCAAAGGAACAATTATGATCTGACGATTACGGAGAAACAAAGATGAAGAGGAAAGGGAAAGGAAACAGAATAGGGTGAGCAAGAGCAGAGAAGGGGAGAGACTGCCTTAGGTCACAGGATCACAACTGTGTACTTGGATCACACTGCCCTACCAAAACTGGAATTGAATCCAGGACTTCACATTCCTTTGCTGTTAGGGAACAAAATGTGTGTCCCTCCCCAACTTTAGTTTTAAGTACTATAAACTTGTATATAGTACTCTATACATTACATTATATTAGTATAATTACATAATATATGATTGCATAAATGTAACCGATACAAGTAATATAAAACCTCTCACTCTCAGGTCATAAATTCCTGAGAATGAAAAGGAAAATTAACTTTTGGTTATTTTCACAATGAAATATATGTAAATGTGCTGCCAACACAGACTGATGAAGAAAAGCTGTAATTATCATGACTTCTGATTCATTAAATATGTAAAGAAATATTCAATGTACTATATAAAAATGACTAAAGGCAACAGAAGAAAATAAAATAGCTGGCACGTTTCAATACCTGTAACTTACCCAATATATTCTTCTTTGTTCTCCTCCGTTACCAAAATATTTGAACCTCCTGATTTCAGCTCATGGGAAGTAACTTTCCCCAAAAGCTCCATGTCAACACAGAAGTACATTTCTAAGTTACATTCTTCAATGTTGTTGTCCCTGGGGGAAGAAACAAAAAAAAGAAAAAATTAAACAAATATACATTTTCACTAAAGGAAAAATATTAGGGGGAAAAAGGGAAAAATCTACAAACCTTATCCAAATTAGGGAGTTATAAAATTCAGTATCAATAGATTCCAAATCCTTAATAGTAAGTTTCTTATTTAGCATGCGCTTGTAGAATGGCAGAGAAAAACCAGTGTCAATAAATTTTCCATGAAACAATGCCTGTAAATGGGGGGGAAAGAAATCTAATGTTCACCAGAGAATTATTTCCACTTATTCTTTCATGGCAGAAATAATCTTTGGGAAAGAAGATGCACATAAAGCGCCTAACTATTAGTAGCTATGCCTCAAAAAAAAAAAAAAAAAAAGGAAAATAGCAAAGATGAAGAAAACAATATAATTAACTGAGCACTAAAATAAAGCCTGAGAATCTTTACTACCATACAAGCTGAAAATTCTTAGTTATATCATCTTCCTTTGAAAGGGAGAAAGCCTGCAAAAAGAAGAAAATGACAGTAACTTTTGACATATTTCCTTACCTTCTGTGTAGGTGAGTATATCTACCAACAATTATTTGAGACTATCTGGTACTATTGCTATATACAAAAAATAGACCAAAAGGATTATTCTCGCAGCTTGCAGGGGAGGGACAAGTTTAAAACTCAGTCACTGAACTCCTCCTCGAACAGCCTTATGAAAAAGATGTTACTCTCCCAGCTGGATTGAAAATTATAATTAAAAAAAATTTTTTTTTACTGTCATCCCTACTCTCTGACTGCATATCCACAAAGAACTGCGCTGGTTATTGATACTATGTTATTTCAATTGCAGTAACATCAGTTAAGTACTTTCCAAACACGTAAGAGAACACAGTCCCAATAAGAAAAGTTTAGTTTACTTCAGTTCTAACCCATTATATTTCACTCACTATGAGGACTGTCATTTCCTTTTTTATAGTCATTAACGTAAGCCTTGTATTTTAATCAGTAAAACATTATTCCTTCTAATTATGTTGGGCATTCCTTTCCTGTCTTATGTCTATACACTTTAACAAAATCTAATTTTTATTCATTCATAAAATCTTTGCAAGGTAATAAACTGTGTTCTTTCTATTTACCTAGGTTTGATAGCAAATCTTTTAGGAAGGAAATTTAGAGTGCTAAAAACCATTAAACAATTTTACGGCTAAGAGCCCTATAGACCTGTGAGAAGGTTGGGCAGCCACCCTAGATGAGCTCTTAGAAGGTTTTTAAAAGTGACACGTGCTAATATGAGTGCCTGAGTAATTATAAAATTCTGATTAGTGACACTTCACTATTCATTTAAGATGCATTTTGATCACAGAAATACTAATATGCATTAACTCCCACATATGCTTGGCAAAATGTAGTGGAATTTGGATCCAGTTTCTTTTTATTTTCACTTTCCATTAATGATCCCAAACTTAATCAGCTTTATCTCTCTTCTATGTTGTATTTGACTGGAGCAATCCTAAAATAAAAGTTCCCTAAACCATGAAAACTTCACTTCTTGCAGACTTGCACTTCTATGAAGATACCATACATTCTCATCATGAGCTATAATAAATTACTTTTTTCCTCCTGAAATTAAGCAGCTACTAAGATGATTAACACAGTTTTTATTAATGAAGACAGGGCTGACAGCACTGTCAGTGCTAAAGTCCGACTTTTCAGTTGCTTGTAATGTTGGCAAATGTTAACTATTAGATTTGGAAATGTAAACTTCATTGCTAAACAGGAAATGAGTAAAATGTAACTCCTTGCCTGACACCTTCAGGAAAGAAACCTGCTGGAGCCTTGTCTCTGCCTAATCTGCATACTTACAGAGCAACCTTTTCCCAAATGAACTCTGAAACCCAAGGGAACCCCACCCCACCATCTTTCACCTCCCCTGTGCAAAATGAAGTTACTTTTTTACCTGGGAGAACTATTACAAATTGCTGAATTCTCCTCTGCCTGACAAAGGGTGTTTGGAACCAAAAACTTGCAAAGAGAGAATTTTTTTTGCTACTATTTAGGTCTAATAATGAACATCACCCCTAGCCCAAGAGTTTTATCTGCCTCTGCTTTTTAGACCAACATGGCTACAACCTATATCCCTGAAACTTTTAGGTGTGAATTTTGGCAGACAAACTCCAGCAAATTTACCTGTCAAATGCTAAAGTATCCATACCAAGCATGCACAAATTGAGACTGCACAATAGCCAAATGGAGGCAAACTCTCTTAACTTCCTTTACTAAATTTAAATTCTTTGCTCTAAAGCTTGGAGGTGCCACAATTTACCAATGAAAGGAGCATGAATTTCTGGGTGTTTTGGAAGACAGTGGGGGTGGGGAGAGGGGTACTTTGGGTACTAACTGCTTATTTTTTTTCCTAATCTTTCTCTCAGAAGACACTGAACTGTTTTAACCCAAAATTTCCCAAGTTCATATAAATGTAGCATAAACACTTCAGCTCAAACAGTTGGTAAATGTATTAGCAACTGCAAGCACAATTCTTCCTAAAAGGAAGTAGAGGGTAACCTTAATTAAGGGGGTAGTACCAGCCCTGTCTAGAATAAAAGTATATCCAACCATTGAACTAACAAGACAAAGACACATAACTACTCTGAACTTCCCCCTGACCTTCTCTGTGTTCTGTCCTTTGGTACTGTAAGCTCTTTGGGGTAGGACCAGTATAATTCTATGGGTCTCTATCATGCCTAACCCATTTCTGGAGGTCCTGAAAATATTCTTTATTATTCCCAAAACACACCAAACAGGAATAGTAGAAAACAAAAATTCTGAATAATTTGTAACTGATATTGGTTCTGGCCATATGATTTAGTAACCTTAAAAGTAGGACGATTCAAATTTAGGGCTCCCTTCTACAGTCCTTGTCCCACTGATGTCAACCTGACTACTTGCATGAGTAGAGATGACAGGTTATCATCTCTTTCTGATATTTTTGCTATGGACATAAGAAACAGAAATCAGGCCTTGGATATAATAATCTGTCACCATCCCTGCCTACTGCATGACGTGTTCATTTGTTGAGGGTTTGGACAGAAAATCATCAACAACCCTTGTTCTTCCATTTTCAGCTTTTACTCCATCTCTCTTATCTATTGGCTGCCTGATAATTTGTCTTAGATCTAGGGTGACCATCCGTCCCAGTTTGGCCAGGACAGTCCCAGATTCTATAGGCTAGTCCAGCCTGGTTGGTCAAAAGCCCCAGGCCAGAGTCCAGCAGGAAGGCAGAATGGCATGGTCCGTCAGGCAGGTGGGCAGGCAGGCACCGCTGCTGCAGTGTGGGTGCAAAGCAGAAGGATGCATGGTCACCCTAAGATGCCATATCTGAAGTTCATACTCCTTGCTCCTGCACAGACACAGCAGCAGCGGTACCTGCCTGTCTGCCTGCCTGGTGTACCATGTTGCTCTACCTCCCCACCAGACTCCAGCCCAGGACTTTTGACTAACTGGCCAGGATGGGCCTACAGAATCTGGGACTGTCTCAGCCAAACCGGGATCTATGATCACCCTGCTTATATCCTGTTTTTATTTACATACAGATTTTTTACACAAACATTGGTTCCATCTGACTCTTAGCTCAGCTGTGTCTACTTCTCTCCCAGATATCTGAGAAACGGTACTGTGATATCTGAAATCCTGCCTATGTCTATACCAGTCATGCAGCTGGTCCAGTAAGATACCAGTCACAAAAATAATGTGAGAAGCAAGTATTTCCTGGACCATCACAACATCATCACTTCAACTGATCAGCAACATACTGGAAGCCATATTGTTTTAGACCAATGCAACTCCCCTGAAAGTCAGTGCTATGTAGCAAAGTAACTAAAGGGTGAGCCTGACCATAATATACTGAAAATAAGCATCAAAAATGAAAACAGAATAATTTATTTTTAAGAGGTGGCTTTGAAAAGAATAATGTTGAGTCTGAGATCTTTAATAGTTAAATACTTCTCTTGCATTTGGCCTCTTGCTTTATTTTCAAGTAGGAGCAAGCTGTGAAGGGTGGGGTGAAGTGGCAGATTCTGCAGTCTGTAGGCTGGCAGTGTAACTTAAATGCTTTTCCTACTGCTTTACCAAAATAGAAGCTCAGTTACAAAATCAGTGAGCTATGATCAGATCCCTACTAACTCCCATTTTCCACTGAATCTGAACTCTGGCATCTGGTTCAAGATGTTTTTCAGTATTTTCAAGCAGTATTTTAAAAGAATTCTGTAATGTAAAACAATTCAAAGGAATGTTTGTTTGCTTTAGCTTAGCTACATGGAGGAATCTTTTCAAGAAAATTTTAGACATGTTTTCAAAAGAATACCTATTTGGATATTCCAATGAGGTAAAATTAACCTTTCGCATCAAATACCTTATCAAATTTAGACTGTCATGTTAGTACTGTATTATCTCGTCACTTAATCTCATTGCTAAGAACCTTTCAAACTTAGAACTTTTATTGCTAATTAATGGTCCTGAGTTGATAGCCCTGCGTAATTATATTCTTTATTTAGCAAGTGATGAAAAACAAATCTTGAACAGAAAAATACATTTTATTGTTTTAGGAATATATTTGTAATTAATCAAAGCAAACAAAAAAAAAGCAACTTAAGAATCTAACTTACCATGGCAATAAAGCGCCCAATGAAACAGAAATAGGACAGATGATCTGGATTGATTGTTGATGCTGGGTTTATCTGCAGACAGTAGTTGCTCTTGCCAGCATATTCAAATAGACAGTACATAGGGTTTAGTACTTCATGGGAAAGCAAGAAAAACCATTCTCTAAAAAAAAAAAACAAAAACAAAAAAACAACCCACATACAAGAACCCCATCACAAATAAAGATCTTTCACAGCTTCCTGCAAATAGCTAGCCAAATGGTCTAAACATTAATAAATCTACATATTAGACATGATATAGTATGATCAATAGCAATGTGTATTTATTAAACAAACAAAAATGCAATTAAAAAAATTACAATTATAAAGTCAAGCTCTCCAAAGTTTGGAAATATCAAAATTACGCCTGCGTATTACAACCTTGGTGAAGCCTGTACCTTTGCACTATGATACTGTCTTTAATTTGAACTTAGGCTACAGACAGATGTGGCATTTGAAAAGCTCCAAGTTCCTTTAAAGTGCTTGAAACAGCAAGGGTGCAGGCATTCAGAGCCAAAGAAGTACTCCAAAAATGGCCAAAGCACTTCAAAAATGATCCTTGAAAAGTAGGATTATCTTTGAAGCACTTTCTGAAATATCTATATCCTCTAGCAGTCCTTCAATATCTCAAAGTGTTCCACAGTCTTCTTTCCCTCACCTCCACACCTGTCTCTCCTCCAGGGACCAAAGGCTGAGATGTAAATGTCCAGTACAGTACAAGTATCACTATAGCTTAAAACACCCCTGTGACAAAATTGTGTTATTGGTGTCATTAACCAAAATGGTGTCATTTACTGGTTAAGCCACACAGCATAGTAACGTTTAAATCAGAAGTGTATGCTCAAGACACCTTAGTTCCCATTCCAGGCTCTGAAAGGGAGTGTTCTACACATTACATACTTGTCCGCCTCCAAACTACACATACTGCCCACCCCACAGAATCTCTCATCTGCTCCGCCATCCTACCGCTTTCTATTCCTGTCCTATCCACTTTTATCAGTTTCCCAGCTCTGTCCTTAACCTCTGGACAGTCAAGTGCCCCCAGGGCTGCTATTTGGACAATTCTGCTACTAACCTAAAACAAATGTCAACTGAGCATGCACAAACAGCAATTTTTAGAGGCTAAAAACCCAGATATATTAGGGTGGCTTTTCATGGAGTAATAAAAGGAACCTCTCTGATCTCAATTTGACATGCCCCCATCAATCAAATTTAAATAGTTGCTGCAAAGCTTGGAGGCACTAAGTCTTTTCAATCAAATATCTGTAAGAACGTTTTATACAGAACAACTATGTATTTCCCCAATTCTCATTCTTTGAAACAGTGAACATCTTTTTTCTAAGAGCTGGTCAAAAAATTCAGTCAACGGCAGCTAATGGCTGGAGTTTGGCAAAGGTTACAAGCAACTAAAAACTGGGTTTTTTTTATAATAGAAAGGTGTTAAGCAACCATAGCTGCAGGCACTGCAGCCAGCTCTATCTATAAAATACTGAAAGCAGTACAAAAGATTACCCAGATTATAAGGCAATTTGCAAAGTAAGTAGCCCTTCTGTTACTCTCAAAACCAGATTTTAAGAGTACAATTTTGTCATAAAAACATTCATAGGGTTTTTTAAAGATGTTTAAGTATTTTTCTTTACCTTGCCAAACCACCATAATCCAATCCTTCTTCTCCTCTGAATATAACATACAATCTCCTCCTTAAGTCATAAGGTTTTAAAGCCATGATCTATCAAATTTTAAAGGCAGAAACAAAATTTTAACAATTAATAAATAAGCATACTTTCAACCCAATAAACTTATGTTTGTTTTATGGAAGCAACTAGAAACAAGTTAGGATCAGGGACATTTATCAAACAAACAGCAAAGATTCAAATAGTCTTTCAGTATCTTTGGCCCCTGGCAGACAAATCACACGATTAACACATTAATTGTGTGATATATTGTACCACAACACATGCTGAACCAATTTATCACGTGATAAAAATGGAAAAACTAGCCAAAGACGGAACATGCAGATGATACTGGGCTATACAGTGTGCCTTGAAAGATCCAGGTGCACAATGGGATCTGAGGAATTTTATGCTAGATTGTAGAACTTGTGTGTCCTGTCACACCATATATTGAACCTCTGTCATGGCAAGATGCACAGCTTTTGGGATTCAGTATAAAATTCCTCAGATCCCATCTTGGGTTTAAATAATGTCTGACAGGGCCTATGTTAAATTATATACTCTTTTGCACATTTCTGTATTTAATACATTATTAAAAAGTATTGAAATATTTAAATTTTAAATATTGAAGTATTTAAATTTATGAAGTGACTCATATTTTATAGTAAACTAATTTTAGGCTGTAACAGTAACATACTTTTCTACAAAAATATTTATCTTGGTTCTAATGCACTGCAAAGATTTTGGTGGGATTGAAGAAGCAATTTAGAGGGACAGGGAAGACAAGTGGCAGACTGTTTTAATTTTTGTGATACTAGAAGGCATCATACTTTTCTGTGGACTTTAGAATTCAACAGCTAAAGAAATGTAAGATTTAATTATGCATATTTAATATCTGAGGAAATAGGCAAAATACAAGTCTTTCTTCTTAATGTCTACATAATTATATATGCCTAACCAACACAAGTAAAATCATGTTTTGTTTTACTAAACATATTTAATACAGGAAATACCATAGCCTTACTTGCTGGAAGGAATCTTCAAATAATGTCTGTCTGGATACATTGATCTTCACATGGCTTGGGAGTGCATTTGACTAAGTATAATGAAATAATATATGTTACTAATACTGATGTATGTTAAGTGAGCATTACTTTAATTATGCACAAAAATAGATTTTATTACTAGTACAGTACCTGACACAAGTAACGGAAATGAGCAAGTTTCCACCTAAAGCTACGTTCATATGCAATCTGAGGGCCTTTATTTCTGTAAAACAATATAGTTAAATAATTTAAACAAATGAAACAGATAAAGAATAACGTATCCGTACTTTCACTACTAAACTAATCATTTTTGGATTTCAACAAAACATGACAATTTACAACAACAAGCAATATAACCACTCATGGAAAGAGCTGGTATGTTCCAGGTCCCTGGTGCTGGTTCAGAATTATTTAATCAAGCTTCAAAAAAAGGGAGAGTTAAACCTAATCATTGTAACCTGCTAATTTCTTGAATGAAAAAATATCAGAACACTTCAAACTGCACATAAGATGCTGCTGAGGGAATATCAACGTGTAATACGTTTAATTGCATTGCAGAAGAGTAACTTAATTGTCTATTGCTTTGCAATACTGGGTATGAAGAACTGGCTGGTTTTAACTATTAATATGGTAATTTAGGAATATTATAGCTAAAAATATTCTATTAAAGCATTCATTATTTTATTTTCTCTAAATATTATTTTAATACATACAATTATTAAATATACAACACTTCCTCTACTTGTACTGCATTCATAATCATGATATCTGAGCATCTTACAAAGTAACTTCACAAATTGTTATAATGAATAAAGAAATGTTGATAAATACATCTCCAAAATAAAAGAAACAAGGCACCAAAGCTTGCTCTGGACTTAATGCTTACAGCCCAAATAAAGTACTGACATCACTAATGAGAACAACATTACTTTTTAGATCATTAATCTCAATCTTTTAAAAACCTCTACTGTCTGATCACTTACACAGAGGATTTCCCAGTACGAGGATCACTGAAGGTGGTAGTTCTTGTATTATGATCAACAAAGTATCTGACACCTTCTCTAGTATATCTGATTTCCCAGCCTTCAGGAAGAGGGTCCTCATTTTGTAAGCTAAGGAGCAAATTACAAACAGTCCATTATTTTATACTAAGAAACTCAACACAATAGTTTAAACACTAGTATCTAATCTACACATGTTAAGAAGACATTATATATACACCTACCCTTGAGTTCGAGGGTCTTCCCATTGTGTGGTCTTTGTGTTGTGATTCACAAAATACACCCTATCATTTGAATCCACTCTTCTTTCTGAAAAGAAAAAGAAAAGTATTACATGACTGTATGGCAAGTTTTCTCTACAGTCATATATCCAAATTAAAGTACATTTTATCTTACCCCAGCCTGGTGGTAGAGGCCCAAGTGGATCATTTTCTGCTGTCAGCATTGAAGCCTAGTTATAACAAAACAGGAGACGCTTAGATTAAAGAAAAAAAAATGTCTGCATCTGTTAGATTCTGCCACTGGATTCTTTTTGTGCATGCCATCTCTGCATGCACTGAATTGTAATCTCCGATTGTTTAGACATGCCAACCTTCCAGACAGTAGCTACCTATTTTTTCTGAGATGGATATACACAGAGGTAGTAGATTTGCAACTAAACAATTTAGCTTTTCTGCTGTCTTAAGCCAGTGATTCTCAACCAGGGTGCCACAGGATACCACAGAATGTTAGTACTGTTAGGTGTGCAAACATGATTCACAAGATAAACCTCAAGGCTGTCTATAGATGGGCACAGCCATGTGGTATACAGCGCCACAAACGCATCTGCGGCATCACAAACGGCATATTTAGATATTTCCATGCTGCAAGGGAGCACTGCCTGTTTCTCCCACCCACACAGCACTTTCTTTATGACGTTAGCCTCACCCTAACCTTTTTAAGCATGATACCATATTGAAGATTATGCACTGACCAGTATTTGACTATTAAACTGCTCTTTGATATAATAAATATCCTTAAGATCAAGACGCTACGAGATGTTATATTATTGTTTAAATCCCATCTGAAAGAATTTCGAGATAGCATTTATTAACTTTGAGTAAATTTAATCGTGGCAAAAAACAACACCTAGAACTAAACTAACTGATTCACTCCTATACAAAATCAATTAAAAGAATGCAGGGTGTCTTCCATAAGTTTAGAAAAAGCCTTTTTTTTTTTTTTTAACCTAAGACTGTGCTAACCTCAAATTTTGAGAAACATTACTAATATAATTTTCACCACACAAATATTTGCCACTAAAGTTTCACAAAAGAAAAAGCTTCAAAACAACATTTTTCATTTTTGGTTAAAAGATAAGATTAAAGACAAATTGAAACATTTTTAAAAACTGCATCACCATTTTACTGGCTATTGGAGTTTGACAGAGATAAACATGGTGTCATCCCAGAAGCAAATGACATCAAATCTGCTCTACCCTTTGAAATTATGCATCCTGTTAAAAGACTTCAACGCAATAATGAGAGCAAAAGAAAACTCAGTAACAGAAATGAAATATGCCAAAACAAGATAACATGTGATTTGAGATGCTGATCTTATGAATCATCTCCACAACGAACCAAATCCATGAAGAACTTAGGATTTATGATTGACAGGCAAAGATTTTTGTGTTATCTTTTACTGGACCAACTGTATAGCTGGAAGAGCTGTTGGACAAACTTTCAGCCATATAGCATCTGATGAAGCAGGTTGTTGCTAGTTAGTCTCTAAGGTGCCATCCTGCACAACTTTCTGCCTCATTTCAAATTCACATGGCTAACCACCTCTGTGACCAACACATTTGACTTTCTAAATCAGTGTAGTATTTTTAGATCGTCAGAATGTCTATACTTAATGATACAGTGCTGTGGAAAATACCTGCCCTAGCTCCAAACAAATTATCTGGAGTATTGAATAAAGTATACTCCTGTGGAGCTGGAAGAAGGTATCAAATGAGGTCCCCCAAGGGTCTGTTCTGGATCCAGTATTGTTTACATCTTCATTAATCATAGAAAAATGGGGCTAGAAGGGACCACAAGATGTGATCGAGTACAACCCTCTGCATAAGGAAAGATCACCCTTGACTAAACCATCCCAGTCAAATGTTAGTCTAACGAGGTTAAGGTTAGACCAACACTTGACTGGGATGGTTTAGTCAAGGATGATCCTGCCTTAAGCAAGGGTTTGGACTCGATCACACCCTATGGTCCTTTCCAGCCCCACTTGTCTATGATTCTATATTATAGTGATGGCCTTCCCAGAATAGCTGACGCCTCATCAACAACATTACACAGCTATTCTGCTTCTGGTATCCAACTGTTTTTTCAGAGCTAGCTACATGGCATCACATTTTGGACATGCCCTTAGCTGATGAGCCTGGGGTACCCGAGATCCTTTCTTAACATGCAGCAGTACTAACCTGTTTAGCAGCAAGTGTAAATCCCTTGAAATATTCAGAGAACAACTTCTGGAAATGCAATCCAGAAGCCAAAGCCTAGGCAGAAACTGCGTTGCCACAACTGCTGGTTGCCTGGCTAGGTAGAGGGCCAGAGCCACAATATGTTCTGTGCTCCCAGCTAGAGCAAGGCCAGAGCCAGAGCCTCACTAAAGACAGGGTTCAAATTACAGGGGAGCTTGGAGGCAGACCTCTGCAAGGAGTTGAAGTGTAATTCAAACCCTGACTAAGCATAAGCAGCAGCAGCCATGGCAGTGGCAGCAGCTGTGGCAGCATGGACCAACCCTATCCCAACTATGCAGTTGGTCCAATAAAATCACCTTAAAAAATCCTGGCCTCTCACATATTCCTAGACCATTCACAACTATAAAACATCACTCTGACACTCTCTTAATCAATTAGATTTCCATTTTCCAGTTAAACCTCTATACTATAGTCTGTTTGCTGGATTGACTTGGGCTGAATTTTTGTTTCTGCAGTGACCTATTTCAATCAAATAACTTCTCGTACTTTGCCCACCTGCCTACCCAGTTTTTCTTATTCTTTTTTGTAGGGTTATTACCTTACAGGGCTTGATTACTCTGTGTTCAAGGATAACATTTGGTAATTTTAAGAATTTTAATTTAAATAAAAAATTAGAATAAATTTCTTGTATTCCTCTGGTTATTTTCTTACGACCAACTGCATAGCTGGGACAGGGTTGGTCCAACTCAAGAAATCCTTGCCTCTTGTAACTGACATTTTGAAGAACAGTAAGCCAAACGGAAAAAAAATGAATATGAAATTATTTAAGTACATAAACAGCAAGGTGATGGAAAAGAATTGTTCCTTTAAACAATAAAGGAAAAAAGGGAGCCATTAAGGCAACATGTGATCAACATGTATACTACCTGTGATCCTGAAGATTACAAATCAACTTTACTTCAGTTTGTAGTAAACTGGTTGAAATAGTAATTATGAGACAGACAAATGAGCACGCCTCCCATAAAAAAAGCTGAGCCACTTCTGTCTATGTGTCTAATTAATATACTGTGTTTATCTGAATCCAAGACAATTTCTGAATTCAAGAATAATTATATTCTATACAAGGAAGTGAAACATTTGTTATAATTTTCCCTGTATAGTTATCTAATTAGTGGAAGCTCATCTTAAATTTGTCCCCACCACTGCTGTTGATCCTCTGCCATTTGTCCCCACCATGAGCTCCCCAGCCACCTGCCCTTCCATGTCCGTGCCTGTTTCTGTGCCTGCCAATCCACTCTCTACCTCACCCATCCCCTCCTCCTCCCCTGAAGCCCCAAATTTGATAATGTCTGTCTGCAAATGTTATTTCAACAAAAGCGCTATACCAGAAGCAGCAGCATGTTACTTCAATCTGGTTCCGCTTCATCTGTATCAGTCGGGCACTTTAAAGCACCAAAAAGCCCTACTAATCTAATAGCTTATTCAATCAACTATTAGACAAAAGTGTCAAAAGTCCCGCTAAAGCACGTAATCTATACAGACATCAGGCAAGCCGGGTCCAACTAACACACTGCCTCTTCTGGGCACGTGCTATGCGTGGCGCAGGAACACATGGAGTTTAAAAGTAAAGCACCGTTTTGGGTTCTTTTTTATCATCTGCAAGCAGCCCATGTGTCCTGCTATACTTTTATAAACTGATCTCATGTGGGAAGCCCAAAAGCATAGGAACATGGATGGATAAGCATTCTCAGCTCAGGGTATCTGTCATCTGTAAACTCTTTAGATTCCTGAACTAACTCCAATTTAAAATATACTATTTTAAATAGCAAGTTAGGTAGCTACTTTAATAAACTAGGGGGGAAAGTAAAAACTTTGCACTAAGAAGTGACATCTTCCTGTTCATCTGCAATGAAGAAGTATTTGGCATCACTATGCTCCTCCAGTTCCTCAAAACATAAGTAAGTTATCCTTTCCCTGAAACTCCACCCTGCACACAACATTGCTGATCATGATGAGCTGATTGTGATATCTAGAGCATAGAGACAATGCCTCCAAAGATATCAGCCTTGGCTGTACTAAATTCTTGGCACAAGGTACTGAGGATACCAGCATCAGGGTCAATGCTTTATCCATCAGCAAAGCAAGAATCACTGCATTCTAATTTCCAACAAATTTTGACACAGTAGGAATAAAAAAAATTTTTAAATGTTAAATGTTTTTAAAAACGGTAAATGGTTTAAAAAATGCTTCAAATAAGCAGCAGTGACTTAAGAGTCACTCATCTCTCTCCAAGTCTTCAAGCTAAAGTGAGTGGGAAAACCAAATGATGCAGGTATCAAGAAATTCAGCAGTAATGCATCATTTTATGTCTACTGCTTACGGTTCTTCATGGCATTTAATTATATAAACTGGGGATGAACCCTGCTAACTTTAAGTATGTAGCAGAATCTTTTGCATTGTAAAAAACTTCATAGGACATGCTCTGATAATAAATACTTTCTACTAAGTTTTAAAACAAAACAAGGCTATGTGAATATAGGAAGCACAAACATATAATCCTAATAGTCAGCAGCTGAAACTGGCTCAAACATATAGTTCAGTAATTTCTCCTCTGATGCACTTCAAGGCTTGATTACTACCCTAGGAAGGCTTGATTACTACCTAGCTGAGGTCATATGAGCTTAACTTAGTGGGGGTCATATGAGCCCAGTATTCATTTCTGCCCATGGCAGGGGGTCGGACTTGATGATCTGCTCAGGTTCTTTCCGACCCTACATCTATGAATCTATGAAACTCCACATCTGCCAGCATACTAAATTTAAGGCCCTTTAATGGAAAACTCCCACAGGTGATGGATGAAATCCCCACAGTATTTGCATATGTAGGACAATATCAGTCAGATCTGCCTCACTTGTTCAGAATGGTCAGGCAGATAATACCATGAATGGTATTCTATCCCTACTTCAAAACAACATTTCTGAAACAGCTGAGCAGTTTTCTTCTTCTTCCTGTAAAGCTGCAGATATGTATAATAACCTGAGACAAAACACAGAAATTGTGCAAGAAAGCTTCAGAGCTGGACAAAGACAGACACTTCAAAACAGGTATTAAAGTAAAAAAACAAAAGCATAGAAGTGTTGATGAATGGCTCCAAGTCACTGAGGCCTAGGCAAAAAAAAGAAAGCAAAAATACTGGTGTATATAAGCAGAGCATTACTAAAAATATTCCAAAGTAAGATAATGATTAAAAAATAGACTGGATCATTGAACCGAAGTCCCCTCAAAGGTGAAGAAGTGGCTTACAATTGTACCTGTTGTTATGGCTGTTAGATACCTACAATTATTAAATGTATATGGAACAAACATTTTTTGACCTAGAGAACTGACACCCAGGAACAAGAATCCTACAGAGATAGTGGTTTAAGAAGAGTGAAGGTCCTAAACTAGAACTCATAGTCATCATGAGGAATGTGAATAATCTTGAAAGATCTCCAATATCTTACTAAACATAGTTAAACTGCTAGAGAAAAGTAAAGTTAAAAAAAGAAGACTATTTCCTAATATTTCAGTTTGCTAAAAATTACCGAATAGAGGTATCGTTGGTTAAATTGTTGCATAGCTCCCTGCAGTTGGTTACGCTGAGACTGCCACTGCTCGAAGTTCCTGACTGATTCCATTGTTGGTCTCTGCCATGTTGTTGTTCTTGTGTTATGGTCCACATAGTAAACTCTTCCACGATCATCAACCCTTCTTTCCCAGCTACCAAAATAATACTAATGTTAGTATTCACATTTTTTTCAATTAAAAATGTAAAACTAATATTTTGTGGTACTCTAAACTAAGTTAAAATTTTGGTTCAAACATAGAAATGAGGCACAAATTTATATTTCTGATGTGCACTTCACATGTTGGTGTCACCTTAAAGTGTGATAAAATTAACATCTTTTAAATGTAGCATTAAATAAAAGGCAAATTAAAGCAGCAGATAAACTGATCAAAATTATTGGTGTAAGCAAGGGGTTGTTAACCTTTTTTAAGGAGTGTACCCCTTCTGGTGGTGGCAGCCAGATGTGGAGTGAAGGGGGGGTTGCGGCGCCACCATGTACAAGCTTCTCCCCCCATCCTGCCGTGTCCAGCTGGCCGGGCAGTGTCTGTGCGGCCCACAGAGGGGAGCTGCTGCCCTGCCCCTGGGAGGCAGTGGCACAGGGTGGTGGGTGGCGGTGTTCTGTCCCTGCCTGCCCGTCCGTACCCCCTAGCACCTTTCCAAGTACCCCCAGGGGTATATGTACTCCCAGCTGACAACCCCTGGCACAGGCAATAAATTTAAACACCAACATTTACATAAAAGATTAATCTGATCAACTGATTTAGGATGAAGTTTCATGCTGTATAAAATGGGTTATATATATGTATTATAATTTTCCATGTATAAAATCCAATTATTGGGGGTGTCATCTTAAATTCACCCCCTACCACCATTGCAGTTGAGAAAGCAGCAGAAGGGAGGCAGATGGTGGAGGGGAGGGGTGGAAGACAAGCAGCAGGGGAGTGAAGCAGCCTGAACTCTGCCACTTGCCCCCACAACTTCCCTGGTAATACAGTAATACAGCCTTCTCACCTTACACTTATATAACTTTATCCTGTAACCACAAACATGATAAAAGTATTTTTAGTACCAATTTAAAACATTAAATTGAAAGAAGCATAAAAGTTCTACATTACCCTGGAGGTAAAGGCTGCGGTCTTTCCCAAGTTGTAGTTCGTGTGTTGTGATCAACATAATAAGTTCTACCATGAGGATCTTTTCTCTGTTCCCATCTTTAAAACAAAAGAGATACTTAAAATGTAAGTCAGGAAAACGTTTCCTTCCGATTAAATTTTCACCAAGGAAAAAGAAAGATTATCCTTTCTATAAAATTCTAACAGTGGAATGTACTCATTCAAACAAAGCTTGTGGAGCACTGAAGTCCTATTTTAAATTACTTAATTTCACCCTATGGGCAGATTATTTGAAACTTTCTGCCTGAACCCCAAAATGGGTATTTCTGATGCATAGAAAAGGCTATACTGTTTTTCCACAAGCATTTGAAATGCATTTTAAATATCTATTTTGAATTTATCTTTGAAAAGTGAGGCCAGATAATTATGTGCTAAAGGTCTAATATTAAAGAAACAACGTTAACACCCACAAATCTTTTTCACAATAAGTTTTACCCTGTTGTCTGTTCCGTAAAAACAGCATTCTTTGGGTTTGTGAATATGTAGCCCTCGCTGTGGACTAAGGAAGTGGTTCTCAACTGGGATGCCACAAGACCCTTTCAGGCGTGTCACAGTGTGGACACTGCTGCTGTCAAGTGAAACTGCTCTACAAGCCTTGTGTGAAATAGGATTGGGAAAGGCTGTGGGAACAGCCCCAAGCTCCTGCCCTCATTAGGGTTATTCTAATAAACTTAACACAAGCAGAAGGAGAGGCTTCTACCACAACCCTTCCCATTCCAGCTCTGTACACTACTCCCAGAAACAGAGGGACACAGGGCTCTTCCACCTGGCAGCAGCTGTTTCTCCAGGCTGCCACACCACTGCTGCTAAATGGAACTGCCCTGTGCACCTGTTTCTGGGAGGAGTGTGACTAGTGCAGCTGTTCCTACCTGCTTTAGGCTTATCAGATAACCATAACACCGATTGCTGCTGCACCCCTTCCCAATCTGGCTTCACATGAAGCATGCAGAGCAGTTTCACCTGCCATCGGCAGCAACATCCCAGTTGAGAACCACTAAGGTAAGTCGAGACAATACAACAGTGGTTTTCAACTGGGGTCCATCAAATTCAGGAAAGTTATGGAGGGTGCCCTGAATCTAAAAAAGTCGAGAACCACTGGACTAACGTAATATAAGCTCAGTAGTTTTTGCCTCTACATTCTAACAAAGGACATATTACAGAAAAATGTGCTAGTAGACAATTGAATGCCTTTTTATTTGCTGTCATAAAAAGTAAGATTACTTGCCCTGATAACGCTTGGGATCTTTTCTCTAAAGTCAGTTTTAGTATTCTAACAGTAAAACTACAGAAAGGACACCAATTTTATAATGAAAAATTCCTGTTTCATTGTATGATGACACCCTTAGGTAGCAGAATTCTATTGATAAGTGGGAGAGAAAACCTAGGAAAATAGATGAGAGGAAGCCTTCCATTGAGCACAAAAGTTTGCTTTTCCTGCAGACTGATACATCTCCAGACCAAAACTACTGTATACAGTATCTTTAGGGGTGCACCGATAGAGATTTTTTGAGCCAATACTGATGGCTGATTTTTAACAAGCCATATCAGCCAATACCAATCCAATTCCAATATGCAGCCTCGCAGCATGGAAAACAGCATCCAGCTAGTAAGTCTGTTGTGAGGGAAGGGCTGTGGTGGGTCATCCTCCAACACCTTGTGCCCACTGAAGTTTGTCACCATGCTGCGGCTCCTGCATGATGATATGACTGCCACTGTCCTGAGTAGATTTGAAACTGAGGCCTTCTGCGTCCAGACTTGGGTCAAACAAGATCATGTGGTCACCTCCACTCTGTTCACCATCTACCTGACCATCATCATCCACCTCATCCAAGATGATCTACCATTCGGCGTCAGTATCCAGTATCAACTGGACGGGAAGTTTTTCAATCTTGGGCACTTTCGAACAAAAATGCAACTCACCACCAAGGATATCCACGACCTTCAGTTTGAGGACAATTTCTGCATGATGGCTAACTCTGCACAGGATATGCAAGCGACCTTAGATCTCTTCACAGCTTTGTATAAAGAGACTTGGCCTGTCCTTGAACACTGCCAAGATGAAGGTTTTCCACCAACCCTCCCTAGGCCAGCTGAACATCCCTTGTGCTATCCATGTAGACAGGGAGGCTCTGGAGTACGTGGAGCACTTTCTGCATCTCAGCAGCGACCTCTCTCAATGGGCTACCATTGATGAAGTCCAGCACCGGGTCAACTGCACCAGTACTGCCTTCTTCAAGCTGTATCAACGTGTCTTCGAAAATAGAGACCTTTGGAAGTTGACAAAGGTCCTGGTTTATGAGGCTGTTGTGCTGACCACCCACCTCTACTGCAGTGAAGCCTGGACTCTCTACCGATGCCACATTAAGACCCTCGAGAGCTTTCACCAGCGGTGCTTGCATCAAATCCTGGGGATCAAATGGGAGGACCGCCAAACCAGTGCGAGTGTCCTCCATGAAACTGCATGCATCCATCAGCATCAAAGCCTTGCTTTTGAGAAATCAGCTCTGATTGATGGGCCACTGCGTCCAGATGTCTGAGAATTGCCTCCCTTGCCAGATTCTCTTTTCCCAGCTCTCCGTTGGCCAATGCTCAAAGGGTGGCCAAAGGAAACAAAACAAAGACACACTCAAGGTCACCCTCAAGCACGGAGGCATTGACACCAACAGCTGGGAGGAGCAAACTGCTGACCGTTTGGTGTGGCACCAGCTGGTCCATCAAGGTGCACACCATTTTGAGGCCCAACGACTCAATACTGAGGTGGAACAGCAGCGGCAGAGGAAGGAGAAAGAGACCAACTCAGGGTTGCGAATCCCACTCCCCCACACAACAACATGCTCCCATTGCTGAAGAATGTGTGTATCCAGAATGGGGCTCCTCTGTCACCTGAGGACCTATCAAACCTGCCAGACATCATCCTCAACTCCAAGAGACTGCTGACGACAACATCTCCAGACCAAAACTACTGAATCTTTAGGGGTGCACCGACAGAGATTTTTTGGGCCAGTACCAATGGCTGATTTTTAACAAGCTATAATCAGCCGATACCGATCCAATTCCAATATGCACCCCGCAGCATGGAGAGCAGCGCCCGATTAGTAAGTCTGTTGTGAGGGAAGGGATGAAGGTGGGGGGGCAGATCAAGGGAGTGGGGCTGGTGCTGTGGCCAGGGTGGGGCGGGGCACGGATTCATAGACGTTAGGGTTGGAAGGGACCTCAACAGATCATCGAGTCCAACCCCCTGCATAGGCAGGAAAGA
>NW_005841961.1:833326-833901 GCF_000455745.1 Alligator sinensis | reverse complement strand
GCCCTTAACCATACGAGTGGCCCTTCTCTGGACCCTCTCCAGGTTATCCGCATCCCTCTTGAATTGCGGCGCCCAGAATTGCACGCAGTACTCCAACTGCGGTCTGACCAGCGCCCGATAGAGGGGAAATATCACTTCTTTGGATCTATTCGTCATGCATCTGCTGATGCACGATAAAGTGCCATTAGCTTTTCTGATGGCTTCGTCACACTGCCGACTCATGTTCATCTTGGAGTCCACTAGGACTCCAAGATCCCTTTCCACTTCCATGCCACCCAGCAGGTCATTTCCTAGGCAGCAGGTATGCTGGACATTTTTCCTCCCTAGATGCAGCACTTTGCATTTCTCCTTGTTGAACTGCATTCTGTTGTTTTCTGCCCACTTGTCCAACCTGTCCAGATCTGCTTGCAGCTGTTCCCTGCCCTCCGGCGTGTCCACTTCTCCCCACAGCTTTGTGTCATCTGCAAACTTGGACAGAGTACATTTCACTCCCCCGTCCAAGTCGCTGATGAAGACATTAAAGAGAATTGGTCCCAGGACCGAGCCCTGCGGGACCCCACTGCCCACACCCTTCC
>NW_005841961.1:809540-832704 GCF_000455745.1 Alligator sinensis | reverse complement strand
CACCAATTGCTTCTGCCCATTTAGTAGGGGTCGTATTCCTCCCTGGGCCTTCCTTTTACTCCCTATATATCTAAAAAACAATTTCTTGTTATCCTTTACTTGGGATGCCATCCTCAGCTCCATGGTAGCGTTGGCCCGTCCAACTGCCTCCCTACAAGGAGCAGAGGAGGTATACTCGTCTTTGGTGGTCTCTCCCTGTTTCCACTTTTTATGTGCTCCCCTTTTGGCCCTTAGGCTGCCCTGGATTTCTCTGGTCAGCCAAGGAAGCCTCCTGGCCCCTTTCCCTCTTTTTCCTCGCATCGGGATCGTCTCTGCAGCTCATCCAGAGGGATTTTGGGTGGCAGGTCCCACCACTGCGCACACCCCAGGAGGGCAAGGGGATGTGTGACTCTGGATCTGTGCACGGGGTAAGGGTGGACTGCTGCTGTGGGCTGGGGCCAGAGCTGTGCCAGGCATTTCCCGGCAGGGTGCTGTGATCAGGGCAGGCGGCAGTGGCGCTAGGAGCAGGGGCTATGGCAAATTTGGGGGGGGGCTACACCCCCCACAAGCCCTCCTCCCAGCACTGCAGCCCCCACAAACCCTCCTTCCAGCACAGCCTGGCCCAGCCCCCCACCAGGAAGACCCCGGTGCAGCCCCAGCCCACACTAGCAGCCCGCCCTTGCCCCACGCAAATCTAGGGTCACACCCCAACCCCCATGCCCTCTTGGGGTGCGCGCAGCAGCAGGTGCTGCTCCCCCCACTCCCCAGATGAGCCGTGGCTCAGTCATGTGCCCCAGCTGGGCAGTGCCTGCCCCTGCCCAAGCCCTACTCCCTCCCTCACCCTGGGGCCTCAATCTGCCCCCCCCCTCCCCCCACACAACAGACTTACCAGCTAGATCTGGCTGTTCTCCACACTACCAGGCTGAGCACCTGGCCGCCTGCGGGCTGCACTTCGGGTGCACACATGCATGCAGCATTTATAAGCCACATTATTGGCCACATCAGACAAAAAAAGCTGATTGCCGATGCTCTCAATTTTCCTCATGTTGGTGCTGATCCAATATGGGACCGATGTATCAGTACACCTCTAAATATCTTGTCTGCCATTCAGGAGATTTGGTTTGGATTTTTCAATATGGTACACACTGCCCTATAAAATTTGATCTGCTGCACAAAAGGTTAAATCACGGACACAGCAAATTAATGTAAAGTAGCAGTGTCAAGAAGAGACAGACATCCAAGCACAGCTAGGGAACCTGGTAGATGAAACTGGAAGCCTGACAGACTGAAAAAAATATGCCAGTGCAATTTTAGGTAATGAAAGGAATTTTAAAGAAAGTACTCGCGCTTTTCAGAGGGGAGAAAAACCCACAAGCTTTCTGTTAGAAACAAAACAATTGCCATAAAATTTCGCACTAGTAATCCCTTAATAGACACATATTGGAATAATCTGCCCACAGAATATTTTTCTTCCTAATCCCCTAACCGTAGTTCCTTTACAGGAAGCAATCTAGTGACAGATGGTGAAAACAACTGTCAGCAAAGAAAAGGAAGGAGTCAAACAGCCTAGAATAATGGGAGAACAAATTAGGGATTACTAAAAGTGAGCAAGAGAAAGGGACAAATATTTTGGCAGGTGTGCCACAAGTTAGCCCAGCACTCTCCCCGAGTGCCACTCTGATGCCCTTCCTCTGTCCAGCCTGGTGCTCTGCTTTCAACTCCCTACTGTATGCTAACTGCCTTATGGATGTGGTGGAGGGAGAGAACAGCGTATATGATATACCTTGATTTTAATAAGACTTCTGACAGTCTTGTGTAACATGCTTATTAATGAACTAAGGAATTACAAATTAGATGAAAGTACTGTAACATGGATACATAACTAGCTGGATCCTTGTGCTCAGTGAGTAGCCATCAATGGCTCAATATCTAGTTGGGAGGAGGAAACAAGCAAGATTCCCAAGGGGTCTGCCCTCAGTCCAATACTGTTCAACATCTTCATTAATGAACTGGACAATGGGACTGAGTGCATGCTTAGCAAATCTGTGAATGATACCACGTTGGGTGGAGTTGCAAAGGTAATTCAGATTGGAGATTAAGAGGAACTTTCTGACTGTTACAGTGTTTACACATTGGGGCAGACTACCCAGATAAGTTGTGAAAACTCCCATTTCTCTGGAAATTTTCAAGAGCAGTTTGGACAGACACACATTGCTGGGACAGTTTAGAGATTATCCTGCCTTGATCCTGGTGAGGTTCCTTCCAGACCACTTTCCTATGTTCCTTTTCAATTAGGGGTTAATTAGACAAGATTTAAAAAAAATACAAAAGCTCTACTCTCTAACTAAATAGACACACTGTCCATATGCAATTTTTGGTGGCAAGGGTTTTCCATGATATCTTTACTGGACCAATTATATAGCTAAGAGAAATGTTGGGCAAGATTCTGAGCACAAAGGTCCCATCAGAAGGGTGCTTTTTACCTGTAAGTCTGTTCAGCATCTCTCCCAACTATATAGTCGGTCCACTAAAAGATAACACAAAAAAAACCTTTGCCTCTCATACATTTCCTGGACTATCAAGACTACAACAGCACTTGAATCCTACTAAAATTTCTAGTCTTTTACAATTTTCTGAACTCTTGGCATTACTGCTATACAAAGCTAACAAGTTCCACATTCTTTTATATATTTTCTTGTGTTGTTTTTTCAATTTCCTTAGCAGCTCTCCCATGCCTGAATTACATGGAAGGATGATACAAACATGGGAGAACAATAGAAGGAGAGCCCATCTATGTTGCCTATTTACAATTTTTCTATGCCTCTAATCTTATCTTCATCCTGTGTCCAACTTCCTTCTACAACATTAATTTGATAGGGAAATCAAAAGTGAATATGTACAGTAGTATTATCCATCCCATTCTTTACGCTTCTTAACATACTGTTAGTTTTCTGACTGCTGCTTCACATTTATTGATATTTTCATTAACATTTCAACAATGGCCAACTTTTTTTCCTAACTTAATAAAAATTTGAGGAAAAGTGTATCGGTACTCAGTTGGCCTAATAAATGATATCATATCTACTCAAAGAACCTTTCCTGCGTAGCTCAAATTATTCTTTGCAAATTTGTAAATTATTTTATTTGTCATGATATTGCCCTTTAACATATCTATGTTAGGTTCATATGGAGTTTCTCAGAGTTCAGTAATCCTGACTATTTGTATCACTGCAATGCCAGCAGTGAAAGAATAAAGTGCCAGTACCTATTCTCCAAGAGAACTTGACCAAGTTTGGGTCCTGGTAGGCAAGGACTCACAAGCCAACACAACATGGCCCAAGCCACCAATTAGAAAAGAGGTTCGGTACCTAATTACTCAGTACTATCATTGGATTATACTACCACCAGCTTGGAAAAATTCTTCTTGGACACCAAACTGCTTAGTTATATGCCCATTGTGAACAAATCCACCTCCACAATGCTCCAAGGATGTTATATGAACTAAAATCACCTTAAAATCATCTTTTGGAAAATTACTTATCTCTCTAAATTGCAATTATGTGTTATCTGGTCTTATTTATGAACCTGTAATACTTTGGAATATTCAGACTAAGCCTTTTCCATTATGCTTGCTCCTTCTTAAAATCATTCCCTTTTATTGTTTAAAGTGTCCATAGCTGAAAAATGTAGCAAAAGTCATCAAAATTGTAAAATTTCAGGTTGAATTCTGTGAAGTGCCTTTGTAGTTCTATTAAATACCTGCAAGATATGAGAAACAACACTGTGGAAGATACCTTAAGACAGGGGCGCGCAATTCTTTTGGGTGGAAGGCTGCTTAATGAGGTTTGGTGAGCTTTTGAGGGCCACATGGGTAGCTCCGCCCCTTGGCAGCTGCCCTGCCCCCTGGTCGCCATCTTGGGACCAGAAGTCCCACCCCCTAACCCCTGACCTTTGCCACCAGAAGTCCCTGCCCCCCTCCCAAATACTCCTTTGGGAGGGGGGGTTGCCATCTTAGAACCAGAAAAAAACCAAATCATACACTAAAGTCAAACACCTACTATAACACTTTAATTTTATTACAACAAATATTTTTGTCATGATTTGTGTTTGCATAGTATATGTATGGGTGACTGCATAATAACTCAAAAATAAATTCTAAATCTTGTATAGTGTGCGTGTGTGTTGGGGGTATGTGGGGGTTGCGGGGGCAGGGCGTGTGTATGTGTGTGCGCATGGTGTTAGGGAAGGTGAAGGGGGTGTAAGGACCACCCCCACACTCCCCACATGGCACAGCAGCAGGCAAGAATGCTGGGGCCCAGTGGCACATGACTCCAACTAGCGCTGCATGCTGTGGCAACGAGCATGGCCCCCACCGGGCCGTCTCTATTGCCAGTGCTCCCCGCTGCACACATGAAACCCATGCACTTGCGCCACACAAGAGGGAAGCCCCACGTGCTGGAGCCGGCTGCCTTCCCCACCCCCTACTGTGGAACCAGTGCAGCAAGAGGCGGGGAAGGCAGCTGGCTCCAGCGCATGGAGCTTCCCTCCCATGCCATGTGAGTGCAAGGGCTGCACATGCATGGCAGGGAGCGCAGGGCATAGAGATGGCCCAGTGGGGACTGTGCTCCTCGCCACAATATGCATGCTGGCTGGAACCACACACCGCCAGGCACCAGCCTGGGCACAAGCACCCCCGTCAGGGAGGCCAAGCTGGTCCCCCTGGGGTGGCTGCAGCAGCCCCATCTGGAAGCTGTGTACTGGCTATGCCCTACTGCCCATGAGGGTGGGAGCACGGTGCAATAGGTTATGTTGGGGGCATGTGTATACGTGGGCACCTCACTTCCACCCTCATGGGTGGAACAGCTGGGTAGGGGACAATTCATTGGTGGACTCTGTGGGCTGGATGAAAGTGCCTGGTGGGCCAGATGCGGCCTGTGGGCCGTATTTTGCCCACCCCTGCCTTAAGGTATGGTACAGTCCAAATCAAATAATATATATCTATATATAAAAAAAACTAAACAATTCAATTTTTGTAAGTACTCAGTTCTTTAAGTGTCAAGATCTCAGAACAGAGTGGAAAGCTTTAATATATAAGCTATAGTCTCAGAAGAAAACCAAAATGAATGCACTGAGGCACTGATGAGATAAGAACATGAAAGTAACATAAAATGTATTTTTTTTTAAACAGCCAAAGTGTATGGTCATACATACATCTAGGAACAAAGAATGCAGGCTGTATGTAAAAATAGAGTCCTAAAAGCAGTGATTCAGACTCTGAAAAATAATTGAAGGATTGTAGCAGAAAGCAGCTATATAAGCTCTCAGACTGATGCTGCAGCAAAATGATCTAACAAAGGACTGTCCAACTGGCAGCCTGTGGGCCACATGCAGCCTCTGAGGGCTTAACTTGCAGCCCCCTGGCCTCCCAGCTTGGAGCTTCTATTTTCACTGCTCTAGTGGCTGTTCCAGCTGGAGTCTTCAGGCTCTCGCTACCTCCTCCTGCTCCAACTAGTTGCCCCTGTCTCTGACACCAGGCCAGTCAGCAGGGCTGAGAATCCCACATGGTACAGTAAGGCGGGGGGAGACGGGGACAAGGGGAGGGAAGCCCATCACACAGTGCAGTGGGGGCCCCTGCCACATGGCATTAGGCCTATGGTGGGGGAGGCGGATATGTGGCCCACCACATGTGGCTATGGTGGGGTAACAAGGCCCCCAGCCACTCTGAAGTTGGATAGCCCAGATCTACTATGATTTTTGAATGTATAAAATAAAAGACTAGTGAAGAGGAATAGAGAAGCAATTTTACTTCTGCTTACGGCACTGGTGAGGCTGATATTAGAATATCTTGCAGAGGTCTAGTTTCTACATTTTAAAAAGGATTCCAAGATATGTAATAGTGTGCTGAAAATGATACACAGGTTGGAAAAAAAGTACATTATAGCAGAAGACTTAAAGGGCTTACTCAGTTCAGCATAAGAAAAAAGACTGAAAAATGGCTTGATTACAGTCTACATACCTTTACAAAAAGATTACAGTGGGTTACAAAAGGCTCTTTAGCCTCGTGGAGAAAGACATACATAGTGACTGGAAGCTGAAAGCCAGAATATTCCAACTAGAAATAAACATGAATTTTTATTTTTTTATTTTTAAATAGCAAGGGCAATTAATCATTGCAACAGGAAGTGGTGAATTTCATGTCTGCAAATCAGAACTGCACACCTATATGTGTTACCTAAATAAAATATTCAATATAAAGATAACTGAATGAAATTTAATTGCCTGTGCTATACCACAATCAGACAATAGATAATATAATGGCCCTGCCTGGTCTTGATGTTTACAAATGGGATTTTCAGCTTTCAGGCAGTTGTAATCTGTCTTTAAACCACTACAAAGCCATTACAGAAATCATTTTGGAGCAGTGGCTACAGCTGGTCCCCACTCCACTGAGCACAAAGCTTTGAGGTCAATGAATCTGAAATACACTTAAGTCCTCATGCTTTCATAGAGAAAAGAGAATTATTTGGACTGCTAGAATAGTAAGAGTGCTCAGTGTCCTGGTCAATCTCCCTAAAATCAAATCTCCATCAGAAATATAACATTATTTGTATTGAACTAAGATAAAGAAGTGTATTACACATTTTATTTATTCCTATAATATACCTTGCATCCATTTATACTTTTCTTCCCAGAAAATGTCTTTAAAAACCTTTATAAACTCATGCAGAAACTATGCAAGGATTTCTTCATTCTTTAAAATATAATCACTTTTGGGATAAAACACTGTTCAGCACCATACACAACAATTAAGCAGAGAAAGTGAACTCAAATAAACAAGCTGAAAGTAAACATCCAAGTTAGAACCTTTACACTTTTAAATATTATGCTATAATAATAGCTTTCCATCTTTCCCATGCCATAAATGGATATTACAACAGAAAAGACTGCCAACTCACCCACAGTTTTTTGGGGTCCCCTTCCAAATGTGGTATACAGGAAGGAAAGATGGCTCCAAGCCCAGGAATCTGCTTGCAATATCTAAACGTTCTGTTCATATTCTTTAAGAACACTTGTTGTCAAAATCTTAGTCTTATATTTCACCCAAAGGATAGCACCTGCAGCACTTAAGTGCTCTGAGGGTTTACCACAGCCTCATGAAAGTGGGATTTCTAAATCAACAGCTTCATTTCCTGCAGCATCTAGCACATAGTCTTTTACCCAAGTACTGACCTGTCAACCCTACTTCAGCTGGAAGTACTGATAAATTGTTGTAGCCTTGCAGGTGAAGTAAATAACTTTAAAATTATACTATAATTTTGAAGATGATTAGGGAAATGCAAGGAAACTTGTATTTAAACTGGCACTAACTCCATGCTATTACCTGTTCCCTCTGTTTGCTTACTCACACACAGCATAGCACACAAGAAAATCAGATCCAAAGAAAAGAAATTCTAAGGCTTAAAAACATTACTAGGCTGGATTCTCCTTTCAGTCAAGGATTATTCATCTCAAAAGGAAGAATACAGAAGAACAAGGGAAATATGTTGGGAAATACTTACAGATAGAGTAAGAGAAAAAGCTAAAAACTGACTGCTATTGTCCTTCACAAGTAATATGCCCAGGAACAGGTTTTTTTCCCCCCAAAGGAAAGTGTTTATTACCTTCCTTGAGTAGTGAAAACATGGATTCTTACCTATAAAGAGCTCTCATTCTCAGGGCTGCTTTTTAACCAGAGAGAAATAAAGAGTCAGCTAATTATGAGCACTAACAGCTTTGGTCCTAAAAGAAAACATTTCCACTATTCTAGAGTCCTATTTAGGCAAACCTAAAGAAAAAAAAAATCAAGCAGGAATTAAAAAATTTAAGTGTATTGCATGCGTCTCTACCACCCCTTGTTTCAGAGGTATGTTTTTATGAAAATCAGCCATATTGCTAAGATATTGCCTTAGAAAAGAATCCAATGGGTTGCTAAAGAAAGTATTTTCTTATTGAGTATCAATTTCTCTGTGGATAGAAAAAATGACTTGTATACATTTTTTTTGTTTCTAGAAGAAGTCACTGCAAGCAAAATCACTTTTTCTACTCACGGAGCCACAGGTTTCTAAAACACTTAGAAATTTTAGTCAATATATTAGTATATTCTTAAAAATGTCCTGCAGTTTTGATAAGCAAATCTCAATTCTGTCAGTTAACAGAAGTTCAGCATTAACATAGTAGCTTCAAGAACACTGCATAACACAGAAGATTTACATTTTCTCTCCTTTACATATACTTTTATCCAGAAATTTGTTAGGTATATCACTTCTGCTGTCCCTATATCTGCCTATGAGTATTTTCAGCATATTTTTCTACACTTTCTCTTCACTTTTTTTGAGTCCTAAAATAGGGCTAACAAAAAAACCCAGAAAAGAACGAGGATCACTACACTGCTTCTAGATATAGAATGAGTGTAAATACATCAAATGAACACTTCTTTTGTCTAGAAGTGCCCCCCCAAGCTGCTTAGAACATATTACGGTGTCAGTAAACAAGAAACTAGTTATTAGTGTCTGGTACCAAAAGCTACTGGCCAGTTAGCATAGTGCAAAACTATTTTAGATCAAATAACCATGTCTCAGCCAATGGGATTCCATTTAGCAATCCAAGTCTGTAATAACATCTCCATGTCTATATATAATCATATTCAGGTCTGATTCTATTAGATCATATTATTAATTAAAACCAAGCCCACATACCCTGGTGGCAAAGGTTCAGTACTGGCATTACCAGGCTGTTGTCTTACAGATTCGACAGATGCACCTGAAGAGGACTCCCTTGGTTTTGCTGCTTCTGTAGCTGTACTGCTTCTGGCAGTTGAGGATGCAGAGTCTGTGGCAGTTACAGTTTCAAGTCCAACAGAGACAATGGAGATTGTTGTAGACATGTTGTTTTCAGAATAACTAGTTGCCTCTGTTGTTGATAAAGTTTCTGGAGTAGTGTTAGTGCAATCTGTTGATGTAGAGGCTTCTACAGAACCTGTAAAAGCCTCAGAGGCAGAAGAATCATCAGCTTCTGGTACAGACAAGGACTCACCATTAACTGGGAATGAGAAAGAAAGAACATTTTATATTCAAGATAGCAGTTTGAAGCATCTTTTAAATGACAAACATATGAAATGAACTGAATTCCAGAAAGAAATAGTTTTGAAAGTTACACCCTCTCGTCTAAGAAGCTATATTTCATGCTGAGGAAGACTCATGTAAAATGACATGAGGCAGTTTCTACAGTTAAAACTGTACTTTAACTACATAAATTATAGGCCATTAGCTAGTAACAAATCCATTTTGATCATCAGATAATTTAAATTACACATACAAATTGTGCTTTCTTTATTAGTGAGGTCTGAAAAAATTATTTCAGTTTCACGGGTTTTTGTTTAATGCAATATTAGGATGTAGTCTGCAAACAAGCAGAAGATGGCACCTTGCTTCCAGTCTCCAAACTAAAGTACAACAGCATTTATTCTTTAAAATTCCAAGTGGCATTGATTTCAAAAGAGATCAGCATGATATGGCAAGGTAATTTCAAATAAAGAATGACAGATGGCTGAAAATAAAAGGTGCAGTTCTTAGCAACCTTTATCTCCACTTTGACCCCTTTCAGGCCTCATTCTATAGGCTTTGTGGCATATATATGTGTTTATACATATTTATAAAAGAGGCAATTAAACAAATATCATCTATTTAAAACTTTCAGAAAATAGCAAACATACTGGATCAAGTATAGAGCAACAACAAGCCCTTTAAAATATATAATAGTTAACTAACATCTTAGTTTAATAAATGTACTTTGAAAATGCTGTTAGAACTATAACGCATATACCTATATATCTTTATGTAGAAACTACATTAACACATCATCCCGATTAAGAAGCATAACCTAGTAAAAATGTTAAGAATCATATTCTTATGCAAATTGATTAGTATTGTGGAGTATATTTTAAAAAAAGGTAAAGTCTTACTACTGCAGTAGAATGAATTCCATAATTTCTTAATTCTTAACTTACATGTTATTTTTTTTTGTACTTACTAAAGAAAAGCAATGACACAAGATAAAAGAAAATCATTTAGTTCAGGGGAAGCAAGCTGCCAGGCATAAGCAGACTTTGTAAAGATCGTAAATTGAAAAGTTGTTTTCAAAACTACCCTCATATCAAACAAGAAACCAGTGGACAAAATCTTAAAAGGAATATCTCCTTTTGTCAGAATTTACCTTAGTTCTGTACATCTGTTTGTTTTTAATGTATCAGCCAAAATTTACTCCCTAGCCCAACCCCCAATAACAGTAAAAATATAGGCCAGAAAAATGGAAAAGCGCAGAATTATTTAACAAGTATTATCCTTGATGCATAAGCATTTCATAAGGAGAAAAAGATATGATCCATGAGTTAATCTGTAAAAGGAGTTGTTGCTGGTCCACATATAAAACATAAGCATGAATGGTATGGGTTGTTTTAGGAACACCTTGCTATCACCTCTTTTACCGCACAAGAAATAGCATGTTTTGTACAGCCACGATTTACTCTCATTCAAGAAGATAAAGAAGGGGCTATAACCTTTTCAATACAGGCAACCCCCGTTTAACGTGGTTTTGCTTACTGCAGTTTTGCTATAGCACCCATTAAAAATACCTACCTGGTTTCACTTAGCGGTTTCATTATAATGCTCAGCATGGGAGGTAGGGAGAAAGTGGCGGCACTGGCGGTGTTGGCAGCAGAGTGATGCAGTGAGTGGCAGCCGGTGGGGCCCAGGGTGGGGTGGCAGGAGCCCAGGGTCCACCCCAGCACATGGTACTGGAGTGGGTGGGGAGAAGCAGTGGTGAGAAGGGGCAGGCAGGGGGGCCAGGCAGCTGAAGCATGGCTGGTGGGGCCCAGGGTGGGGTGGCAGAAGCCCGGGGTCCACTCTGGCATGTGGTGCTGGAGCAGCCGGTGGACAGGGAAGAGTGGCAGTAGCGGCGAGAGGCGTGAGCGTGCAGCCTGGGCTGGCGCCCAAAACCAGAGCTGGCAGGGCAGCAGGAGCGGGGAGCCCGAGGCCAGGGCTGGCAGGAGTGCGGGGCCTGGGCCGGGGCGAGCCAGTGCTCAAGGACACGTGTGCAGTGTCCCCCGCCCCAGCCCACTGTGGAGCCAAGCCCGCGGAGCCCCGCCGGTCCCTGGGCTGCAATCCGTGACCCGCTCTGGTCACGCACTCACCAGCTGGACCCCTGCTGCTCGCCATTAATCCCTGCCTTCTCGCTGTTAATCCCTGGGCAGGCAAGTCCCTGACTCAGGCCCCGCAGGCGGGATGGCTGGGGCCACACACAGATGCAATGGTGGCCAGTGAGTGCAGGCTGGTAGGGACCATCGCGGTGGCAGAACAATGAAGCCAGGAGGAGCCGATACCTTCCCTGGCGGAGCCTGCGCAGTGCCTTGCCAGGAGTGGCAGGAGCAGAGGAACCAATTATATTTATTTACATTAAACCCTATGGGAAAATTTCACTTAATGCGGTTTTGCTTAGCACTCAGTTTTTCCAGAACCAATTAAGAGCGCTAAGCAGGGGCTGCCTGTACTCCAAATACAGTGTTTCCCAAAATTCTGATACCTAGAGCACACTTTTTTCTGGATTCAAATTGGTGGCACACTTCACTCTTACATGCAGAAGGAGTGGGGAAAAGCAGTGGTAGCAGTGCAGATGCAGTTTACAGATGTCTGATCCTGGCGCACCTCCCCAAAGCTGTGCCTGCATGGCAGCCAAGGAGCAGGGGGCTGGGAGAAGTGACAGCAGGGAAGGTGTGGGGAAAGCCATCCTTGGGGAGGCAGTTTCAGGCTGAACTGGGGCAGCAGCCTCTTCAACAGGGTGCATGGAGTCACTCTGCTACGTGAACAAGGAAAGGTGTTGTAAACAAACTTTATGCTGCCCAGGAAAGCCATGCAAGCAGACCCAGCTGGGACAGTGAGGGAGGTGCAGGGACACTCGTTGGCAAAGTCTCCTCAGAGCTCAGTGTGGCAGAGGCAGGGGCTGGATGAAAGGGCTCCTAACTACCCATGATCAGCTGGACCTGGAAATGGAGGAGAGGAAATGGACCCACACTTACCCTGCCCAGCAGGTGGAGGCATGAGTACAGAGTGCAGTAGAGTGAAGTGCTCAGTGCCTAGGTATGCAGTACAGCCGTGTCCCCAGATTGCAGGCAGGGCTCAGCAGCAGAAGTTTGCAGATGTCTAGCCTCAGTGCTACCACTGCTTCTCCTGGCCCCCTGCTTCCAACCACTGACGAACTGCGCTGGGACGAGACATCTGTAAACTGCCAGTGCCATGCCCTGCCTGCACCCTGGGAACACAGTTGCACTACACCCTGCTGCATCCTGCTCTGCACACACATTGGTCCAGCTTAAAATACCACACACACACACACTTTTTTGCAGCACACCTCTCAGCACAAAATCACTGCCCTAACAGCACACCTACATTGGCACAAAGGGGCTTTTATGCTGTATAGGGTACAGGGCACAGAATATTTACTTTCTGGAGCAATAGGGGGCTGCAAAGGAGACCGTGACTGTGTATGTGAGAATCTCCCTTTTAAAGCTGGGCCAAGAGCAGCACTACTCACACTTGCTAGGGTGTGCCAGGGGTGCATTTGATGTTTTGGACATAAAACACAGCCTCCATCAGCATAATATTTTCTCCTTCTGCACTGGGTCAGTAGACACCATTCTGCATCACCATTTCCTGCAACAACTAAGTCTTCTTTGGAGGCTTCAAATAAGAAATGGCTTACTGTGACTTCTTTTAATTATAATAGTGCCAAGAAGCAAATGAAGTTATATACAACTTATACAACTTAAAAAGATAAAAATCTTTTAAACTGACTTTCTGATCTGTTCCAGAGATCTGTCTATTCATCTCCTCCTCCTACTCTAGTTCTTTTGAAAAAATGAGGGTTTTTCTGTTCTTAGAAAATATACTTTTCTTCAATGTTTTTCAGCTATATTAAACCGTATAACAATCAACAGTACAAGATTTCTAGATAAAAGTGAAGTTTTTAAAGGGGCTTCATCATTTTTAAATGGCTGATTTCTTAAAATGAAAACAGGCTAAAAAGTTCTGCAACACATTTCAGCCTATAGCACATACCATACTCTTCAGGGTAAAAGATGCATCCCAGAAGAAGATAAAACTTTTTCTACAAAAAGTTAACATAAATCTGATTTAAACATTCATGATATTTTATTACAATGATTTCAATCATTTTTCTTACATAACTTCAATTTATAGATGTGTCTTAATTTTAGGCTTCCCTTCAAAAAAAAAAAAAAAAAAAGGGAGGGAGAAGAAAGGAAAATGGATCTTACACATGGGAAGAAAAAGAAGTTAACTGACCCCAACAGATCTATATAATGGCAAAAACCCCTACAGCTGACAAGAAATTAAGTTAGAGAAATTAAGATCTCAAACATATGCTTCTTTTATCATTACTTTTTCCCCTGCAAAAAGTACTTTCTAACATAGAGCTGAAAGAGCTCTTCCATTTCTTTGCATTCAGGAAATCTACTTACTGTTTTTCAATCCCACAAGAAAAACCTTTATGAAATGGGCCAGTAAAGGAAGTTCGTCTATCCTCTAGACAATCACTGTTACAATTCAGTGATCTGTTTCAGAAACAGAGGCTTTATATTTTCTTATTAAGTATATGTTAGATAAAGAAAACAAGTAAACTGATGAGCTTCAAACAGATGTGCTCCTCATAATGCAAAGGAGTGGAGAAATTTTATGATATACATTACAGAACTTGAAATGTGTAGAAAAAGGCAGATAGCAGTTCCTGATAGTTTACTTAATTTTAACAAGATAGAAAAGTCCACTCAAACAATGTTTGATAACACTTCCATTCTTACCAGTATTGTTGGTAGGCTGGGTTGTAAGTGGTTTTGGTGTAGTTTTGGGTCTGGCAACATGAGAAGGAGATGATGTGCTGTCTCCATTAACAGTATGCATACAGAATGCATTCTCTACTACAGAGTTTGAAGATGTTTGATTGTCTGTCTCGTTAGTAACATCACAGGTAGATCTTAATAAAAAAGTATATAGATTATCATACATTAAGCATAGCTATATAACTAGAACAAAATCCCTGCACAGAAGTGTCTTAAAGGACCCGATAAACACACAAAAATAATTTCAGAGCAACGGGTTTTAATATTATTCTGTCATTAGATTTAGACAAGAGTTCATATAGGCAAAACTAAACTAATTCCTTATTTTTTGTAATTTGAATCCTGATGTTTATCATAATATAAATGATGAAATCCATATCCACTTATAGTTTTCCCGAAGTGACATTACAACTGAATGGTGCAGGCTGGTTTGTCTGTCATAGTCCACCAAAACTACCTTAGCTCCTGCTTTGGGGAGAACAGCTAGGAGTTACAAAGCCACACATGGCAAAAATGCAGTAGTTGCTGAATAGGCCAGTAGCAGTAAAGCTGGGTGGAGCATTGAACTCATCGTTTCATAGTTGTTAGGGGCTGGAAGGGACCTTACAGATCATCAGGTTCAGCCCCCCTGCACTTGGGCAGGAAAAACTGCTGGGGTCACATGACCCCAGCAAGATGGGCGTCAAGATGCTTTCTGAAGATCGCCAGGGTGGATGACTATATCACTGCTGGGGGGAGCCTGTTCCAAATCCTCGGCACTCAATTTGTAAAGAAGTTTTTCCTTATGTCTAGCCTGAAGTGATCCTCAATCAGCTTGTGCCCATTATACCTTGTCCTCCCCTAGGGGGCCTTGGTGAACAGATGCTCCTCTAAGCCCTGATGTATGCCCTTGATATACTTTTAGGCTGCCACCAAGTCCCCTCTGAGTCTTCTCTTCTCCAGGCTGAACAGTCCCAAGTCTTTCAGCCTTTCCAGGTATGACGTGGTCTCTAGGCCTCTAATCATGCACGTGGCCCTCCTTTGGACTCTCTCCACAAGCTTCTCCACATCCTTCCTGAAGTGTAGAGCCCAGAACTGGATGCAGAACTCCAGCTGCGGTCTCACTAAGGCAGAGTAGAGGGGGAGGATGACATCCTTAGCCTTGCTCGAGATGCCTCGGCAGATGCATGCCAGTGTTTGATTAGCTCTGCCAGCTATGGCATGGCATTGGTGGCTCATGTTCATTTTGCTGTCTATCACAACACCCAGGTCTTGTTCAGATATGGTTCTAGTAAACGTAGCACTGCTGAGCCTGTAAGTGTGTTGTTATTTCTCCCCAGATGGACCATTTTACATTTCTCTGTATTAAACTACATCTGGTTGAGGTCTGCCCATCTCGCGAGCCTGTCCAGGTTGGCCTACATTGCCATCCTGTCTTTGAGCGTGACCACATTCCCCCCATACTTTGGTGTCATCAGCAAACTTTGCTAGTTTGCTTTTAATACCCAAATCCAAATTGTTGATGAACATGTTGAAAAGCACTGGTCCGAGCACTGAAACTTCTCACCACTGAGCGCCAAGTTTGGCCTGTTTATAGTCTCCTGGGAGCTCTTTGATCTGCTACATAGAAGGCTTGAGCCTATTGCTCTCTATGAACAGGTCTCAAACCCCTTCCTTTCTACTCCAGATTGTGCAAGTTCTTTGTTTTGAGGCCCTGATCGTAAAAACAGAGAGTGCCCTATTGAGTCAGATCAGTGATCCATCTAGCCCAGTATCCTGTCACTGACTGTGGCAAGAGTAGATGCTTTAGAGGGAGAGCACAGAACCAGGTATATTTAGAGTAACTTATCCCTTATCCATTACCCTCCCTGGCATTCGCTATCATTGGTTTAGAGATGCCAGAGGAAACATCTCCACCTGTTCTGTTTGCTAGCTATTAATAGAGCTATCATCCATGAATATGTCTAGTCCCTTTTTGAACCTAGCTATACTATCAGCCTCTACAACCTCCTGTGGCAAGGATCCCACATTAACTGACTTTAATACGAACTGGAACATATCTGAAGAGAGAATTTGGAAAGAAAGACGACATACAGGGTCCTTTTCTTCTTTCCTCTCTTCTCCCAGCAAATCAAAGGAAATGGATGATACTGAACATAGCCCAGAAGGTGGAAAGAAGCAGAATGGGCTAAGTACTCCCAAATTCACAGTTGTTTGTCCAAAGTCCACTGCAACATGTTAGAGATTTCAAGGCTGAGTGGATTTAGTTAATTTAGCTCTCTGGCTGAACCATCTCCAAGGGTCAGACCACCTATCTGGGTTTCAAAGCTCAAGCCCTACTGGTATAAGAACAGTAGTATGACCCACAAGAAATCCATCCGAATTCAACTACCCACAAGAATCAAGTTATTCATTTACATGTTTACAGCACTGGATGTCTATTGGTATAACAGCATTACTTTTTCTTTAACTAAATTCTAGTAAGCTAAAATCTGCAATCTGCAAATTCTGCTCAAACAATAATCTCCACACAGTCAATGGGACCAAAGTCTAAAACAGGGGTCATCAACCCCTGGCATGCATGCCGAGCATGGCACGTGAAGCCATTTTGCTTGGCATGCCACGGCCAGCCCCGGCTCCGGGTAGCTGCTGCCAGCAACAGAGTCTGGGCTGCTCCCAGCAGGGCTTGCTCCAAACAGCTGTGCCGGGCTCCTGCATCAGCTCCGCACTGGCTCGTGCACCCGTGCGTCGGAGCGGATGGTGAGGGAGGGGCCTGAGGCATCGCAGCCCCTGTCTCTCCCCCACTCCCGGCACAGAGGTGATGGCATGCTTCCCAAGCTTGGCACAGCTGTTTGTAGCCAGCACAGGCTCTGGGCAGCTGCAGCAAGCAGACTGCAAACAGCTGCACCAGACTCTACAGCTCCGACATCAGCTCCATGCTGGCGACGACTGCACAGGCACCTCGGGGGGGACAGCGGGACAACACAGCCCGCCCCGAGGTGCGCGTGGTCGCCGCCAGCACGGAGCTGATGCCGGAGCTGTAGAGCCCAGCGCAACTGTTTGCAGCCTGGCTGCTGCTTGCTGCAGCTGCCCAGAGCCCGGGCTGGCTACAAATAGCTGTGCTGAGCTTCGGAAGCCTGCCATCACCTCCGTGCTGGGAGCGAGGGAGAGACCGGGGCTGCTCTGCCTCAGGCCCCGCCCTCACTGCCCACTCTGACGCATGGGTGCACAAGCCGATGAGGAGCTGATGCCGGAGCCTGGCACAGCTGTTTGGAGCCTCCCGGCTCAGGGGAGCTGCTGCCAGCCGGGAGCCTGGGCCGCTCGCAGCAGGCAGCTGGGACGCTGCAAGCCCTGCTGGGAGCAGCCCAGGCTCCAGCAGCTACCCAGAGCCAGGGCAGCTGCTGGCAGCCACAGAGCCGAGGCTGGAGGGGCAGAGGGCACAGGGTGGCAGGGGCTTTGAGTGGGGGCAAAGGGCACAAGCAGGGCATCCTGCCATGTACCCCTTGCCCTCATTTTGTTTTTCTGCCATGCTGACACTCTGGCACCTTCCGAGATAGGCACTGTGGTGTTTTTCGGCACTCTGGCCAAAAAACGTTGCCTTCCCCTGGTCCAAAATAAAATTTAATGATAAAACCACGATCTTCAGTACAAAACTAAAGTAGTATTGTGCATTTTAAGTGAAATAGTTGACTATATACTACTAATATTTATAATATAAAAATAAAAATTAATTCTAACCTGGATGTAGTTGTTCCTGAAGTTTCTCTGGTTTCATGAACAGCATCACCATTTTGTTGGACTTCTACTGAACATTAAGAATAAATTAAGTAGATTTTTTTCCTTTTAAAAAGGTTAGTAAGAACATGTAGCTTTTATTTTACTAATTTAACTTACTGGTTGCTAGTGAACTGCAGTTTGTAAGAGATTCTTCTTCAACTGCCAAACCATCGAGCACAACTGTTAATTCACCTGTTTGCACCAGGCCACTCTTGTTTTCCAAAGACAGTTTCAATTGTACTTTCATTCTTTCCACTAAAGGAGGGGAAATGAGTAAAGTCAGCATGCAGGGTGTTTAACACAAAAAATACTAAATATATAATGTCATACAACTAAAATATATATACACATACACACATATATACACACACTTGCATAAGTTCTAGACACTTCAATACAAATCATCAACCTCATCACCTCTTCTTTTTTCTAGAACAATATAGATTCATTTCTAATAATCACTACAATGGACATACATCAATTCTTCATCCTGCAACTCTTTAAGCTTTACCAATTTTTTAAAAGTGTATTTTGAAAAAATCACTATTCTGAAGAATCAGCTAACTGAATATAATAACTGATGGTTAGATTTAAATAAAAGAAAGACATTTATAGTATGTTGTTGGTTTCTACTGCTTCAGCTACAGAACCCTAAATTCACATATTACGCAGTTGTCAAAGGTAGTGCAAGAATGATGTTGCAGCCATGATGATCTAGAAATCATGCAATTAGATGAGCTTTCAAAAGCAAGGTAGTCTTCAACATTCTGATAAAATCTGCCTTGCATTCAAAAGCTTGTCTAACTTCATCACAACCACACAGTTAGTCCAAGCAAAGATATCACTCTAAGAAATCCTTGCCTCTTGCACAGTTGTCAAAGACATTCAGGGCCACAACCTAAGCAGTTGCAAAAAAAATCATATCTAAAACAATACTGGTAGTTTATACTAGGGATGTGAACAGTTAAAGTTTTAATCATATAACCAATCAGCTTAGCGATAACCGGTTCTAGCTTACCAGTTATCATTTAGCCTGGGGCCAGGCACAGTCCAGGCGGGAAGGAGGGGGGGTAAAGGAAATCCCCTTTGGTGCCCCAGAAAGAAGCAGAAGGTGACAGAGCAGGAGGGAGGGAGGGAGAGAAGAGCAGGGGAGGGGATAGAGAGGAGGGGTGACTAATACCTAATAGGTAGGCTACACAGAGGGAGGAAGAAGGAGTGAGGAGGAAGGCAGGGAGGTCAGAACAGGCATGGGGAGAGGTTGCCTGCTCCCTCCCTTGAAGCATGCCAACAGCTTCAGCCAGCTGGTAAAGCAAGTGCGTGCAGTCCCTCCTCCACAGCAGGGTGGGGCAGGGAAGGCGCTGGCCCAGGACCCTGCATGTCCCCCACAACTTTACAAAGCCACGTGCTGCCGCACCCATCCCCGTCCCTGCGCCCAACCGATTAAATCGCTTAACCTGTTGTTATTACACCAGGTTAAACAAATATTTATTTAATCATTATTTACATCCCTGGCTTATACCAGCTACAGGTATAGGATCCTATAATCCATTTAAAATAAGTTGTCACCTTAGACAGCATATAAAACATGCATTCTACTAGATTTAAGGAGGGCCAGTGCTTTAAATAGGTTATTAGTAAGCTTCTTCACCTTTAAATTTCCATTATGCGGTTATGGAATCACATGCCAGTTTTACAAGCCTAATACATTTAAAAAGCTAAAACTAAGTTTTTATTGGTACAATCAGATATTGGTTCCCTGCATTACGCACAAACACGCCAGTGAAGCAGAGAGAAACTCTACCCCTTTTCTGCTGATCTCCGCAAAAAAAAAATATTTCCAAAGAACAGCAGAAATGAGGAAAACGTGGATCTATTGAAATAGTAAATGCAAAGAAAGACTTTAAAATTAATTTCTCTTTCTCTCTCTCTCTTTCGTACAGCATCAGATATCAACTTCCAAATCTATGAGCCACTGCTAGGTATTATCGCTCAATGTGCAGACTCCATCTACTCTGCTTGGGCATTTGTAAAGTATCCAGCTTTCGATTAAGTTCTGTGCTGTTTGTTGGACACTGCATTAATTACTTATTTTCTGTCACTGTGCTCTGCAGTGATATTAAAATCAAGGAATTTTAGCATTTGTAATTTTAGATTAGATACATCATTAAAAGTGAGTTGCTGTTTTTCCATGTCCATGATGTCATTTAAAGGCAAAATTAGGGTTGTGCCTTTAAGGCATGACAACGCAGTTGTCTTTAAATTATAATAGAATATCCTTAGTTTTCAGTTATTAAAAATTTCATACACGAAGTATATGAAGAAATGTACTGTGACTAAAATGAAAAAATGAACATGGGCCGCCAATGTGGGGACACAGTCAGGAAGGCCAACCGCACCTTGTCATGTATCCACAGATGCATCATGAGCAGGTCCAAGGAGGTGATCTTCCCCCACTATGCGACACTGGTCAGGCCGCAATTGGAGTACTGTGTCCAGTTCTGGGCGCCGCACTTCAGGAGGGATGTGGACAGCATTGAAAGGGTCCAGAGGAGGGCCACTTGCATGATCAGGGGGCAGCAAGCCAGGCCCTACAAGTGGAGGCTACGGGACCTGAACCTGTTCAGCCTCCACAAGAGAAGGCTGAGAGGGGATCTGGTGGCCACCTACAAACTGGCCAAGGGGGACCAGCAGGCATTGGGAGAGTCCCTGTTCCCCCGAGCACTACCAGGAGTAACGAGGAATAACGGCCACAAATTGATGGAGAGTAGATTCAAGGTAGATATCAGGAGGCACTACTTCACAGTCCAAGGGAAGTGGTGCTCGCTCCTACCCTGGGGGTCTTCAAAAGGAGGCTTGATAATCACCTAGCTGGGGTCATTTGATCCCAGCATCCCTTCCTGCTTATGGCAGGGGGTCAGACTTGATGATCTGCTCAGGTCCCTTCTAACCCTACCAACTATGAAACAAGAAAACCAAAGAGAATGCTACCATGAAATATTACTAATTATGTTAAGAGATATAGAATCAGCTTTAAATCATTTTTAAGAAACACAACTGATTCAACAATCCACTTGCACAACAAAAACTTTCCAAGCATACTGTCAAATTAAGATTAAGTATGCAGTATGTTTTCATTACTAGAGAAGCACAATATTGCTGAAGCAAAGTAGTAAAATTTGGCCTCAAATAGCAATTATTTGTTTTTTTTATTTAGAGACCTGGTTTAGAGACTGGCATTACATGAAAGGAAGGACAAGAAGGATCAGTTTGCAAATCCCAGTGCCTCTTCACTTACAGGATTCTCCTGTACTACTGTTTCAGTGAAGCCAATTCAACAGTGCAATGGGTAGCTTTTCAAGTGCTAACATCCATGCTAGCATGTAGCCTTATAACCTTAAATTTATTTACTAATGAGAATGAGAATTCTTGAAACACATCCAGTCTCTCTCATGCCACTGACTTTTTACAAGCAACAGAAATGGTGAAGGGACATTAGCTGCATATTGGCTGAGTTACCTATAATGCCCTCTAAGAATTACCCAACATAACCATAATGAACAGATACAAATACTTTTAAAAATCTCAGCTTAACTGCATCCTCATTTCTTCAAATGCAGAATATGCTCGATAATTCAATTAGTTTAAATTAAATGGGAAATTTGACAACTGTATGCTATTTTGTTATTAAGGTAAATTTGGAAAAAAATAAAGGTCAACCAGTGTTCCATTTCTTGATGAATCTTTTATAATATTCATTTTATTTGCTCATTAAATCTAATTAACTGGTAAATTCTCTGAAATTTTTTTCAATACTCAAAGTACACACTACAATCTTCCTTAATTTTGAAGCTTTGAGTGGCATCTCCATAATACTACTGAAAAAAATCCATTTAGAATTGTTTTTTGTATTATGTCAGAAAGATGCAAGAAATTTTTTAAACTTTCATTTTCCCAAAATACAAATGCCGAAGTCTTGTATGACGTGCAAGAAATTATCAGGAGAGACTAGTTCAGCTAGAATTTTAAGCACAACATGGGATGAAATTTGAAGTGTGGACTCATTACGTTGGTGCCCTGATAAACTAATGAAAAGAAAATAGAGATGTGAAGGTTTGAAAGCTTATTAATTCTTCTAGCAAAGACAACAGGCACCTGGAAAGCTGCCTTATGGGGAAAAATGATGTACTCAAAGGAAAAGTTAATCATCTTATTTATCATTTAGTTCTAATTCTATTTAGGCCAGTAAAACTGTAACAGAAATGAAAATCTAGTCTATTAGGTTATGGCTGCATGAAAGACAAAGGAACCTTGTATATGGAAAATGAAAAAGGAGCCCTTTAAAAAAATCTTTGGCTATTTATTTTTGAGGTCTACTACAGATCCTCCAGAAGGAAGGACATTTTGTAACAGAACAAAACTTATGGAGTACCTTGCCTTATTAAATAGCTCACCATTTCATGTTTTATTTAGCAGCTGCTCTTATACAGTACTAATATTTGTTTAATGATTATATCACATCATAAATTTAAATTATTCTCTATAATAAGGAAAAATATCCTGAAAGAATGACTAAAATACACTAACTGGAAGTCTGTTTTAATTAATGACAACTTTTTGACCAGTTCAATAATGTTGATAGTCCAGATGTTTTTGAAAATATTAATTATAATTTTACTTAAATCAAGTTATCCTTCATGAAAACTTACATTTTCTATTGTGTATTTCCAAAGCTTGTCTCAAGTCTACAGTGGCTTTTCCTAATAAAGCATCTGCTTTTAAAGTATGATGGCTCCACACCTTAAATTCCAGCGTAGTCTGTGGAGTCACATTCCTGTATATAAATTTAAAAAAAAAACAGATTTAAGTACTAATTTCTCATTATTATATACATTTATAATCTCTCTCAATTAGCTTTTCCATATCTGAAATTATTTTTAAAGGCTTCAAGGGGTATAAACCTTAGAAAATTCAGCATACTTCATTGTGGGAATAGTTCAGGGTTAAGGTATATTAACAGTGAGAACAATTAGAAACATCAAAATAACTGACACCAAAGCTCAGATCTCAGTCATACAATTTAAAAAGTTATACAATTATAAAAAAGATCCTATTTTTCTCACCACTTAAAATTATAAATACAAACTTCTGATATTTTTCAATAGGAAAAAAAAAATAATACTGTTAATTTTTAGCTTTCATTGTTAGAAAAAACACTGAATCATACTAGCAAACATATAGAAACCAATTGGTTAGATTCCTTGCAAGTAGCAGGCTCCTAAACCAGCATATAATGACTAACATTAAAATGAAGATAAAACTTTATTTACAGATAGCATACAGGTACAATATACAAACTGTAAGAACATTTACAAAAAAATACTATCCTTAAAAACTTTGAACAAAATCCCACAAACGACAAAGCTAATACATATATATATATATATATATATATATATACACACACACACACACACACACACA
>NW_005841961.1:805279-808156 GCF_000455745.1 Alligator sinensis | reverse complement strand
ACACACACACACACACACATATATATATATATATATATATATGGTAAGATAGAAGTAGGGTAAAGCTAGAGAACCAAATACAGTGATAGTACCAACAATTTTGAAAAAAAAAAGCATTTTGTTTGAGTTGCGGAGGTGGGGAGAGGGGGGGCATTTTGGGCACTTTTTTCTTGCCTTTTCTGTTTGGTTTGGGGGTTTTTTCCAAGAGTGCGGGAAAAAGTCACCTAAGTTTATTTGAGGGAGAAAATATAGATGGATGATTATCAACCAGAGCGTCATAGCCCCCTGGGGTGCCAAATAAAAACCTTTTAAGGGTGTCCCAGCTGCCATGTAATATTAGCACTATTAGGCCCCCTACATCACCCAATTAACTGGTTAATCGTGCAATTATCTTGAAACCAGCTATACGAGCAAAATACTTATGCCATAAAAAGCTCCAACCAGCTGTAAAGTTCAACTTCACAAATGTGTACTAGTGTTATAGCCGACTGCTATTGAGCTTCCATTTGCATGCGTAGCAAGGTCTCCTCTGTGGCTAAGCCCCATCACCAGTGTCAAAAACATTGTGAGCTGGTGTAGTTTTTTTGAGTTCTTTGCAACAAAAGAATTATTCCGTTATTCTGTGGAGTCAGGAAATGAGAGAAAACAAAGAGCTGATATTTTCTGAAGGGTGACTTGAGTGTAAACAGATTGAGAACCACTGACGTAGATCACAGTTGATCAAAATAATGAGCAATCATGCCACTGCATTCTGAAGTAGCCATAAGTGACAGAGAAGTCCTATTAAAAATCTAGCTAAGAGAAAATTACAGTAATTTAGCCTTGTGATCCTAAGGCCCTGTACTGTTGATCAGTAATAAGGTCAGTGTAACAAACTTGTTTGCTTCATGAAGAGTACAACTGAAGGACCTGCTACCCCCATCCAGCATATGGCTTTCCATGAATAGCATCTCTGATCAGGTCTCCTCAATGTGAAACACAAAGAAAGAAGGATGCTTTACACAGCAGCAGGGACTGAATTTGTAGGGTCCACAATGAAAAAAAGATGTACAAATGATATATATCACCAATGTATACAGAACATTTCTCCACTACTTAGGAATAAGCTTGCTAAGATGGTTCACATATGTATTGGCCAAGTTTACTCATTTGAAGGCAAAAGTTGCCATCAGATGCATGAAGCTCTCAACAGTTAAGGGAAACTATACATACGCAACCAAACGGCAGAGTTTTGTAAATATTTTCGTCTACTGTTTGATTAAAAATATGTTTCTAACTCTATTAAATACTTACACAGTCAACTGTTCATCCCATTTTGGATTTGAAGAACTACTTGATTTTGCTGTTTTCCTGATTTCTCCATCTGCAGCTAATTCTGTGTAAATAGCTGTTCCAAACCAGTTCTTTTTTCTTTTCAGTTTGGCACTAGACACTAAAAAACCAAAGCAAACAGTGTTTATCATTATTGCAGTATATTTCTTGCTGGAAAATAACAGAAGTACTACCTTAAAAAACTGACTCAGCCAGAAGTGTGTAAATGGATGACCTGGTTTATCACCTTTTTGATCTGTAGTGAATGAATCTTCTAAAAATATGTCCACAAGGAACTTTCAGAGGTATAAGAAAGGAGATGAAATCATCATTACATCTCACCCCTTTCTCAGACCACTAATCCTATTGAAAAAAATAAACTCATTTTCCTATGACAGAAACTTTCATTTTCAAAGTATTCCAGGCTGTAGCTCAAATAAATGTGACATAACCATAAACTTATTCTCAGGACAGGTATCTATAATGTGACTAACCAACCAGTGCAACTAGCATTTGGAAGAAAAAAATATTATGTTTCCTGGGGTGTTATTCTAATCTCATGTTTATTTCTCTCTTCTGACTCATCTTTTAAACTGAAAATTATTAATACATGTATTAGCTACTGCATTCCCTTGGGATTTTTGTTTTTAAAATGTAGGCTTCATCCATGCTTTAAATTAGGCACAACCAGGGAAAATGCATGTTTTTAAAGGCCATTTTTGTACAAGTCAAGAAGTCTGCACTATTATACAGCCAGATATCTGTACGCTGAGCAATAGGTCTGTGCAAAACAGCACCTTTCTGTTTCAATGGGACAGCGTTTCATTTCGAGTTTCACTGAATTTTGAAACTGCTGTTCTGTTTCGTTTAAATTGTTTCGCTGTTTCACCCAGACGATATACAGGTTTCCCTCCATTTATGCAGTAGATGCATCCCCAGGGAACAGCACATAAATCAAATTCGTATAAGGCAAACCCAGTTTACAATTAAACAGATAGGGATGCATTCCCAGGGCAGTGAGGGAGGGAGGGAGTGGGGCTGGGGCTAGGGAAGGAGCGGGGAGAGGGGCGCGGCATGGCACAGCCCAGTAGCTGCAAGCAGGCGGCGTCTGCTGTTCCTGGGGCTGTAGCAGGGGCAGCACCAGGCTCTTCGTGGTGCTCGGGGTGGGCGACAGCCTCACTCACACCACTTCTCCCCACTTCAGGGCCGGGCCCCAGCTGCTGGGCTCCGCCGTGCCAGGGGGCTCGGGGCATGATGCAGCCCAGCAGCTGCATGAAGGCGGCATCTGCCACTCCCAGGGCTGGAGCAGGGGCGGGCAACCACCTGCAGCTGGATGACAGCAGGATGGGGTTGGCAGCCGCTGCAAGCTCAGGCCAGCAGCAGCTCCATGCTCTTCCCAGCACTCAGTAGCGGCACTGGGAGGGCAGGTTGTAGGGGGCTACGGGTGTCAGCAGTCCCCCTCCCATCACTGTGGCCCACCCTGAGAGTTGTGAAGCACCTGGTGCCGCCGCCAGCCTAAGTCTGCAGCAGCTGCCGGCCCCCGCCCGCTCTTGTCCGGCTGGAGGC
>NW_005841961.1:803834-805066 GCF_000455745.1 Alligator sinensis | reverse complement strand
GCAATTCTTTCCTCACGGAGTGGCTGAATCTCCGTGGGTTCTGTTCGGTTCCCAGGTCCCCCGGAGCTGTTAAGACTCCGTGGGTTCGAAAATTGGGTATATAGGATAGGGATACATCTAGGATTGCGCTCGGTGATGGGGAGAGGCAAGAAGCTAAACGGACCTCCGTTGCCTGCTTAAGAAAGGTGCGTTGGGTCCGCAAGGGTCCACATCGCTTGGAGATCTTCACACAGCGAGAAGTCTCCTCCTCCTGGCGAGTTCTGTATCTCTCCAGGTTTCCTCTCTCTCCAACTTGGGCGGAAACTACCCAAGCCTTTTGTACGGCTAGCAAGCCAATAGCTAGCCGCCACATATGCCTACATTTAGAACCGGCCAATAACGTGGCACGAATCTAAATACAAATGGCAGGAACTCCTTTGCACCGTGCATCACTATGATGCAAAAGAAATGCACCATGCAAAGAAGGCTACAAACAGCGGGAAATACTCTTTTGCACGTGGGTTCTTCTATTGCAGCAGAAAACTCCACCGTGCAAAGAAGCTGTAATTTTAGCGGGAACATAATTTAGCAGTGCCGAAGCACACGAAAACAACAAATCACAACTTTGGGTTGTGACACTGCCCTGGGAGCAGTGGACACTGCCTGCTTGCAGCTGCTGGGCTACACCATGCCGGGGGGTTCAGGCCACGGTGCCCTGGGGGAAGTGGAGCCCCGCGGGGTTTGGTGCACAGTGCAGCTGAGCAGCTGCAAGCCGCTTGCATCCGCTGTTCCCAGAGCAGCTGCAGCAGGGGCGGGCAGTTTCCTGCAGCTGGACAAAAGCAGGCTGGGGCTGGCAACTGCTGCAGACTTGGGCCAGAGGCAGCACCAGGCTCTTCAGGGGCAGGTGAGTAGGGCCTGGCCCCAAGGCCCTTTCCCCTCCCCTCACCCCTTCACTCAGCTCATGGCCCTTTCCCCTCCCCTCACAAACACAGACTTACCTGCTTGGGGAATGGCAGAGCACGCCTATGCCAATCGCATAAGATTGGCCTATACCAAATGTGTATATGTGAATTTACTTTGCATATAACAAATTTTGGGTACAAAAAGGTCATCACATAAGAAAGAATTTGCATAAATCAAACCCACGTAAAACAAGGGAAACCTGTAATAGGGAAGCACAAAACTGCCTATAACTTTGTCATTTCCTGCCCGATTCGGACGAAACCTGCAGGGATGGTAGCCACTTCTGAGGC
>NW_005841961.1:786785-803692 GCF_000455745.1 Alligator sinensis | reverse complement strand
GTGTGTGTGTGTGTGTGTGTGTGTGTGTGTGTGTGTGTGTGTGTGTGTGTGTGTGTGTGTGTGTGTGTGTGTGTGTGTGTGTGTTTTAAGGCGCACCCTCACTGGCACTGGGGCCTTTACACAACACGGTACTGTGTCCAGGTGAGGTCTACTCCTCCCCTACAGACTCATCCTGGTCCACCACTTTAAATGACAACAGGTAATAACATAGTAAGCAGCACAGTAGCACCAGCAGCAGCTCAGGCAGCCAAACTGTTACAGAACCTTTCTTTTCTTTCCTGCAGGAGCTTCATCTCCAGCAGCTACTGGAGAAGTGTTCCTGCCAGCCCCTGCCCTGGGGCTTAGATGTGCCCAGGGCCCTGTGTCCTTCTGGTCACATGCTAGGGGTGTTGGTCTAAGGACATGGCACTGGACAAGGTCCTTTCCTTTGGGTCAATCTAATCTGATACGTTTAGCAGACCAACAGAATAGTTAGTTGGAAAAATATATCTTAGCAAGCTTTCAGGTTGAAAAATCCTTTGTCAGGTTCAGGAAGCACGTGCAGGGGTGTGTGCATGTACGTCCTCTTCCTGGATGGAAGGAATAGTAAAGAAGCCAGAGGCTGGCATGCAATGCAGGCAAGAAAGCCAGTCAGTGAAGATGGAAATGGAGGCATCAGGGGGTGAGGGACAGGCAGGATGTAGCAGGGCAGATAAAAGTGGAGAGGTACCCAGGGAGTTGTATGTCCGGCAGGTTGTAGCATCAAACCCAATGTCTATATTGAGTCCATGAGTTTCTGTACCTAGGAGGCTGATGAAGTGAAATTCATAGGCCTGGCTATGAAAAGTGGTTTGTAAATTCAAACAAGCACCAAACCTTGCTAACCTAACCTCATCACCAGAACTGAAGCCAACTTTCTATAGCTCAAAACAAAACCTGCCAATCTCCAGTACCTCCACAAACTGCACACCAGAATCTATCAAAGACAACAATACCCAACTACCTGTGGGGTCACATTTCTCACAAAAAAACCCACTGTCTCCAGTCTCTCAGGCCTGATCCTGAAAGGGAATGTACAAACCACTTCAAATAGTCACAAACTCCTCCAAGACCGTTTCAGGCTGGTCATAAGGAAGAACTTCTGTCCAAGCCCCCAAGGCCTAGAACAGACTGCCATCACAGGTGGTGCAAGCACCTACTTTGGACTCCTTTCAGAGACATTTGGATGTTTATCTTGCTGGGATCCTTTGACCCCAGCTGACTTCCTGCTCCTGGTGCAGGGGGCTGGACTTCATGATCTCCCAAGGTCCCTTCCAGCCCTAATATCTATGAAGTCTTTTCACAGCTGGGCCTATGAACTTCACTTCATCAGCCTCCTAGGTACAGAAACTCATGGACTCAATATAGACATTGGGTTTATGACACACTACAACCTGCCAGACATCTGACTCCCCAGGTACCTCTCCACTTTTACCTGCGCTGCTACATTCCCCTTCTCCCACCTCCTCCCCCACCCCAGTCTGTCCCTCACCCCCTGACACCTCCATTTCCATTGACTGGCTTTCTTGCCTGCATTGCATGCCAGCCTCTGAATTCTTTACTATTCCTTCCATCCAGGAAAAGCATACACACCAACTGCAGGTGCTTCCTCAGCCTGACAAAGGGTTATTCAACCCAAAAGCTGGCATTCCAAGCAGCCACGCTCAGCTCACCTGGAGCCTCACAACTCCACTGCAACCAGCAAGCCTCAGGCCTATCAAAGACGTGACTGGTCCAGGGTTTCTCCAGCCAGGACTGTGTGCAGGCGTGTGGTGGCTGGTGGTTATGGCACCTGCTTTTCACCAGGGGCATCCTCAGTCCTGGCATTTCCAGGCCTCCCAACCCTGGCAGAGTGCAGTTTTAGTGGTCATGCCCAGGACCTGGGGCCTTCTCCTTCCCCATAGCCCTAGGCCATACCTCCAAGTTCATCCTGGCACAGGACCTCAGCAGGTACATGTTCTTCCCCTGCTGGCTGGTGATGCAGTGTGTGCCCCCTCCAGCTCTGAGAGCAGGACATTAAATGTTGGCTTTTTTTTAAATGAAAAAAGGAAAATAGGTGTGGATGGAGTGAGGAGGGTGGCATTCACTCCCTCTTCACCTGGAGGTTGGGGATCCCCAGCAGCGGGAGGTTCACCTTGAGAAACACCAGCTGCTCCACCAAACCAGGATCCAAGCAGGTGCGATGGGGTGTCACTACATCACCAGCAATGCTGAACACCCTCTTACTCGGAACACTGGTCTGTGGACAGGACAGGTGTTTATAGGCAACCATGGCCAGATCCAGCCACATCTGGCTGTGACTTGTCCAGTAGGCCAAGAGGTTGCACAGCAGTGGCTCCACATACTTGTGAGATAGACATCCACCAAGGCCTGAGCGCTACCTGCCTGATGCATGGGGTCTGGTGCCTCTGGAACTTACCATGGAAGCCACGCCCTTGGCCCACATTGGCAGCATCTGTGGCGGAGGAAGAGACTGGCTGGTGGGTGGCATGCTAGCATGGGACAGTAAATCGCCCTCTTCCTCGTCTCCCTGCCTCCACCATTCTGCCTCCCTGACTCGCTTCAGCACCTCCATCCACTGATTCAGGTTTTGGCTGCTGCATACGCTGCTCTTCACCCTCGGGTCACACATGGCAGCCAGCACATGGACCATACTGGACCACAAGGAATTAAGCCACTTTCTGATGCCCTCCTTTAGCCGCTTCACCAGTGCTTAGATGTCTGGTGACAATGGCTTGCCCCAGCCAGGAACATTGATCCCCTGGAAGCTTTCCATTTGGTTCTGAAGCTTCCTCACTATGGGGATCGCCTGGCTAAAGAGGACATTGCCAGTGCTGAGGGTCTCGGTAGCCTCGAGGAAGGGCTTGAGGACCACCATGATCTGGGAGATGGTATCCCACTCAGCTCTGTTAAGGAGGCTAATGATCCCAATCTCCCCGAGCAAGGACATCTCACGGATGGCCTTCTGTTGCTCCACCAGCCTCTCGAACATCAGGTATGTGGAGTTCCACCGAGTCTCCACATCCTGCATGGTTTTGTGCTGCGGGATGTTCAGCTCTGCTGGTTTGTCCCACAGCACCTTGCCTCGATTGATGCTCTGGTGGAAGTAGCCTACCACCTTCCTGCATTTTGAAATGAGCTTGCCGGTGGTGCTGGTGCTGTCACTGGCAGCCCTGTCCCCCTCCAAGGTGTCCCTGACAATGAGGTGGAACTTGTGCGCCACACAGTGGATGCCAACAAAGCTGGCATCACAGACCGCCTTGGCCACATTGTCGGTGACCATGAACCCGCAGGTAAGCTTGCCCTACCCAACGAGCCACTCCTGCGCCAAGCAGTTCATGGCCCCCATAATCTCTACTGCCACATCCATCACCTCAGCTTGAAGAAGAGCCCACCAACAGCCTGACTAGCTGCAACTGTGAGGGAGAGGTAGGCATGATCTCCACCCTGGCTGCTCCAGATGTCCAAGGTGAAGTGTAAGGCTACCTGCGGATCTGCCTTGCCCAGTTCCTCTTTCAAGTACTCCCTGCATGTCTCATATAGGGAGGGCACCACCGTCTTGCTGAAGGTGGTGCACGCGGGCACTTGGTAGGATGGGCCCACAAGCACCGCGAGTCCCTGAACCCTGACCACTTAACTAAGGAGAAGGGCTGGCTATCAACAGCAAGTATCTCCTCAATGCTCTGAGTGATCTCGCTTGCCCTTGCAACATGCCAGGCTAAGGAGGAGCAAGGGCAAGGGTGGGGTGCCTGTGGAGATGCATCAGCATCCTGGTGGTGTTCACGTGTTTTCTTCCCTTGCCCCGGCTGGTTTTGGCTCAGCAGTGCAGGCAAATAGCATACGTGGGATCATTTGCCAGCTCAAGATGATCCCAGACCACACTGCCTGCTCGCTTCTGGGGCGTGGGTGCATGTGTGGATACTGCAATTTCCCCCTCCTCAGCAGGCAGAGGCAAATGAGGAATAGACTCAGCTAAGCCACTTGCCTCTACAACCTCTACCTCAACCTCCTCCAAAGTGCCTTCTGTGGAAGGAGACCTGGCTCTAGGGGAAACCTGAGGGGTGTGGAGCACAAACTCAGCTGATTCCCCCTCCTTCCCCAGAATTTCCCTTGTTAGGGTACTCAGATCCAGATCCAGCTCTTCCTCTGGCACTGGGAGGTTCAGAATGAGAAATGAAATGGGGGTGGAGAAAACTGTCATGCTGATGCTTGTTGTCATGGTAGTGGTGGTGGGGGTTATGGCTAGTGCTCTTGAAGGGGATGCAGTCTCAGACACAGGCAGTGGCACTGCTCCCCTTTCCTTGCTGCTTGTGAAGCCTCATCTCTGCTAGTTGTAGCAAAGAGGCTGCGTCTCAGTTTGGGGGCGGGGGGAAACTTACACCTCTCCCTCTACCCCCTCTTCTGTCCCTCCGTGAAGGCTTGCCAGCTGCCTTTCCACCACACTTCATGGTGTGTTTCATAGTGTCTTGCTTTTATACAAATATATAAATGTATCTACCTTCCTATATAAATTCCCTAAGGTGTATAGTCTATGCCACAGCGTATAAGTGTATAGAAATATAATCTAAATGCCTCTCCCTTCTTATGTAAACTAAATTCTATAGTGTAATATCCAATATAATGATAAAATTGGATAGAATAAATCAATGAATATAATAATAAAATTAAAGGGTCTAGAAGAAAGAAAAAGGTATTGTGGAATGCCACTTACTAGGCTAGACTAGCAAATAGGAAATTATTCAAATCAATGCTAGTAGTAGCCTTCGTTGTCTAACACTCCTGAGCTGCTAGAAGTCAAAGCTCAGTAACTGTCAGACCCCAAGGCAAAAAGCAGGCAAATTAAATTTTATGCTGTTTTCCCATCCCTCCTCCAGAGCACTGGGATTGGAAGGGACCTCAGGGAAGGATCACAGTCAATACGAGAGCAGTCCTTCCCCCCTCTTCCCCCTCCCTCTCCTTACTCTGTTTCCATGCAGGCAAGCCCATCTTCAGCTTCAAAACTCAAAACATTTTGACTGCCCTTGTTTAGTTTTGAGGCTGTTTCGAAGCCCTTTGTTTTGTTTCGATTGCGCTGTTTCGAGCTCGAAATGAGTCAAAACAGCTGGCAAAATTTCGCACAGCCCTATTGAGCAAAAGCAGTCTTAACTCAGTCAAAATCAGCTCCTACTCTACACTCTACATTACCTCCTACTCTACCAGGTTAGGACATAGGTAAAAGTATTCAGCAAGCTGAGCAGAGACCATCAAATTAGGTTCTCTTCAACAATTCAGGAGCAACCAGGCTGAGGATGTAAGTTTCCAACTCCAGGTCATTAGTGGAAGCCCTCTTCCCATAAAGCTACTCTCTCACTTCTTTGTCAAACCAAACTAGAAGAAACAGTTCTTCTCATATCACTGCAATACCAGATAGAGCAGATGATATTTTAAGTTACATGCTAGGCACAATTATTATTTTAAAAAGTTGAGAGCCTGAGATTCACCTGGCTCACAGATGCCAGAAGTTATATGTACTTACAGGGGAGGATATAGGATTTTGCAAAGGGAGTTGTGGGAGTAGCAACCTATGCTGCAGGGATGGCTGCATCTCCACTCCCAGGTTCCTTCCCCTCGCCTCCCCCACCATGAAGGCAAACCATTCCTAGGAGCCACCAGGGACACTTTAAAGTCCTTAAAGCAGCTAAGAATCCTTAAACCTTCCCTTCCATGCTCAGTCCCCTTTCCTCCCCATCACTGTTTTCCCTACTGTGTAGGGAGCAGGGGCAGGGGAAGCTTTAGAGCCACTCCTCCCTGCTCCAGCAGAGCTGCACAGGGGTGGGACTCAACTGGGACTGTGACACTAGCAGTGGCTATGGGCAGTTCCCCTGACCTGCCTGGTCCTCCTAGGAACAGGCACAGAAAGGGAAACCCTCAGCCCTCACCACTGGCCCAACTCAGCCCAACTCCCACACAGCTTGGCTGGAGCAGACAGGAGTGCCTCTGAAGCTTCCCTGCCTCTTGGTCATTAGAGAAAGTGGCAGTGGCAGGTGAGGGAGATGAGAAAGGGGAATGGAGGGGATATGCTTCTGAACAGACAGAAAGAAAGTGAGGGTTCCTGCCTGCTCTTGGGATTTTAAAAGAGTCCCCAGAGGCTCCTGCTAATCCAATGCGAATGGGAGGTGCAGCTGCACCACTGCACCCCCTCAGGATCTGTCCCACAATTTGGTTTCTCTCAGATGTCTTTTGTTCCTCCTCCTTCCATACCTCAGCAGGTTTCTCTTTTGCCTTCTCTCAATCTAAAGGCAGGGCTGAACACTTTCAGCTACTGAACTGTACAACACTTCCCTATAATCTCTCAGTATCTTATTTTCTCTTAGAAACAGTAAGAAGCAGATAGCTGGAAATGGAGAGAGATGCAGTAATGCTGCTAGATTACAGACCCTTTAGAAGCATGTCTCAATTACTATCTGAGTATTTAGTGTGAGATTATTCTGAAGAGTTTGAAAGAAATTGGGTACCCAGCCCCCATTACACTGCAAGGGAAGCTACCAATTTAACTCCTTTAGGGTGCAGACATACAACGTGATTTACTACAGAGCAATTTGCCTCAGAGTAGCCTGCTCAAAGCAGGCAGTATGACTGTTTCCGGCCACTAGGTGGCAGGGCTGCCAGACTGGAGAAAGCAGAGGGCTCCTTGGAGCGAAAACAACTGTGGTGGACATACAATGTATACTGTAGGGTCAATTTATCTCAGATGTCATCAAAAATAAGTTTATAGTAGAAAACATTTCCTTCATGGTAAATACTGCATGTTGTGTGACCTTTCCACTTTTCTTCTGGAATAACCCAGAGTAAACGTGTTACATGTCCACATCTTTACTACAGAATGTAGGGCAGGGTGGCACATTAGAGAGGCATTCGCTTTTGCAGTGAACAACCTACTTCGCTAGATGCAACAAATGGACTGTCTATTCCTAGCACCTGATGAAGTATGTTGCTGCCTAGGAAAGTTCATGCCTCTCTGAATGGGATGAAGAAGAGCTGGCCCACATAAACCGGCAAAGGGGAAAGGAAAAGCAGCTAAAAGCAGCTTCTGGGGGTGGCTGCACTGGAAGAGACAGAGAACGCGGCTCTCCTGAGCCTGGAAGCAGCTGAGGTCAAGCAGCCACTGGGAGGAGCTGTGAACAAGACTTCTCTTGTTTGTTTTGATTGCAGGGAGCTCTCTCCAAAGCCTCTGAAAGATAAGAGGAGGGGGGAAGCCTGGGAAGAGCCTAGCAAGCCGAAGCCAGCAAAATGCTAAATGGCAGTTTATTTATTGAACTTTGTTTGTTTTGCATTCTTACAAATCCAGGGAGGCCTTGTGGTTCAACAGACTAACTCTGCTGCAGCAGAGGCGAGGACCCTGAACAGTGGGTCCTTAGCTAAAGCCAGCAGCAAAAGTAAGAGTGGTTGGATCAGGGGACCTGACCAAACATGCCTAGCTCTTCTCTGCCTGAAAGCTACCCATAGCAGAGTATATCTTCCCTCCTTTCCCTCAAAAATAGTCCCTAAAGGATGTAGGAAAAAGATATAAATTACACTGTGGTTTTAAGGCTTCTCTCAACCATCAAAGCAACCTGGATCAGTATCTGTCTCACTGCTGCAGCTGAAGGCCTTCATCTGTCAAATTTTAGTTCCTTCCTTAGTAGTTCTGCCACTGAGCTGTGGGATAAATCCCCCAAAGGATCTAAATGTAGCTCAAGGGTCTTCTAATGAACATAAGATATTATGAGACTTGCGTTATAGATCAGAACCTTCAAAAGGAATTACGGATGTACTAATTACTGAGCAGCAGCAGCAGTGACTTAGGAAAAAGAGATGCAACTAAATTCTGTGGTTTCATAGACCTAAATGCTCAGTTGAGATCTCTAGTTCCTGGGGCTCCCTGAGGGCTACTCACCAAAATGACAGCCATTAACATCAATCTTACTGTACTGATGCAACAGGTATAACTCATGATGGGTTCTGCACACTAATTTATCATCACTGATAAGAAATCTAATTCCTTTCTGCATTCCCATGGTTACCTATTAGCAAAATCTTATATTGTGCACCACATGTGGTAGTCATATTTAGAAAAGGGTGCCTGCACTAGAAAGGAATACCTTAATAGAAACCATTACATTAATAGTTTTTCCTTCCAAAAATATTCCAATATTTAGGCTCTTTTTTCTTAAGTGCTGCTCCAAAGATTTTTTTACTTGTCTTGAGCAGCAGTAATCACAAGATGCTACGTACAGGGTAAGTACAATATTCAAATATACAAAATGATGCCAGTTCCCTGCTGCCTGCTTTTTTAGAAGTCAGTGGAACAGATACTGATGTCTGTCATAGAAGTTTTATAAATTCTTAACCAGTTTTAGACTAACTTGGACAGTCAGTCTTTCTGGCAATAAGAAGTGCATGATGCCTATGCTTGACAGATACTGTGCCTCTTGATATTTGACAGGACTGAAATGATCTGTTAGGCCCGCAAGGCCTAGCCTTGACATGAGTGCATTTACAAAGTTAGCACCTGCACACAAGCTATACCATTTGTAACTTGTTTTTCTACAAAAAGTCCGATAAAATGGCTTATTCACGTACATTCCATCAATATCTGAAGCAGGAGGCTCCTGGTACTGTGGGAAGTATACAGAAAAAGTAAAAAAAAAAAAAAAATTGTTTATGAAAAATAAACATGTCTAACTGGTGGCTGTGTGACTAAAGAACTATAAATATCACCACCCTGAAAAGAGAGAAGTATCCTCATTTTCTTCCCCAATCCTGACTGTGTCTGAAGATTGGAAACATCTGCTCCCCCTTCAAGGAATCAGCCTGTTCTGTGACACCTTGCCAGCTGACAGAATTGTATTCATAGGACTGGCATATATATATTACACACACAAACACTTTGTTTTCCATTTCTTACAAACCCAGGGTGGCCTTGTGGTGCTAACAAAGTGTGTGTGTATATGTGTATATATGTGTGTGCACGCACACACACTTTGTTTGTTAGCACAAGGCCAGCCTGGGTTTGTAAGAAATGGAAAACAAATAAACATGTTGTGTGCGCACAAGCATGCGTGTGTACTAGTAGTTAATACTTTGTAATGCTCAATAAACTGATTTATTAAGAAATTAAACGACTCTCGTTTGGAAAAAAATAAGATTCTTCTTTAGAGAAAGATTAAAGAATATTCTTAAGGCAATATCAATCCTGCTTGCTTGCTCTCCGTTTGGGAGGAGAACCAGTCAGTCCCCTCTGTCTCCTGCCCCCCTGCCAACCTGGTTCTTAAGGCAAGGTGACAATATGTTCTGCCCTCCCTTGACTGTTATTTTTAACCTCTCCCCCATTTATTAAAGGAAGTTCTGTAATTTAAGAATGATGGAACAGACAGAACTACTACGCAATCAGGTAAAAGAAAAAAAGTGAAATTGCAAAAGGAATGAAATAAGTAAATTGTAGGGGTGCACCACTAGAGACATTTGAGGCTCATTCCGATATTCAATTTTTAAGGAGGCATATCAGCTGATACCGACTCAATTTCTGATACAGCGTGGAGACCTGCCTCCAGCTGGTAAGTCCGTCGTGGTAGAAAGGGAGGGGGGAGGGAAGGGAGGTGTAGGGGGGACACAGATCTCCCCCTTCCCCCATGGTAAGGAAGGGAACAGATGCTGGGGCAGGCACAGGATGAAGCCGCGGCTCATGGGGGGAGGGGCGGCTCCCACTACTGCTGCTTGCACCCTAGGAGGGCACGGGGTGTGGGGGAAGGACACAGGACGTGCGCCCCCAGATCTGCATGGGGGCAGGTGGGCTGCAGCTGTGGGCTGGAGCCGGGGCTGAGCTGGGCTCTTACTGACAGGGCAGGGGCTACGGAGGGGGCTGCAGCCAGCCTAAATTCTGCCATAGCTCTCTCCCAGTGCCACCACGTTTCTGCCTCCCCCCACATGCCAGGAAGAGCTGAGGCTGCATCGGGCACACAGAGACACTGGGAGGGAGCTACGGTGAAATTTGGGGTGGCTGCAACCCCCTCCATAGCCCCCGCCCCGAGCCCAGCCCTCGGAAAGAAAAACCCCAGCCCCAGTCCGCAGCTGCAGCCCACCCCAGACCCAGCCCGCTCTCTCACTGCAGGGGGGTTGATCTGCCCCCCGCATGCCCCTTCCCCTCCCCTTCCACCACAATGGACTTACCAGCTGGAAGCAGCTCTCCACGCTGTCAGGCTGTGCTCCTTGCTGCCTGAGTGCTGTGCTGTGCACACGCACAGCATTTAATCGGCCACGAGGCCAATTTCTGATACAACCAATTTGCTTTATATTAGTACCGATCCAATATTGGATCAATGTATCAGTGCACCTCTAGTAAATTGATGTTCTTCACCAAAAACTTTTCATCGTCAACATCTGGGGTCGCTATTAACATTGAATACAAGATATTACAGGGGAGAAAAATCTAGCACTGGATGTAAAAGAGGTTTTTTGACATGTTGCAGGTCCCCACAATGCCAATAATAATCAGGATATAAGCAAAAATGAGAGGGTCCTAGTGGTTACCAGACAGGAATGATATTCTTCTATATCCTTTCTCCCCTCCCCACCATCTCTATTAGCATAGCCTTGAACTCTGGAATCTTTACCAAATGTATAGGTTCATGTGAGCAAGGTTTGGGGGAACAGGTTCACAAACCCTTCCTTTCCTGGTCAAAAACAGATGATAAAAGTAACAATCCTCTCCTATTAAATGAACCTATTTAGCAGGAGTTCCAAAGCCTGATTTGCAAAGATCTTGTAGTGATACTACTGTACAGGTAGGTGTCCTGATTGTGAAGATTATAGTAGGGACTTGAGACGAGGAGATGCATCAGCAGCAGTTTTGAGGTCACCAGTCCATGAGTAAACAGATCCAATGATGTTGGTACCAGTACAGACATATTACCATATTTACTCAACTACAAGATGACCCCAAGTGTAAGATGACCTCCCAACTACATTCTATATATGGAACACTTATAAATTTGGTATTTTCCAGGTGTAGAATCTAATTATTGGAATACTGTCTTAAATTCATTGCCTTTCCACTGCTACAGCAGAGAAAACAGTAGCCTCCTTGCCCTCTGCCCCAACAACTTCTTCGCCCTGCAGACTTCCTGCCCCCCTTTACTGTCAGTCCCTGCTCAGGCTCTGTTTTTCCCCAAGCACAATGTGGGAGAGAGCTGCAAGTGGTAGTAAGAGGGGTAAAGGGACAGAGAAGAGGGCATAAACTGCAGAGGAGGACAGGAGACTGCTGTGGGTCTGACTCTGGCTCCAACCCTGACTGCTGCAAATTTTAGCATAGGTACTCCATAAACATGCCTTTAAGTACTACTTTTGCTCCAACTTATACATCGTACAAACTGTGCATGACATTAGTCCAAAGCCAAAAGGCTCATGGCTTATCATATAGTTCACTGGACTGGGCTCCAGCAGAGTCAACCGTGTTTCAAGCCATGGTGAACCCACAACCTAACACAGCTCAGTATGTATGCACTCTAGATACCCACCCACAAAGGATCCATTGCCCCCACTTGCAACTGGAACTGGGTGTTCTTGTCACAAGTTCTGAGACCCTCCAAAAATGTATATGTAGATGAGGCTCAGGGCTGCCTGGTCCCCCTCTGCCCCATAGAGGGTGGAGCTGAAAGAGGGGCAACCGAGCCTCTCAGCTACATAGAAGTTTGGTAATGTTTGCCAGACATTTAAGGCTCAAAGAAACAGGAATCATTAGAAATGGGAAAGAAATGTGTTGCTCAACTGTGGGAATGAAGAGGAAGTTGAAATGTATTTGAGGTAGTGGTTCACCATGACTTGAAAAAGTTGGTGTTGAGAGGGATTGAGTACAATGGGCACTATATCTTATTCAAATGGGCTGTACTAACCTACCCTTGTGGTAGGTTACCTTCAGTGTATTAGCCCAACATGGACCATGTGTTTTATTGGCACGCTCAGCATGGGTTGCATTCAGTCAACTTCATAACTGGTTTCCATGACTGAGCATATGCTGCTTCTAACAGAAGTTTAATTGACAGCCAATGTATTTGTGGGGAGGGGGAACGTTTGCTAGCACATGAATGTAAGACAACAGGCTTTTTTTCCTCATGCTGATTTGGGAAAAAAACTCTGATCTTATATTTGCGTAAATATGGTAATAACAAAAATCCTGTACAGCAGGGGTTGGCAACGTTTTTCAGAAGCGTGCCAGAAACACCTGCAACCTTGACTTGTATGATGTTGGCATGCCAGGGACGGATAGTGGGGGGAGGTGGAACGAGCCCTATCCTTGTTGTGACAGTGCAGCTCTGGCCCCTTCTCCGAGGCAAGCATACTAAACAAAATGCCTTTGCATGCCACACGTTCTGAGGGTTGCCTACCCCTACTGTAGGGAGAACCATTGAGGGGATCCTGCAGACAAAGGATGGCTCCTTGATGGCTGTGATATACACAAACCACAGTGTTTATGGTTGCCAGAGGGAACTGAAGTCATGTCTATACTACTCTCTGACTAAAATGTCACTTAGGAAGAAATGTCAAAAATTAAATGTCCAGGGAACAAACAAAATAAAGTATTAAATATGACAACATGCTATAGCAGAAACCATAGTAGACTTGTTAAAAAAAGAAATAATCACAAATACACACTCCTAAATTTTACATAAATCGCTGCCTTGTGAAGCAAACTCCCATCATTGAACTAGTCAAGAGTTATTTAACAATATGGCACATTGTTTCTTTCAATGGCTATAAAGATTTAAAAAAAAAAATGAAAAATTTAAAAATTATTCTTCAAATGAATTAAAAAAAAGACAATTTTAAAAATTTCCATCTATACATATGAGGTGCAAGTTGCATAAAAAGCATTCTCCAAACATACTACAAAATTGCAGGGCTGTGTCTCATCTCACTTTTGCTGACTATCCCTAAAAAAACTTCACCAAAGACCAGCATATATGTCAAAGAATGTAATCAAATTCTACCACAAAATCGTCTAAAATCTCCTGATTTATATTAAAATACTTTTAAAAAAAATTAGATATTCTGTTTTATGCTTCCTGGCCCCAATTCTATTTTCAAATGTCACATGAAATTAATGTGTAATACTTACCACATAAATGTTTAAATGCATCAACATTTCCTAATGTTTACTATTTATAAAGTAGGAACAAGTAAACAAGTTTATCAGAGTCATATTAGGCGAGTTGTTTCAAAGTCAAAGCGGTCCAAGACATCGAACAATTGACTTGTATCAATTGGCTCCGAGTATACAAGTTTAGAATAGCTTTTATGCTAAAACTGTTCCAAAGTTTTCCATGTTTGCTTTCAACACAACATAAGATTTGTTTCCTGAAGGCTGATCTAAGTTGGTGTTTCCTCCTTATACTGCCTTCCAACTCAATCTATATCAAATCAAGATTCCACAGATTTTAAGTCACAAAAGACCATTTACCCTGAAAAAAGATGCTCTCCTGAGCAGTGCTTAATATATTTTTATATAATGTACAGATTCCTACTTACCAGTTACTTGCATCTGTAATCTTCCATTATGATTGTTACTCGTATCAGATCTTGGTGAGGCTGTAGCCATGTCAGAGGCTGCAGCTTTCGCCTATTAAAAAACAACAGATATTTTGCACACACCCATTTAGCTTACTGAAAGCATCCAAATTCACATATTATTCACGTCTATTTGAATTAACTGACCAACGAAACAGAGTTCCCTCCTGTTAATGATATACCAAAATATGTTTAACCATTGTATAACAAATTTAGAGTAAATTGAAACTTATTGTGCTTCCTTCTAACAACCTCAAAGGACTTCACAAATATTAAAAAGTTGGTAGGAAATTAATACTTTTATTTTACTTCAGTTTCTTAATTTGTAGTGGTTGATAACTTGAATGCTTAAGGGTCTGATTTTTCAAAGAGGCTGTGTGCCAACAATTTCAGCTCAAGTCATAGGGAACTACAGATACTCAACTATTCTGAAAATCAGGATGTAGGTGACTTGCTCGAGGTAAAAATAAAAACCAGGTAAAAAGCATGGTCTAAAGTAGGGGTGTCAAATTCACCCTGTGCCTGAAGCAAAGACCATGGCGCTCCTTGAGGGCCAGATCCAGCCCGAGGCACAAGGAAGTGGTGGTGGCAGCACCAGCAGCTCCAGCTCTAAGTCAGAGCATGTGGCAGCAGTGGCTACTCCGGCTCCAGCCAAAGGAACACAACGGTGGCAGTGGTTTGGCCTGCATAGCACACCACTGCACGTCCTGTGCCACAGCATCAGCTCCAGCAGCGGCCCTCAGCTAGGGAGGTAGGACCATGGCAGTGGTAACAGGTGATGGGGCTGAAGGGTGGGTAGGGCTTTGTCAGCCTTCCTTCGTCTTCCTGCCACAGACCACCATGTCCACTAGGGCCCAAAGGTCCCAGATTCTGCATCAGAGGCCTGTTCCTCCCAGCCACACCCTCTAACTTCCAGTAGCCTGCTGGTAACCCGGTAGGCTATATCCAGCCCATGGGCCTATGTTTGACATCACTGATCTAACATGGGTACCAAACTGGGATTCAAGAGGCCTAGCTTTCATTTCCGGCTCTGCTAAAAGACCTCTGTGCCTTTTGTGTCCATTCATCAATCAACTTTCTTCCCTATTTAGAATGTAGATGCTTTAGGGCTGGGATTCCCTCTTACTCTGTTTACTGGCTAGAACAGTGGGAACCTGATCTCATCTAGGGCATCCACACACTACATAGGACATATGCACTACATCTGAAGCAAAATAAAAAATAGAACCCAAATCTAGGTTCCAACTTCTGTTCTTGTCACAAGATATTCCCTTCCTAAACAGACATACAAATTAAAAGCAAACAAATAACCAAACCTTACTTTAGGGCTTAGATTAGGTACACACAGTTAATTAAAATTTATAACCTTGTACTGGTAAGAGCAATAACATGAAAATCATTTAGAGCAGGGGCATGAAACATGCAGCCCGCAGGCAGGGTGCAGCCCCTGACAGGCCAGAGAATATGGAGACAGGACTGGCAGAGAATCAGGACTACCACAGAAAGCAGAGCTACAGAGCCCCACTGGACATGACCACTGGCAGCATAGCCTAAGGGCTATGCCACAGCAGCACTTCTAAATCCATACACTTGGCCTGCCACCATCTACCCCACTGCCTCCATTGCCGGTCCTACCATTGCCACCTGGCCCGCAAGGAGCCCCATCATTTGGATCAGCTCAGAAGGCAGGGTGAGTTTGACACCGCTGATTTACAAAATTGGAAAGAAAAAGGTATATATCTAGGGTTCTGTGTAGTCTGCAATATAATGTGTGGGACCAAGTTCCGCGGCAAGCATCCTTAACTTGCTGCAACCTGATCTGGCAGCTGCTCCAGCTGGTTTGGGACTGGCATCATGAGCAGTGTGGATCCTGGAGCAGGCAGAATGGGCGCTGTGTGGTATGGTGCAGCTGATGGCTGCCCCAGCCAGACTGCCACATGCACTGCCTGCATTCAGTGCTTTTTACCCCCTTGTCCAAGTCGCTGATGAAGATGTTGAACAGCGCAGGCCCGAGGACCGAGCCCTGGGGGACCCCACTGCCCACATACCTACAGGTCGAAAAAGACCCATTTCACTACCACTCTCTGGGTACAGCTCTCCAGCCAATTCGCGACCGATCTGATTGTGTAGGCATCGATGCCACAGTTGCCTAATTTCTTAATGAGAATGGGGTGAGAGACAGTGTCGAAGGCCTTCCTAAAGTCCAGAAAGACTACGTCCACCGCAACACCTGCGTCCAAGGATTTCGTGACCTGGTCATAGAAAGCCACCAGGTTGGTCTGACAGGACCTGCCCCGAATGAACCCATGTTGGTTGCCCTTAAGCATGATCTCCTTTGCTGGGCCCTCGCAGATGTGCTCCTGGATAATTTTCTCAAAAAGCTTCCCCAGGACCGAGGTAAGACTAACGGGCCTGTAGTTTCCTGGGTCCTCCTTCCTCCCGTTTTTGAAAATGGGGACCACACTGGCCCTTTTCCAGTCCTCTGGCACCTCACCAGAGCACCATGAGTGCTCATAAACCTATGTCAGGGGTCCCACAAATGACCTCTGCTAATTTCCTCAGCACTCTGGGGTGGAGATTATGAGGACCTGCTGACCTGAACACGTCTAGACTCACCAGAAGTGGCAACCATGTGACACCTGCAAAGCATGGGCATGACTGTAGGGACAGAAGGAGGCCATAAATATAGCCTTTACGGCAAGTACAGCCTTAGAAACGAGTTCACAGGGAGGAAGGGAGAGCAATAGCAAACAGCATAGGCTCATCAGCCTCTGAGGGCACCCTCCCCTCATTATCTTTTAATATTATATTTTAATATCAAGGTGTGACAGGCAAGGAAGTAGGGTGAGACCCTGGGAGGATGGACAGGAGAAAGCAGCCACTAGGGGGCATCACAGTGTCACAACCCAGTGATTTTGGTGCCTCGGCACGGGGGATTTCCCCCGCCACATGAGAGCCTCTTGCAAAAGTAAAGGTTTTCTGTTGCAGCAGAAGAACCTCGGTGCAAGAGAGTTCCCGCCAATTTGCAGGATGCATTTCTTCTTTGCAGCACAGAAATGCACGGTGCAAAGAGTTCCCGCTATTCGAATGCAAATTTGTGTCCCGCTATTGGCCAGTGCTAAATTATTCACACGTGGCAGCTAGTAATTGTCTTGCTAGCCGTTTAAAAATTCGCGCAACTTCCGCCCAAGTCGAAGAACTTTGAGCACGCTGCAGAGTGCCTCTAAAGAGATCTCACTTGCGGCTAGCTGATCGATAGACTGATCACCTATCGATCCTTCTTCCCGTCACCGAGCGCAATCCCAGAC